>NW_027040885.1:0-350000 GCF_037179485.1 Ochlerotatus camptorhynchus
TTTTTTTTTCAATTTGACAATCAAACCATTATACTGTTGAAGGCTTTTTCTATTTCTAGAAGAACAACTCTAGTTGAGCAGCCTTCAGATTTGTTTGAACAAATTAAATTGGTAGCTCATAAGAGTTGATGAGTAGTTGAATGCCCATGGTGAAATCCAAAGAGCTCATATACAAAAATTAGTTAGTGTTGATGTGAAGCATCATTCTATTTGAAATAATCTTAAAAAAAACTCATTGAACAAAGCAAACTTATTCAACAGCTGCTAGAAGCTACAGTTGGATTTTTATCTAGCTACAAGATTGGAACAACTTTTGCATTTTAAATTTATCAGCAAAGTACGGAAATGTAAAAATCTGTTAAATAAGTTTACCAAGAAAATTGTTTGATGAGGATTTAGAAAATTCTATCATCACCTGGAGCATTCATATATTAAAAATATTATAGTTCCTTCTTCGTCCAAATCAGTTCCCCAGGAATCATCAAACATAAGTTTTTACGATGAAAAATTCAGATACTCCCGAGCAACCTGTTTCTTACTGGGACTAGTCAGACCCAAACTTAAATTGTGGGCACTCTCAAACTTCTTTGCAAGTTTCTGTGCTTTTTCCGCATTTGTGAATAAAATTTCACTTTTATTTGATATTGCCTCCTACGGACATTTTTCACACGGACCAAGAGGCAAGATGCCGATCAAACAAATCGTTGTAGGGATATGTATATTTTTTTGCAAAGCTTCAAGTAAATCGGTAAATAATTAAATGGGTTGAAAATGAAAATTTTCACATGACGAATTTTCATTTTCTACTGCTGCATTTTGAACAGGTGACTCCGGTTAACTGAAAGTAATCAGTAACATTTTATTTCCTCAGCCCAAGAAAAAAAAAATATTATTTTGAATGCTGTATAGCTCTGTATTTTACAATAGAACATAGTATGAACAGAACATACAAGTGGTGATCGATCTTTGAAAATTATTAATTTTTGTTCAAGCTCCAGTGATAAAAAGCTGTGGGATTGTTTTTAAGCACAGGAGTCTACTATGGTACGATATGCGCAATAATTTCATTTCAACTTGCAAATCTAATTCGCCTACGTCTAATGCGGTATCGCAATGCGTGATAAAGGTGACATAATTAATAAAATGTTTTAGGATTTATCATTCTCAATTTTGGTCATTTATTTCCAAAAAGCACAGCGCTAGTTTAGCTGTTCCTTGGATTCTTGTCAAGTTTCCAGATTTCTTCACTTTAACTGAGAAGGCTATAGCCGAGGCATTTTTTATGCAAATAAAGTTCACAAAATAGTCCCATTCCTAATTTTTGGTCATTATTTGTCATTCCAAGTATTTGGGTATTGTCAAATAGTGAGATGTCTTTTTGCCAAACATGTTTGCTGAAAACAACTAAATAATGTATTTGAAACTTTTGAAATTCTTGAGCAGCAATCATCTGCACATAATCATAGCATGCTATGATTGGATCAAGTCTCCTAGAATAGAGAAATCTTGGTGGGGAGGGGGGTTGTAAAAATGGCGTGATCAAAAAAAAAAAATATTTTATTAAAATACTAGTGACATCCTGGGAATCAATTTCCACTTATTTCGCCAAATAAAAACGTTTCCCAATTATATGGAAGCATGTTAAATTTTCAGAGAAACAGCTAAATAAAAGGCATGCATTTTCACTAGATAGCCCACACCGACTATGACAATGCAGAGACATTTACTTTGTATGGAACTATTAATAAATTAAGAGAAATTACCAGTGGATGCTTATGGAAACATTTAAAATAAATAGACAAATAAATAAATAAATTTATTTATTTATTTGTAAATAAGTATATAAGTTAGTAAATAAATAAATTAATTGTAGCATAACTCAAGCTGCTCACTGTTCATTGATTTCAAACCAATTGACCTCCATTTCATCAACTTTGCAGTCATCAGTTCGATCGTGAACCAACGTTTTTCGGCACAGAAATTTGTAGGATATCCTATGGCCATTCCTGAGATCCGGAAATAATTTTTGTAGTTTTAGAAAATGGCAACGGACCAACTATAATAATATTTATGATGAACTATATCTAATTTAAATTAAAAGACATTTTTAAATTGTGGTTGGCATCATTTCTATGACCATCTACGAAGGTTTTATGGCGATATGAACAATTACTTTAAACAACGATTTCTCACGAAAACTAACTAAACCATCTGCAAGAGTAAACCTACCAGATGCTGCTGTTGTTTATCTGTTGTTTTAGGTCATTGTTATCATTCCGCTCATTTGCCCTTTTCACATGATCGTCTAGATATATTTTTCCGTGTTTTTGAGAAGGTCAGTAGACCATCTTCAATTACATTTGAGATGTGTGGTTTTTATCATTTACATGGAAACTGACCTTCTCCGACACAGAATCTTGCAGGGTGATTTCTGTAGCCATTGCTACGATCCGGAAATATATTTCTATATTTCTAAAATTCCGATGGACCGATTTCAAGGATATTATAGATGAAATGTCAAAAATCTCGGCGCAAAGACATTTTTAAATTGTGGTTTTCATAATTTATATGCTGACCTTCCCTGGCACAGCAGGATGGTTCCTATGGCCATTCCTGAGTTGTTCATCAATGTTAGCTGGCTTCAACAATCGTGGAATAGCAGTTCCATTGTCATTTGTGCTCTTGATATTTCGAGGTCATAATGAGATACATAAGAAATTCTTCTTCTTTTGGATTTGCACTACAAAATACGATTGATTTCAAGTTGCGGATAATAGAACAGCTGGTTAACACGAAGTTCAAATGGAAAGGTTGCCGAAGAAAAACTCACCTGAGAAGTTAGGAGTCTTGTAAAATGTTTTCAAACAGTTTTGGACAATTCTGTCGATTGGAATGGATAGAGTAGCAAGCAGCAAATAAATGTACGCATACACACACGTAATATGCTTCTAGAAGCATGGACGCTGCTTACATTGACGGGAATACGTAAAATCCCCTAGTTCCTACAAATACTTCAAGTTTAACTAAAATCCTTTTAGTACAAAAAAATCCAAATCTATTATAAGTTTGATTTTTTCTACCATCTGAAAAATTTGGAATGGTTACAAATGAGGACAGTTTCGAATCCCTTCGGATACGGTTGTGATTTAAGTTTGCTCTCTGAATCGAGAAAAAAAAACGTGCTTTAGTTCCCTTCCGAAGGAAGGCGTGATCAGAGATGTTATGCCTCAGAGCATCCCGGCGGCACAGACTAGGATTGAACCCAGGCCTGCGGGGTAAGAGGTATCACGCTAACCACTACACCACAGGCACCACTCATATCTAGTCATTGTGTGGTTGGAATCGTAATCGGAGAAACAATTGTTTATAATGACTATAGAAAAATATGCGTGAATTTTTTCATGTTGAAGCATTATTCGTTAAGAAAATAAATGTCGCGGTCGTACATGCACGCTTGGCACTCGACCGATTACTTTTTGATGTGTTGTTACGTGTGTCCTTAACACGATCATCGGGCCATGGTTGAAGACGTCACAGTGGGTTGTGTTTGTTTGTGTGATTTGGTGGTTTTGATGCGGTAGTTTGGTGCATAACCGGGCACCAATCTTACCGCACCAAAAATCGATCATAGTTTCACCGGTGACCTTCTATTTCTGAATAGTGGACGTTTAGAATATTACGTGTATTCCGCTGACTATTTTAATTAATCGGTTTTAAAACTTTTTCGGATCGGTTTCCGTATCGGGTATAATTGTCGATTTTTATAATGTATTGTGATTCAAAAAGTTCAATGAAGTTTCACGGTGGTGGTTTTTGCATTAGGAAGAGTGCCATATTCCTGTTTATGTGTTTTTTATGTGGTGTGTATATTTTTTTCCTTGCACTAGTTTTCGTAATTTTCCATTTTTTAATGGTTGTTTTGGTACTTGTACTACACAGATGTTAGCGAAATTTAAAGCATATGAACAAACTATGCCTTGAATGTAAATGAACAATATTCAAACAAATTTAGTTCATTGTACTCCAGGAAATTATTTTTTTAAACAGGATACTCAAAAAAAAAAGAGCGATAAAAACTTCTTACAGCTTCAACCGATTAAGCTCGACATATTTTAAGAACACTGAAACCTCCGCTTATGATTACTTTTTTATTCAGTATTCACTTTACGTCACTTTTTTGCGAATTAAATTCCAAACAAACCAAGAGCAGTCGCGTCAAATTGCTGGAAAATGAGTGGTATTTTTCAAATCAAAATTCAACTCTAATTGGTTTTGTATTTCACGGTCAAGGTCCTCTATCTAGTGACGTATAAACATTTTTTAAATATCAATGGAATTTGTTGATAAATATCATGTTTGAATAGCGTGTTTTTGCGCGTGCAGTCATGGCGGGGAGCTCCAACTCGAATGTACTTTTCATATCACCCTGTTTGCATTATCTGCAAAATATTTGGTTAGAGTCATGTTGATTATCTCTAATATTGACATCCAAGCAGCCGAACATTCTTGATCGGGATTTAATCCGAGGATAATACCGGTTGGAGTTTCCACCATCTGTGAACCAGCGCGACTGCTGGAAGGATAACGAGGTTTTCTACGAAGCAAATACCAAAATACGAGTTTTTTTTGCGATTCTGGGAAACTGGGATGTATACTTACATCCTGGGAAACTGAGATGTAGATTCTTATAGTGTGAATTCGTTCTTGCCGGATTACTAGTACTGATGCCACTGGATTCCTATATTTAGTACGTTCGATCCGCCATAACGAATACACGTACCATATGGTATTTGAGATAATTGGGATCAAACACTGATTGTACGGCAATTCAAAGAGATAACTTCCTGATGTCTTTGGAGAAGTGGTTCAACAGATAGTTGGCCACCTTTTGGGAAGAGCCACATTTCGGTAGGTCACAATTCTGGTCCTATGGACGATCCGGAACATCGATATAAGTGGTCAATTCATGAAACTGATCCTAGAGCTATGCGGTTTTTTTAGAATCCACTCAAAGACATCTTATCAGAATAAATTTGGAGTTGTGTTTGGAATATGAAATTTGGAGAATGGTTCCGGAGCATCCGTCAACGTGTTGATTCGTGAAACTGATTCTAGAGCTCCACGGTTTTTTAGAAAGTACTCATAGACGTTTTATAACAACAAATTAGGAGTTTTGACCAGAAAATGAATGCTAGGGACCACGGGATGGTCCACTTATAGATCTGGAATATTCTTAAAAGTGGTAAATCCATGAAAATGGTCTTAGAGCTCCGGGGTTTTTTCGAAACCAGAACCAGAAAATTTATGCTTAGGACCACGGGATGGTTTACTAAAAGATCCGAAACATCCGTAAAAGTGACAACGGGATGGTCTACTAAAATATCCGGAACATCCATGAAACTGATCCTAGAGGTATGCGGTTTTTTAGAAACCACTCGAAGACATCTTATCAGAATAAATTCGGAGTTGTGTTCGGAATATAGCCTTTGGAGACTGGTTCCATGATGGTCCACCAGAAGATCACATTTTCAAAACTTGTAGTACAATTGAGGAGTAACAACTTTGCCCAAGATTGCATTATGAATCCAGTTAGTTTTATTGATATATTCGCTTTTGAATGTATATGAGTATTTTGTGTATGAAAATTTCAACCAAATCTCCTATATCAATAATTAAACCAAAGGCACCAGACCGTGTAGCGTCAAAAAGAGCTGAAATATTCAGAGAGTGGTTATCGCACTAAAAGA
Organism: Ochlerotatus camptorhynchus; assembly: GCF_037179485.1. Lineage (NCBI taxonomy): Eukaryota > Metazoa > Arthropoda > Insecta > Diptera > Culicidae > Ochlerotatus > Ochlerotatus camptorhynchus. The sequence goes on from NW_027040885.1 coordinate 5,748, forward strand.
CACGAGCCTGGATGTTTGCCTGTGGACATAATTAACTATTATTTTTAGGGGTAATCTTGTTGATACGTTGCACAGGCAGCTTTTATTTTGTTGCAATATACGAGGAACACACATAATTAATTAATATCTCCATAATACTAGCTTGAATCATGATGCTGTCTTTAGCAAAGTTGTTGCTTATAGTTTGAGCTACTTGTGCTGAAATTCTGACCTTATTCGAGTTTGCTGAACCAGTCCTATGCACGAAAGAGTGGAGGAATATTATTTCTCCATGCATTTCAAAAATATCCCCATATCAATTTTAAATCAAAAGCGCCAGCTCATGTTACATCCGAATGAGCTGAAATTTTCAGAGAGTGGTTTTCTGACATAATGGCACAAATCTGAGGGTTAACTTTTTGAAGAAAAAAAAAAAATTATAAGTAATTTCCCCCCATATAAATGTGGACCAGTCTAGTATTCAGTGCATCACTTCTTCCAAAGAAAATATGCTGCTTCCCCTACTTTGAAGAATTGACGAACGTATTTATAGATGTCTGCCAATTTGTTTCTAATTTATTTTTGACTACTGGAAATCCATTACCGGAACCAAAGCTTCAAATCCGTGAACGCTTCAAAAGAGCCAGTTTCACATAGCCAAAGAATTTCCTTTCCACCAAGCCAGCTTGTTTTTACATCCCAAATAGATTCTCAACGAAGCGAAAATGTGGTATTTAAAATTCAATGAACCAACCGAACAGCCGTTTGTGCGGATTTTATATATGATTCTATTTCCAACCGACCAAGTCGATCTCAGGCTGGGCAAGTGTTCCAGTTATGGCTATATGATGTGGTCCTATTATGACATTTATTTATACTATAACATTTAGGATTATACCATGCTGTTCATGGCACATGTGGATGTGAATTAATAATACTGACGTTTTTCATTACATTGTTTTGTAAAAGGTCCAATAAAGGAATCAAATCGTCATTTATAGAACTAATTATACGTTTTGATAATGTCCAGCATTCATATAAAGAATAAAGGAAGCCCATAATACATACCAAGTTTATTTTCATCATTATCAAAGCATAACACAGCCATTTCTAGATCATTCACGCTATTTATTGCTAGTCGATAAAGCGTGATGGTAATCTTTTCTTCCTGCGGGAAAATGTTGCTTCAGCAATGTTAAAAATGCTTTGTATGTACTAGAAAATAATCCGTTCTTTTGAAGTTGATGCAGGTGTCCAATCCTACACGTATAGTTCTAGTTTCGATCGGATAACAGATTGTCAGTTGAAAATCGGATACAGCGATGAGTAAAATATCGCCATGATTCGAAATTTGGAATCGTTAGATCACAATTTAATTTGTTACAGTGAATATGGCGGGGTCGTTACTTTGTAACCATTGTTTACTTTCCCGTTGCAAATTGCCATCGATGTCATCATTACAACACGACAACCTGTTCGCAATGGCTGTTTGCTAGAGATTTAATCAGGGCTCATTTTATGGTTTCAAAGGATGCTGCAAACCACAGGCAGGTAGATGAATGGGGACCGAGCAATTCATAACGCCCGGTAACAAATATTTGTTCGTTTAACATGAATGGAAATTATGCAAATATAAATTATGAATGCTGCATCAGATTGATTCCGTTCCATCCGTGCACAGAAAAGGCCCAGAAACATAAAAACGAGGTGGCTTTTCAGGCAAATCCAACGATGATGGTCCCGTTTATGGCCTGTCTGCGCAATGAGGGCCTATCGTCCCGACGCGCTGTGGTTGTGGGTGGATAATGAAATTATGTACTACACAGCAGGTGTAAAAAAACATATAACACAGAGCGAACATATTTTACTTTCCCACGTTCTCAAGCGTCCGGGTTGATGGGGAGGTAAAGGATCGTGAGTTGACCTTTTTCACTTCGCCGGCCGTCATCATGATGGGACAGCATAAAAGTGGGATTTTGAGGAAGGGTGAGTGAGTATGCTATAAACATAAACTTATTAATTGAATGAAGGCTTGCGCTGTGGTACATTATTAATATTTTATAGCTCATTTGATACGCCGTCGAGTGTACTCAAAATGACATGGGTTTAGTACTTGACCGTAATTTGACGAAATGGTAAATGATTTATTCGGTGCGTTTGTTTGGGAAGTTTTTCTCAAGTGTCACAATGGGACAGTAAAGCGCCCTCAATTTTAAATCAGCTCTCAGAAGAGTATCGCAAGCCTTGCCTCAATTCGAAGGGCTGCAAAATCGCTGCTAAATATAAATAATATGTTTTACCCAAAAGGATCTCGAAACTGCCCGCATTTGTGAATCAAATGGCCCGACAGTGATATGATACCATATTATTTTGGAAAAACAATCTAGCACCATAATTATGGATCATGAGATGTACGTAAAGCAAGACAATAATGGTCTTCCTGGAACTCAGACTCCATTGAACACTCATAGAAAAGGGATTGTAGCCGGTATTCAGATAGCTAGGCAGCCCCATAATCCACCACCAAAATTGGGCATCTTGTTCCTAGGCCATGGACACAAGGGTGAATCAAGTTTGTATGGCAGCTCATAACCCCCTGTTCCTCATTGCTCATTAGATCTATATTGAAATGCCCAGCAACTGTACCAAATTTGAACGAATTTAGTTACGATCTGAATTTGTGGGAAAACATTAAAGTTTGGGAAATGCAACGAAACTATGGATTTGCTTATCAACAATCCATAAAATGCTGGGTTTTGACCAAACATGAGACTTAACTTTTTTGCAGATCACAAATCCTTTTCACTTCTGTGCATAAATTTAATATTAATTTAATTAATCCCAAGTGTTCCGCACATACCTTAATTGCATATATAAGCCTGTGAGTATGCGCGGAACATTTGGCCTAAATCAAAAGATTATACCTTCCTATTGATCAAACATTCGTTCACTTGCAACATGACGTCGTTTTTACTTACTGATATTATTTTCCTGAAGAAAGTGTTACTAGCTCTAAGTACTGACCATGTGGCAACAAACTGTGCTATCCATCAGCACATTCGTTTGTATTAATTTCAATCATGCGTATCACTCTCGATTTGTGCAAAGCGTCTAGTACCTGTTCAATGGATCAATGAAAATGCTGAGGTTTTGACAGAGCTGTACAGTATTTTACATTTGATCGTCCATATACAGTAGCGCCAAAAGCATGCTGTGGTGGGATCAAAACTTGATCATCTAAATTGATCAATTTCCCTAATATTTGTATCTGTGTACGCGCAGGTGTCGTAAGATGTATGTGAGTATGTGCAACTGTCTTGCTCTGAACTGTTTTGTTTTGTATTGAATGATGAACGACAATAAATAAACGATTTAGTTCGTATGCCTCCGCCATGTCAGGATAGCCAGAAAATCGGTCGTCTTTCATTTTGATTCGTAAATAACACAACGAAGGAAAGGTCCTGCCCGTACGCGATGACCGGGAGTTGTGATGAAAGTACCAACCACGGAGGATAGGATGTGTCATTGGATAGTGTAAATTTGATATGCGACATCTGGGGAATTACTATCATAACAGCTTGGCATGAACTAGGTCCTACTCGATGTAGGGAAGAGAGGGATAGGGTTGTGCGTGTGCTTTTCTATTTCGGGATACACTGAAACCTCCGTTTACGAAGTCTTTTTTACGCAGTATTCAATTTATGTCCCTCTTTTTACGAAGTAAATCACAAATAACGAGGTTTTTTTTAACGAAGTAAATCCCAAATGACGAGTTTTCTTTTTACGAAGTAAATTCCAAATAACGAGTTTTTTTTGTGATTTTGGGAAACTGGGATATACTGTGAAATACCTCACAATATGGGTATTGTTGGAATCGGAGTGACGTGTAGGGACCGGAAATCGATGTCTAACGCCATTTTAAAATCCAAGATGAGGGCTTCCGGTTACAGGAAAACTTGGACATTCTGCCAAATACCCCACAATATGGGTATTTTTGGAATCGGAGTGACGTGTAGGGACCGGAAATCAATGTCTGACACCATTTTGAAATCCAAGATGGCGACTTCCGGTTACAGAAAAACTTGGAAATTCTGCCAAATACCCCCACAATATGAGTATTTTTGGAATCGGAGTGACGTGTAGGGACCGGAAATCAATGTCTGAAACCATTTTGAAATCCAAGATGGCGACTTCCGGTTACAGAAAAACTTGGAAATACTGCCAAATACCCCCACAATATGGGTATTTTTGGAATCGGAGTGACGTGTAGGGGCCGGAAATCGATGTCTCACGCCATTTTTAAATCCAAGATGGTGACTTCCGGTTACAGAAAAACTAGGAAATTCTGCCAAATACCCCCACAGTATGGGTATTTTTGGAATCGGAGTGACGTGTAGGGACCGGAAATCAATGTCTGACGCCATTTTGAAATCCTAGATGGCAACTTCCGGTTACATAAAAACATGGAAATTCTGCCAAATACCCCACAATATGGGTATTTTTGAAATCGGAGTGACAATTAGGGACCGGAAATCGATGTCTGACGCCATATTGAAATCCAAGATGGCGGCTTCCGGTAACAGAAAAGCTTGGAAATTCTGTCATACACCCTACAATATGGGTATTTTTGGAAATGGAGTGACGTCTAAGAACCGGAAATCGATGTCTGAAGTCATTTTGAAATCCAAGATGGCGGCTTCCGGTTACAGAAAAATTGGCAAATACCACCACGTCACCCCGATTCTTAAGATACCCATATTGTAGGTTATTTAATATTACTTTTATGTTTTTATGTAACCGGAAGTCCCGATATTGAATTTTAAAATGGCGTCAGACATGGGTTTTCAGTCCTAATAAGTCACCCCGATTCCAAACAACCCATATTGTTGAGTATTTGACAGTATTTCTCAGTGTTTCTGTAACCGGATGTCACCATCTTGGATTTCGAAATGACGTCAGACATGGTTTCTCGGTTCTCACAGGTCACCCCGATTCTAAATATATCCAAATTGTTGTGTATTTAACGGTATTTTTCTGTTTTCCTGTAACCGGAGCCGCCATGTTGGATTTTAAAATGGTGTCAGACATCGATTTCTGGTCCCTACACGTCACCTCGATTCAAAAATACCCATATTGTGGGGTATTTGACAGAATTTCGAAGTTTTTCTGTTACCGGAAGCCACCATATTGGATATAAAAATGGTGCCACACATCGATTTCCGGTCCCTACACGTCACTCCGATTCCAAAAATACGCATATTGTGGGGTATTTGACAATATTTCCAAAAACCTCTTTTACGAAGTAAATCCCAAATAACGAGTTTTCTTTTTACGAAGTAAATCCCAAATAACGAGTTTTCTTTTTACGAAATAAATCCCAAATAACGAGGTTTTTTTACGCACTAATTCGATTTACGAACCCCCGTTTTGGTTCATAAATGGAGGTTCCAGTGTATATAAAAAAGCAACACTTTTTAAGAGTTCTACTGGTGTGATATGTCTCCCATTTTTAGTATCATTAGTATTGGATTTTGCATATAAATCGATCTCACTGAATAGATCGAACTTAATTTTCCTTCTAGGATTGTAAAGTTTTTGATCTAATTTCCGTCCTACTAAGCAGAACCTAAAGTGCTCTCTTTTTCGAACGGATATGGACCACAAAGTATAATGAATTAACTGTAGATTAATTCCAAAATTATTAACCTTTCCATAAGTACCGTTGGATTTGATAAAAAGTCAACAATTGTTGAGATATTATATAAAATCTAGAACTGCTGCTTGATTCCAAATCTATCATACGAGTTTCAATTCCGTCCTAACGCATTGAAACGCCAATGGATTTTCGTCGTCCTTCGGATGCAGACAGAAACAAATTGATTCACTAGGCACATTTTGAGAACAATGAGTGTAAATATTCATAAAATGCTTTGTCAACGGAAATGGGTCAATATAACGGAAATGGGTGATTACGACAAAGTAGGGTAGGATAATAACTTAAAAATCAGTCTAATATGTTTCAAACTTAAAAATCAGTGATCTTTGAATATAGTCTCTTGGTTTAATACTTTATTAAAAATTAGTAGAAACCATGCTAGCTTCCACTCACTTGCAATAAAAAAAATGATTGCCACCGCACATCTGATTGAAAATGAATGCAGAAGCTTGACTTTATGGTTAATTTAAGATATTCCTTTCACGATCATCAGAATGGAGTGCCTGGCTCTACAAAATTGAATTATACCCTTACTTATGCATTTATATTTAACTTCTAAGCCCCTTTTAAGCATCCTTAGCACAAAGATTGCTTTTTAAGTCCCACCCCAAACTGGAATAAGGGGAGACATTTCGATTGAGCCGTGCTTAGGAATCAATATTTGTGTTGATTTTTAAACAGGCGGGGATAAAATAATGGAAATCCAAATGCCACATGAGTAAGTTGCTAGCACTAATATCATGAATTTTTCTACCGATCATGTTCGTCTTAACGGACTGCTTCTGATATCGTAGCAAGTCATGTTACGGGTTAATTATTAAAGTCACTTTGACTATATGTTTTAGTATTACTTCTACGTGAAGTCAACGATTTACATAGTTGAAGATGCTAATTTCAAATAACAGACTGTAGTGGTAATTTTTATACGATAGATGGAGTAGATGAAAGCATAGAGTTGATAGTTCCGTTAGAGTACGGCAGTGTGAAGATTGCATATAGATATTAGAATAGAGAGCTAGGACAACTTTTAAGGAAGGTACAAATCGGTTTTTTCATCTCTCTTTACCAAACTCCCCCTTTGGAGAGGGATCGTATAAAAATTACCACTACAGTCTGTTATTTGAAATTAGCATCTTCAACTATATTAAAGTCAATCTGATGCTGATCCGTGTATATCGGTGTGTCGGTGTGAAAGTTGATAGGTTAAATTTAAGAGAAATAATTGTGTGAGAGACAAGATAACTTACTCTCTTGGTAGTAAGACATCAGGAAAGTGTATAGGGATGAACTGTTTTATTTGAATTTTTGGGATAAAAGTTGTACCAGAGAGTTGATTTTTCCTACCTTTATGTAATTGAACACGCGAATTCTTGGTGCAATTATTGGAAATAATTTATTTTTCTTTTCTCCCATACTGAATTCAATCCATGACCACAAGGAATTAGCGCCATCTCTCGGTGAATCCAGTATCTTCAACGATTAATTGTGTTACATGTATAAATAATAAGGGGCTCTCGAAGGCCTAGTGGCCACGTTTGTTTACTGAACACAAGATCATGGATTCAATATCCTGCTCCTTTGTTCTATAGAGTTGTTAGAAACGCAAGACGCAATACAAATAAACGATCACATCACAAATCAAACTGAATGCTGATCTGTTTCCTTTCCACTAACATTAAATCCCTTCCCATGATAGATGTAGAAATGCAGACGTGTTCTCAGCAATTTTCTGTCAAGAAGGATAATGAAACTTGATTTTTTAATGATTAGCAGGCCTAATTTAAAAATTAATACAATACATATTTAATTCATACATGTACGCGCTTGTTGAACATTTATCACGATTATATGGCTACACAACAAATCAAACATCTATGTGGACGGAGCATAATTTCTCAATGTTTGCATTAGCTTTCTTAGAGTGGCAGATAATCGAGTCAAAGAACCAACAACTTGGCTTCAAGCAAAATGTTGGTGGATGACGTTTCTGCCACCGGAGTGGTTCTCGGTTTTTAGTAGCACCGTGTTTCATACTAACAATCCTTCCCTTTCCCGATGACCGTGAGGACGCGGGAAATGCCAATATTGATCTTGAAAATACTAATTCTCCGGATTTTGCACACTGTGAACCCAACTAACAATTTTAGATGCAGACTAGATCATACAGACAAAAATTAATTGGTGATTCCAATGACTGTATAACCTAATTGTCAGCTTAAATTGTTAGCATTAGTACTCAGTATGGAAAACAAGACGGAAAACAAAGCAAGGAAAAATAAAATCTCAAGTTCCGTTGATTTATTTCTTTGTGCAAATTTTGCAAGACCTGGTCAATCGCAGAGTAGTAACTATGGATTGTACGGTCATCAATGCTCATGTACGATTCTGGAACCACATTTTGAATGAATCTTCGTCAAAGTTGTTTGTTCTGAAGAAAACTACGGTGCCAACAGAGTTATTTCAACATTCGGTTGCACCAATCCTTAATATTGTTATGTAGTCGTCGAAAGTAGAATGCAAAAATCTGTTTGTATGGTCAAGTGCTTGTGGTCGTGTTAACATGGCAAAACAAAATTTGCATTCAGTACTATCCCACCCATTAGGAGTTTTCACTTCCTGACATATATCAATCCAAAAAGGCATGTCTCAAGAGAAATTACAATGGAAGGTAAACCGCAGTAGAGGAAAAGCCAAAAGAAAAGAAAAAAAGTTTGGCACTGAGAATGGAAACCTAATGTCAGCATCAACCACCGCACTTAATTCATCTTCTCCATTTCGGTTGTGTCAGCACACATACCCATACATTTGCTAGTAAGCAGGTTGCCACCACAAATCTCTTCGTATTTCATCTGCAGTCGTCGGGGAACGAACGGGAAACAAAATAAAATTGGTCATTTATCAAAGCTTGGAAAATGCGATTCGTAGAAAATCTGGTCTCACACCGGAACTTGTGCTATTCGGTAATTCCCGAGGTGAGCGTATGTCAGGCAGGTGTAGGTAGGTAACAAGAAAGTAATTTATCAGCTATTGGTTCAAAGGATCTGAATAATGCTGTTTGAATGCTGAATGATATGAATCAGAACGTGCCTAGGTTTTCATTTCATGGTATGAACTATTAATTACAGTTACAGGATGTCAGTATGTGAGCTATCTGGGAAACTCATTTTTTTTAATGTATCCATGGATGAGTGTATTAGCAGGATTCTATTCCTGTACAATTTGAGTACAATATATCTTTTTATTTTTTATTTTTACTATCGGTCGGTCTCTGCTGAGTGAGTGAGTGAGTGAGTGAGTGAGTGAGTGAGTGAGCGTGTGAAAAATCGCTGATTGTGACTCTCATGAAGTGCAATAAACAGGTTTAATATGTCAAACATATTCTTTGCAACCTTTTCTATCTTACCAATTCAAAATATGATCATAGCATCTAATTATTTCATAATTTAAAAAAAAAACATTGTTTTAGCTGAAATGAGTATTTGCAACCTTGCTATTTATGTGATAAATATACAAGTCGAGCTATCGAGCCGAAAGGTGTAGGATGTAGCTAACAACTTGCATCAATCAAATCGTAAATTTTAGTAGTGCTCAGAGATACCAGTTGTTTCAAGAAATACCTTTTCTTTCGTAGTTTTCTGCCAAAATTGTTTTTCAATTTTATTAATTTCAAATTACTTTCATTCAACGGCTTTTTTTGCTTCCATTCACATAGTACGTTTAAAGTTCAACGTACATATGGTTGTTATTTTTTGCCATTTTTTTAACTGGCAGTTGAGATGTAAGGAGGTGCATTTTGCCAACTATGGACATTTTACCCACAATTTCCCCTACAAGCTAAGAAAAACTATAAAAAAAAACATTTTCTTTAAAGAGTTGGTTGGAAATGCTAGCATGAAGCTTTAGTGTGATAATTTATTAGCTAGAGAATGATCTTTAGAAGAGAGTAGGTGGATAGTTCCGTTAGAGTACGGCAGTATGAAAACTGAATAGTTGTTGAAAATGAGCGAAGGGCCTTTAATGCGACAGTTTTTAACGTTAGACGCACATCTTTTGTCTAACCCGTACAATGTACGCGGAGACTTGAATTATGTCTCCAAGTCTACAGGCAGTTATCTAAGAATATAAGGATCCCATTTAGTTTGGGCATAATTTACTTGATTATCGAACCCTTCTAATCTGAACGACAAACGGATTAGTTTTTTTATTTGAACTTCATGTAACCCTACAAGCATCAGAAAAGTGTATTTTTGGTAACCTTATTAGTTATCATTCTTTGGAATCTGTATATAAATATTCTGAGGTAGGTGTTCATTTAATTTTAATAATGTTTCAATGGAAATAACAATTAGCTTTGAGCTATTTGACTTGTATTTCTATATAACGAAAAGGTATGTTTTGTTTAGAATCGTTCAACCATTCCCTTGACCAACCTCAAAAGTAAAGCAATTACATGATGGGCTTTCCATTTAGAAAATGAACACACATCCCTAAGTGTGTGTGGGAGCTTTCAAAGTAAAAGCAAAACAACAAACGCCTTGTACTTATCCCTGATGGTCGCTGCAGCACGCTGCAGCAATGGGAAAGTATACTAATTTTACAGAACCGAATAAAAAAAAGGAATAGCAGTGTGGCACTTAAACGAATCCAAAGTAAGAAAAGCATGAGTGCATCACGTTTTCATGAATAGATGATGTAGCATGTGTACAATCTGTCTACAATGCTGCTGAGCGTATGTGGTTTGTGTATGTATCGGGTTCTTTAGAATTGCACTTGGAAGAAATCAAAAATGGCATCATATGTGCATACAAGTGAATAAATAGGAGATACTTGATCTTTATCAGGGCTGAGGAGGAAGTTGTCACATTAATTGCAGCACGGAAGAAACGTGTTTTTTTTTTCAATAATGGAAATTATATCTTCTCTCTGTATTCACAATTTATCTGTGTCCTTTGTGAATAAACAAAAAATTGATTCACTTGAGAATTTGCTTTTATTTTAGGGAAGCAACATTATAATCATACACGCAAACCAAAAATTTATTACAATAAATGTTAGTTCCACTTCCTATCATCATTCATGAACATCGCAGCGAATGTTAGAAGTTGACCTTACAGGCGATGTAATGGTTTTTTGTATTTTTTATTTCGTGTTCTATCTACGCTTGCGACTATACCAGTAAGCTTTTTATGTATATCATTGAATCTCTCCAGTAGAAAAAGCATACGAAACCGAGTATGAGAGGAAATGAGCGCTTCGTGTTTGCTTTTAGGCTATCTATATTTAGAAGCATGGAGAGAGTAGTGGAGAAAGCACAGGTCTGATAATCGCAACGTTCGTAGTTCGAGTCCAGTCGGCAACCCTTTTCCAATTTTTTTTTCGACATAATTCATTTCACTCACTAGTACACTCCACATTTTCCGGTCTCCAATTTTCTTGCATTGGACCGCAGCTAGGTATATTGCATCCTCGGTTCATGCGATCTCCACTAACATCCTTTGATGATGAATTCCACATAATTGTAAGCGAATCTTACATCCCCCGGTTGGGTGTACACTTGGAAATAACCCAGTTTACACTAGACGGAATTCATATTTGACATAAAGGATGAGACGTAAACAAACATGTCATGTGAAATGAGATCTTTCGAGACTGAAACATACGATACCCGACGAAAAGTACGTTTGTGGAGCTGAATTTCGTGTCTGTGATGAGTCAATTTTATCGTTCAAATGATCTTACAGCGCATTACAGAATAAGCTCAAGCAATGCAAATGGAATTAAATTATCCACTTGTGTTAGAACTTCACGATTAAAATAATATTACATATAAAATAGCTTTAAAAAAACATATTAAGGGGGTAGTATACTCTGGTGGCCTGAAAAACAGCCTTTCTTTAGGATTTTTCCGGGCTAAATAAACAACTGTTAAAAAGGAAATGCGTAGGTTTATTTATTCATGAATGTAGTTTGACGGTGATTTTTTTCGTTCCTATTGGACCACTTCCGTGACTGCTGTACCAAGCGCTGTCCGCTGAATTTTCCTTAGCGGCGTGGGTTCCACTGCTCACCCATGTGAACATAGAACTTTTTTTTTCTTTTCTTATTTTTAGATACATGTCCAATCTGCGTACGTAGGATTTTTTGATATGTTAATTTAAAAAAAAATTGGGGGGATTTGAAAATAAAGTCAATTTTTTCACACAAAAAATTAAGACAAAAGTGTGCATCAAAAATCGAAATTTTTGAGATATCGAAAATCATGTTTTGAGAAAAACGAGTTTAATGTTTTGAGACGTTGGAGCGCGGGCCAGCACTTCCGTTCGCGTTTTCGTCCTATTACTCATAAACGAAATGTCGGACGGACTTCGGGTAAAGTTTCCCATAAAATAGACATTCTATAAAAAAAAAAATCATGCTCAAAAAATATACACATTTTTGAAAGTTACAAAGTGTACTACCCCCTCAACCGTCCTCGGATAGAAAACGTTACTCATTGGATATTAAAGTCGTAGAATTTTGAAATGTTTACCAAAACAAAAAGATTTAAACCTCATTTGAAAGTAGATTATCTCAAAAATACATTGCTGAGTGAAAAAAAAAACAGTTTCGGTAACACTGGCCACCGAGAACCTGCTACAGAAGAAGAATATTTTTCTGTGGATGTGTAGGTGGATTTCACTCATAAAATCGCTCCAATTCAATAGTGTGTGAGCATTTAATACATTATGTGACTTTGGGCAAGGAAAACCCAGGACAGTACCTGATACGGAAATTTCGAATTCCAGTTTCATTGGCAGTCGATTGAGTTTACACCTTACAATTTCAGGCTGGTTCTAGTGAGTTGCCGTCTTTCGCAAAGTTGTTCAGATAATGAGATATATTATAACTAGGCAGGCTGTAACTAGGGCACTTAGATTGAAGCTGAAGAACAGGCAAGTCGATCAAATAGTCGACTGCATCACGGATGAGTTTCCTACGGCCAATATTCACATTGTTGGCGATCTTGCCAGAAGGCTAATGCCAGGAAAAAGAAAAATGAAAAAAAAAATATAACGCATCCGGGCGGCCGAACATTTGTGAATAACGACAGACCTAAAAGATCGCCGCTTCATCGTGGCAAAACCACATGAAATCAGCTCTTCTGGGACGTATGTTCTCAAGCGAGTGAAAACATATCTGACGTCTATTTGCCATGAAAAGACCACAGATAAATTCAGAAGCACCGATTGTTTAATTACATAGGAAAATACGTCCGTACAGTAGATGATGTGGGAGAATAAAGAAGAAAAATGTAGACGAATATTGATTGCGGGTCTAATTCGCATGAAGACGGATCTGGTTCTGGTTCTGAGAATGCATAGCGTTACCGTTAGCGTTGTTATGATATACTTCGTAGATTGGATACTAGCGACACTCACGTCTCTTCTGAAATTCTCAGTTAGACTACTTTCAGGAATAATGCTGGGGAGTAAACATTGGTTCCAATCTAAACAAGAGTAACAGAAGCATGACTGTCGCTATTCCCGGCCACGCCCATCTTTACCATAACTAGGGATAGGGAAGGAAATGTTGATGTAGTACTTACTTAACGAGAGGCCACCGACTTAGCGACACCCTCATAAGTGCTACGGAGTTGGAGGGTTGGGTAGGGTATTCGGTTAGGATTCACCTCAAGTTGGCGATGCAACCAAAATTATGTATTGTTTATTTGTTGTTTATTTAATCTCTCGATAGCAGGCTATCGAAAGAACATATTCATTTTGTTTAGTGATCATGAATTTTAAGAGTCATGACGGAGAGCTTGGGATTAAACCCATGATTTTCTGCTCAGTAAGCAAAATCGATCCCTCCAGGGTCATCGAGCATCTCATAATCCACAGCGCTTCGCGCCAAAGTACGAATATATGGATGAACTATCTATTATTGAATAACTATTATTTACGATAATTACATGAAAGAAATAAAATATAAACTAAAAACAAAACGTGACTACTAAAATCTCAAAAAGATATTCTCACAAATATATTTCACGCAACCAGGAATTTTAAAACCATTAGACGCTATAATCATACTCTGCACATGTTAGACACAAGAAGAGGCCAAAAAGCAAGCGTCCGACACACAAAACCCGCCAAATCCACTTGCAGTCACAATCAACGATTCTACGAATCGCGAGCGCTCACGAATCATAAAACCGCCGACTGCGGCACTCTGAAATCGAAATTGACAGGTTCTATGCGTCAAACACCCGCCCTCCAATCTCCTCCCGCATCCAACAGCACAAATCTCCATTACAACATCTAACGAATTCAAAACTCCGAAAATCACTCATCTATAGCAAGTGAGTGGAAGCAACCCTGCATGCAACCATTCTTCATGATACACTTTTTCTGCCTATCTTTCTATTGGGCCTGTGGACATGCGTTAGCTTCGAAACTTCTAACCAAACTGGGAAAATTTTCAGATCACAAAAAACAAAAAAACTTGAAAATAAAACTTTCAAAGGTAATTACAAGTAAAATAAATATTGATTATTTAACGCAAAAACGAGCAAGTAATATTAAATCTCTTGTATCGTATGCTAATGCCAATTGACTGTAACAAAAATAATATTCTTAAATAAAATAAAATATTAATAAAATGATATGCAAAATTTACTAGAAGATCATTACTTTGGTGAGATGTTTCTAATAAGCCCTCCCAATTCCTCTGTATACAGAACAAATCTGATACTATAATCAGAATTGCTCAGTCTGCATGAAGCAGCCGATTTCATCAAGGAAGTTCTATTAACAACCAAGAATAAATCGTTTGAGGCATACTGAAGCATTAAAAAGGTGATATGTGTCATTATAGGAAATCATCATCGTTGCAAATATAAAGAAATTAAACATAACCCTTTGCTTCAGTACCGTCAACCTCCATGTCCATGGGGAGGGGGTATGCAATTTCAGCCTCAGCGTGCTCAACAAAAACTCTTTAGACCCACCATGATCACAGATAAAGGGAACTTTAAAGTACAAAAACATCACTGAAGACATCAAACGTCTAAAACCAGAAACAAAAGCACTTGGATGACTATCTTGACGTTCCCACTCGATCTCAACATGTGAAAATTGTGCGCTCGACAAATTACAGCATGAACGTGGCTCTTCGAAAAAAAAAAACAAAATTGTAGAAAACTGATAGATGGTATCGAAACAAGTGAAAAAATAAACAGGAACGAACTCACCAAATGAACGATGGTTTGCACGTGAAGCCAATACTTGAAAGACTGTTGCATCTCCTAATTCTAGCTTAACATTTCACAACATTCCGTTGGATCTTCAAAGAAGCTCTTGCATTTGCCTCCAATCAGAATCATCGGGCAAGTTTGCCAATCGCCTAATATAAGTTCTGATGAAAAGGATTATGATAAACGAAAACACTTTCGAATGCATTTCCAACCGATAACTTTCACTTTGCACTAAAATTAGAAAACGCCAAGAAAAAATAAAACCGTAAATTTGACACTCGGAAATTTTTCGCGTCCGTACAGAAGCAGAGCACACTTCGATCTCCTTATTTTGAGATTTTTTCTTCTAGAACCACGAGAAAAGTATTCATCATTTGTGCGTCTTATAAAAAAATAGCAATTAGTTGGTCCAGTTTTGTGAAATCGCTGGTAGAAAGTCGCGCCAAAACTGCTTGACAAAGTGGTCAATTTCCGCACTGCTGGAACAAATTCGCCGTGAAACCATTGACGGAATAATTGCTGGTTCATCCAAGCTTTTTTAGAGTGACAATATGACACAGGCAGTGCTGCTGTATTAAGCCCTCGTGGCTTTGCAGCAGTTCCAATAAAAAGCAACTGAAGTTTAAGATTTCCGTCAATGTTCGAGCATGGCATGAACGTATATCTACAAAGTTCGAAAAAGTAGTGTAAATTTCTGTTGAATGTGATGATATAAAAGCTTTCTGGTTCTGAGAATGCATGTAACACAAAGTCATATAGCGAAACTGGTTATAGGAGACATTGTATGGAACAACCAAATGAAACTGACGCTTAAAGGAAGCACGCGGACCTGTTTTGAAGCACAGTCATTCGGTCAGAACGCTTCTAGAACAGCGGTAGGTGAAGTTACCACCGACCGATCTGAACCGACCTATCGAAAACTGTCCCACATGCCCGTGATTCACACAATGTTCACGATTTCATGATTTATATTCATGGTGTACCTTCGGAAACGAACAATTTACATGTTCCGAAAATCGTGACTTGAGGCCAATATTAGACAAATTGCAGTGTTGTTTGTTCACCTTATATGAAAAGGCATGAAGAACGAATAGTGTTAATCCATAAGCAGTTTTTATTATATGCACTACGTAAATTGAGATGGACAAAATGTACTCTGCCATCTTATGAATCACTTGCTTGTTAATCAACATTCAGACATTGAAAGAGCTTCGGGATTATGCTATGGTCTCTTCCGTGAACAATATCGCTTCGCAACACATTGACTTAGCTTATTTATTATCAAACCTTAATTTGTATGTACCTTCTCGTCAATTGCGTAATTTATCATTTGTTCGCGGTAGATCGCCACCGCACTTACTACGCAAAATATGGAACGATAAGTTAGATTATGTCTGTTTATAATAATATATCCAAAAATTGTGTCTACGTTTTTGATTGACGAATAAATAAATTTAAAAAAAAATAACCATACGTTGTAAAAATATCAAGGAATCAGATGTAATTGATTTCATACTGTGAAGACCTAAACATAATTACAGTTCTGCCGAATTCTCTCCAAATACATGATAGAAGCTAATAAAGCATTTGTAAACATATTTGATGCCCCGGAAATGAACTCAAATAACATCCATCTATTGTGAAAATATCAGCGGAATCGAACGCCACCCATTTCATTTTGTATAGACCTCAAACAATTATCAATATATTCCCGATTCTCCCCTAACCACATCCATTTATACATGGGTGCAATTTGAGTAAATTTCCAGTACGTCAAACAAGTTTTCAAACACTTCATCAGCTTTTGTCATGTATTTTTCGGAGAATCGGGTAAAATGGATAATTTATTGAAGTCTACACAGTATGAAATAGGTGGCACAGGATTCCCTTGATATTTTTACAATGGATGTAAAGTATTTGAGTTTATTTTCCAAGCGCCAAATAAGTTTACAAGTGTTTTATTAGGTTCTTTCCAGATAGTTGAAGTATCAGTTCAGAGTTCTCTCACGATGCAACACTAGTTCGCTTGAGTAACTACTGTATAGGCAATATATTGTGATCCTGGCCATCAAGAAAATTGTTTTCATGGCAAAATTTCATGAGCATCCGGAAAAGTTACAGCTCTTAATCGACTTGTCAGCAGCATTCGATAAGCTAAACCATGCCAATACGAAATCCGATGAACTTGGGGCTAGCGGCAACTTCCTGCGATGATATCGCTCATATGTCACTGTTCGACGGCTGATTGCCGCCTGAAATTTATCCAGCCACGTCAAGAAAATCTTAAGCAACCGATGGTCTTCTTATTCTACTTCAATGACATGAGTTTGGTCATTAAAGACTCACGATAATTGTGTGCAGGTGATCTTCAACTGTATATTTGAAACCGCTCGATTTATTAGTCAGTTTCTTCAATGTCCCAGTTTAAAGCCTTATGTCATTTGATGTACTTTGAATCGAGGTGTTTAACCCTGCGAGATGTTCAGTTATATTTTTTCTCGGAAGGCAGAATTGATCACATTTAACTATGAACTTCTGGACACAATAATCGAACGTGTGAGCCATGTAAAATATTTTAAAGCAAATCTGGATTTACAACATACGTACACGAAAAAAAAAAACCGTTCCTATATTCGTGAACTGCGGCCGTGAACTATAGTTCACGGCTTTCGTTCTTGAATATGGGAACGGATTTTTGGGCGAGTGGTGATAAATAAGATTTTCGCTATGTTTAACTCAAATCTGTAAACCACAATTGTAATATATTTCATCTCCTTAATACTGTTAATAGAAGAGAGGAAATTGATTTGGAGACTCGACATATAACTCATAGGATGTTTAAAAATACTATTTAAAAAATAATTAGTATGCATTTGAATGCGTTCCTATACAGTTGAAAGAATTCATAATTCCTGAATGCGGAATCTAATGATGCATTTAAAATGCAGGAAGAATGGGTCTGCATGTTATGCGACAGTGCAGCACTGATCCGCTTTAAATAGAGTATGTCTAGTATAATCCTGTGGAGGGCAACACCAACATCAGCTGGAAATTGCGTTTCACCACGATACAACTGCCACTCTGTGCACCGTTGTTTAATGACCTGCTGGTCTAGTTTGTCAGATTGAGTTAGGTACTCCACAGCAGCCAGGGTACGGAAAGATTTATGTCAAGTGCTTCGAGCAATTATATTTGTGTCACTGAGACCATATCAGGATAAGTGTGTTTTGTAGTGCAGTGGAAATATAAGAATGTGACTGTTTGAAAATCTTGTTCTTTTGTTTTGTTACCTACCCCATATTTTTTTCTATTTTATCGCACTCATTTATTCCGCTACTGGTTAAAGGATGTCTTTACAGTATGCACCATTATTTCATGGTGTATACTGTATTCCTACAAAGTGAATAAATGAATCAGGCTTCAAAGTATGCAAAGAATATCTATTCAACTTAATAATGTACATTCAATAGCCAAATATAGCAGATAAGATTCGTCTCTGGTGGGCTGCTTGATCATGCCATAAGATTATCAGTCTCTTCAACAATTAATAACTATTTAAATTGATGTTTGGCAGAAAATTTATCGTCTGCAAAGTAGTCGCTGAGAAAATTTTCCATAAGAATATTTATAGAACTTTTCAAAAGAGCAATATGGAAAAAAAAAAATCAGATATGAACGACTAAAAAGTTTGGTTTTCCCATAGTAATTTCCATATAAACTTCAAATGTTTGTGCCAAGTCAGTTTCTTACCAAATGAGATCAAATTTTGGGTCAGGTCTCGATGTGGAACCGGTTGAGCACTCTGAAGCAAAAATTTGAAATTTTGCATCAGTCTATTGACCACCTAATGGACACATTTTCGTGATCCAGGCCTATAACCTCTGCATGTTACTCGACACGGACATGAGTGGGTGACCTCGTATCATCGAGATGTTTGAAGAGGCCTTTTCACAGTGCCGGCATGTGTGACCAAAATACGATGAATTTGAAGAAGGGACACGCCCAAGCAACACGGCTTGTCATAAAGATGTTGAAAATACTTTGTAATGACTTACGTAAAGAATCAATAATACTGTAAAATACGTCATTTAATACATTTATATAACCAAAAAAGCGCAAGACACGAAGCTTATATAACTAAATACTGGTTTTATAACATGTTTTGGAAACGTCATAAATACCATTGGCAAAAAAAAACAATAAAAAAAAACTGGAGCATGGGATTCGATCACTGGTCCTTGGCGTGGTAGACTTATTACTTCCTAACTAGACCAACTCCGCTTGATGAGAGGTTTGTTGTAAATATCTATCATGTTCTTGCCAATGGCATGAAAATTATATTCTCGTTCAACACACTTTCGATCCGTCATAAAGATGTTTTGTTAGCAGCAAAGCGTGCATCTAATTGCCAGAGTGTTATTTTAAAGTATTTTCAACACCTTATAAGACAACCTGCACATTTTCAGTTATATTAATTAATGAGATTTCATAAACAAGTGTTTTCGACTTTCTTTATAACAAACCTCCGAATACCTCATAAAAAACTGTCAATCACTGCGTGAAGAGACAGTCCGGCTCAATGGTGCCGTCAATGTTTACGTCATTTTGGAAAGTACAGAATCTCTTCAAGAACTTTATAAATTCAACTAAGATTGATATTGTATAAGACAAGTTTTATAGTGGTAAGTGGTATTAGTACAATAAGATGCACGTTTAAATAACATTTAAAGATAAATCAAAAGAAAACTATTTCGAAAAATTTTGAATCTAGGAAGTATGAAGAAAACATCTTTAAACCTCATATATAACGTGGGATGCTTTCTGCATCACTTATAATACGTTTATACAACAAGCCGTTCTAATTCTTTTTCAAAAAGATGTTTTATGTGTTACTTGGGACGGTTCTGCAGTGCTGGTGGAGACACCAGAATAAGACTCTATTTTGTCAGAAGAACCTCTCCCTGAGAAGCACCCATTACGCAATTACATCTAACTGCTGGACGAAGCAGTGGTACATTTTCGCGAAACAGACACACACACACTAAAGATGCAGTATTCCCGCAAGTTAGAGGATGCAGTCAAGATTTTGAACTTGATCGGTCTACCACTGCATCTAAAGACAGCTCAGTTCCTGGAGGATTTTCCCTTCATAGAATACTGTGCAGCTGTAGCGATTGCTAATAGTCTAGGTTACCACGTTACGTCAAGATGAGAGATGTTCCAATACAATTCTTCTTCTTCTTAACGTTTCAAGCTTATTGATTATCGCCAGCGATACAGACAAAACGCTTGCTATGACTACCACGACAAGGTCTCTCTGCAACACAGCTCAATCGGAGTGGTAGAAGGATAATGATACTTGGCAGCAACCATTGTGTGGTCTTCCTCATTGTTCTCCATCAGCAGTTCTTTCGGTCGGCGACTTTGGAAAGTAACCGTTTCGTGATGAATGTGTGAGTGCTGACCACGTTTTGCGTCCATTGCTGCAATGGAAGCGCTCTGCCTCCCGTTGGCGATGCTGCCATACAATGAAACCACTGGAAGCGGATCATGTTCTGACGGAGGAAACTTATTGGATAGCGGAAGATAAAGTGTTTGTTTTGTTGTACCTATTGACTTTAGTTTTAAGATGTTTTTATAGTGAACAAGAATCCTCGGGTCTGTAAAGCTAATTGAAATGAGCCTTATCAAATACATTAATGAAAAAAAAAGTGCTTGCCTGCTTTGTTGCAATATACATGGTTGAGGACATAGCTTGATCGGAATCGAGAAAGGACATAACAAAACTAACATAAGTGTATCATCTTTGGCTTTACTTATATCATTATTGCTTTCCATTTATGAAAAAGCGTTATCGTTCGGCTGGTTGATTGCTTGTCATTTTGCCATTTGGAGATATTTTGGATTCATTGCTTATCGCATATTAGCTTATTACGTGCTTTAAACTTAGTGTTCTAGATGCACTTCCACAGTTATTAATTGAGAGCTTTCGATGCCTGTACCATTTATGCATTAGTATAATTGTGTGGCAAGTACAATCATATACTCTATGCCCAGGGAAGTCGAGCAATTTTCCAACCCGAAAAATTCCTAGACCGAACCGAGAATCGAACACACCAACCTCCAGCATGGTCTTGCTTTGTAGATGCGCCTTTACCGACTAACCGAGCTGAGGGAGGCCCTGTATGTCACTATGAAAACGTATGTGGAAAATGTCGTGACATTTTATCCCCATATAGTTTCTATAACATTTACTTCCTCTGGGCACAGTTCTTGATCGAAGAGGCTGAAGCGTTACACTGAATCCGTGAAACGTCATCAACACAACCGAATGTTCAGTGATAATGGAAAACCGATTTCTGGTTAAAAAGCTGATGCCATTTTTTTCATAGACTCTTATGGATGGGACAACCTAGTTTTGGTATTTTTCACGATGCTTTCTGAACAAATCAAGGAACTTTTAGTGCACTGCGTAAAATGCCGGTAGTTTACAATTGAATCAAATGGATAACTTATTTCTGTCAAAAATTCATATGGTATTTTTATGCATTTATGGGCAGTTAAGTACACGGAAACAAATCGGTTACCATTTTCATGAATAAAAAATCATGATACAAAAAATTTGCCATCCCACGATTCATGATTTCATTCTAGAATCTACGAATATCATGAACAGCATCGTACTCAGTAGATGACGAATCCTGAGGGCGGAAAAATTGCTTGGTTTTGATTCGGAGAGTATTGTTTACTTAACGGCGAGATCCAACATAAATTCTGACATGCACGACGAATGTCTGCTCAAAAATTGTTTGATAGATAATGTCGATAATACAGAGATGTTCTAGTTCTTATTTTCAAACTGCCACTAAGAAGCTGAACTACCACGATGAACCGATATGATACAGGAGCAAAGGCGTAATGAAATCCTCAAACTCACAAGACGTTAGCAAATACTCTTGCCAAGTGAGTTAAGGTAGCGCTCACCTGGAGTGAGGGAGTTGCCAGAGCCAGAGCTGGTAAATATCACGGCCGTCATGTGACAATGAGAAAATAGGTTCTCTCACTATCACGAGACGAAACTACCTATCACGAGATTTCTTGTCATTTCCCAATGATCAAGCACTCATGAGAATAATTCTTATGTGGTTTTGACATCAACATTTCTAACTGATTTAAATGAATTTAAGCAAGCAACCATATGTAATCGGTAGAGTGAATATATTATTAAGATTTTCTCGGTACAAGTAACTTTTAAAGCAATAAATGAGCTAGATATTACGATGATCACAACACTGTCACGACAAAAAATTCGAAGAGATTTTGAAAAAAATCTTTATCATCGTATTCTCATCCGATGATAGTGACAGAAGTATCTCTGTAAAAATGACGTGAGATTTTTCATTGAAAATGACATTTGCCAGCCCTGGACAGAGCTTAAACGCACTTGTTATATTTGAGCGAGTTTAGCGAATTTCAGAAAAGTGCAGTTTAAAAACGTCCCGTGAACTTCAGTGTACATTTTCGAACTTAAGGAAAGTTTTGCGAACTTCAGAGAAACAAAGAAGGCCAAAAACCTTCAGAGAAGATCATTGACCTTCAGGAAATTTATAGTCACAAACTTTTGGAAATTCTAAGATCTTTTAAGACACGCTTGCACTTTAAGAGAAGCTCTTCGAACTTCAAACTGCAAATCTCTTGAGAGTTCTTTAGATTCTAGCAAAATTATATGACCTTCAATGTAGCACTGTTCAGTTGCACTTGGCTGTCGACACGAGCAGCTGTGTGTGTGTTTTTTTTTTGTGCAGGTCACGCAATAGTCTGTTTTTTGATAGCATCTCATTATTACATTGTGGTGCTTGCCCATTTTCTGAAATTCGTTCGCTTTTGCCCTTATAAGCAAACAACTGAAGATATCCGTTGAAATAGAGCAGACAATTAGATTCAGCTTCGCACATGCCAGTACGAAACCTTATATAGATCAAATTGCAAATTTCGTGACAGTGTAGGTCTTGGATCCCATGCAGATGTTCGATACATATCGCATAGTTGAGGAAAAATCTATGTTCATAAGATTCGATGCTTGCTACACAACCGTGAATAATTGAAAAGTCACTCGACATACGCATATCACCTGCTGGGGGCTCCGTTCAATACGTGAGAGTGTATGACCTCGCACCAGTAGTCCCCGATAGCGATCTAGTATTGGTGCTAGAGATAGATGTGAAGCGTATAATTCGGGAGAAATTTCATGCCACTTTGGGCCTTGATATATACATACATACATGTGTACGGAGTCTATATATGGATGTAAAAAAAGGAGATTCCAAACTCGCTGCATTTCCTCAATCGGACGAGGAACATATTCTACCAAGGCAACAAAACTTGTGTTTCCTTTATAAGATGGAGGGGCATCGGATGAATTCCTTCCTAGCGGAAGGACCAGTCAGTACAGCAACAACAGGAAGAGGAAAACAATCAACGGAACAAAGAAGAAACCAGTACAAGTACGTACACTGGTGTAGTTACTGGAGGTTTATCGCTAAACGAGGAAGCGGTTGAGGTCCTGGAAGAAAAGGTGGTGGGGATAAATGTGACCTCCCTGGACGCCGATGCAGTGGAGAGGAAGCAAGTGCTGCTGAGAAACAGCAGCCGCCTGGTTTCAACTACAAACAGGATGCGTATTACTACTACAAATTCGGGATAGTGGACTATACCGAAAGGATTGTAATTATAATATTGTTTAAAGGGTTTGGCTCCGTTGAGTCCTTTCGGACATTTGAGCCTAACAAATACTCTACAGAATTTGAAAAAGTCGTGTAAATTCATGTTTTAATGATACACATAGATGGAGCGTAATGTATCATACATGTTTACATTTTAGATCGTGTAAATTTAAGATATATTTCAAGGAATATTCCAAATACTGTATGCAACCATTCATCTCATAATCTTACAAGTTATCAGTTTACGTGAAAATGAAGTTTACATGCATGAATGTTTGCATGCACGGATATTTACATCAGCAGTAAAATTAACATTCTTTGTGTAATTGGAAAAAAAAAATTAGCTCTAAAAACTCCAGAATAGTTCTTCAACCATCAGGAAACTTTTGCAAACTTAAGGACGTTCTACAAACTGCAGGGAAAGTCAAATAACATTAGAAAGCTCTGTGAACTCGAAGAAATATCATTTTATATAATTCAGGAAATATTTGCCAAATTCAGAGAACTTGAAAAAATTCTAAGAACACCAGGAAAGGTTGAAAAACTTCAACGAACATCGAATTCGTAGAAACGAAATCCAAGAAACATCTATGAACAAGGATTTGAATTTGAAAGTAGCTTCTATGAGCTGTCTCGTCGGATCGTCTGTGGAACAACTCCCAGTTCATTTAAGAGAAAACAGGTTTGATAGTAAGAAATTGTTGCAATATATCTTTCTCTTTCACGATATCCTTATGAGGTGTGATGAAGGCATCTTAAAAAGAAAAGAGCAGGGTAAAGGGTTCTATAATTTGTGAGTTTGCCACTAAAAAATCCAGAGTACGGCTTTGATGATGAACAGTAATAAATGCTCGCTTGAACATTTATCATGACCGCTAAAACCGTTAAATGTACTTATCAAACCGTGCTCATAAGACGTATCTCTTATGCGCCTTTCGCATTCCATCTTAGAGTAGTACTGATAGTCTCGTGGTCAAAGTATGGGTTTATTTATTTTATAAGGTTCATGGTTCGAATCCAGTCAGAAAGATTATTTTTTAATTTTTTTTTGACATCATTTTGGTTTATGATTTTGCGAATCTAGTCACGACAACAGAAATAATCATGCAAATTTTCATAACATGCAAACACGCCATGTTCACAAAATCATGAATTATTTGTCTCGTTTCAGAGATTGGGTTTGTTCCCGTATTATGTTTGTCTTATTTTTTGTCCTAGCTCCTGCGATTGTAAGGACGTGATCAGCAGAGTATATGTTGGTCTTATTTTCTTTCATATCTCCTGCGATTGTAAGGACGTAACCAGAAGAGTCGATGTTATATTAAGAGTCCCGCAAAGAGAAAATTTTACGAACTAGCAGCACTGTTTGTGATTGATTTTACATCATAGTAAACGGCAACCACATTTTTTGCATTAGCATCGGATTAACAACTGTAGGGCATGTAATAAAGTCAAACATATGCTTGTTATAACTTAGCAATACCAAAATCCCCCAAATGAAGCTAAATAATGTTTTATTTTTATATAAAAAAAAAAACACATATAATTTCTATAATGAATGCAATACGTGCAGTCCACCAGCTCTGTGAACAATTATGATTCTTTATTTTATTCTTTTCGTACTTTGCTTGAAAGTTCTATTGGTACTTCTGCCAGCATGAAAATTCTCATTAATTTTTTTAGATTTTCAACCAAAACGTATAACATTTTCACTATGAATAAGAAGAATCTATTATAGTCATTGAATTTGTGTAGTTTCTTTTGATTTTTTTTTTATTTTTCATTTTAATTTGTTGACACTCATATCTCAGTATTAAGTATGTGTTATCCTTTGGGGATCAAGTCTCCCCTATCTGAGTTTCCAACTTGAAATCAAACTGTTCAAAATATCAAAAGAAATAGTTCCAATTCAATGATTCTACTTATTCAAATCTTTAAACTATGAACATTTGATACGTTTTGGTGAAATTTCCAAAAAGCTATTAAACATTTTCATGTTACATATTCATAGGATCAAAAAGTTTACGCGAATGTCACCATTTTGTCTTCTATCTTGATGAAATTTTGTGGCAATCAGCCATTCCCAAGGCTACTAGTTCTATCTTTTTGACAGATGCACAGCAAAAAATAAATTTGATTATTACATCCAAGAGGATGGACTTCAATAATGTCGAACATCACATGTAATTTTTAGGGCCGCAAAAATAAACAAATGCAGTAAAAGCAGCGGAATGTCAGTTCATTAACTATATCAATGATAATTTTGTCCTTTTTGGCAAGTACACACTACCAAAAAGTCATGTAAATTTCCGTGCCCTGAGACCGACACATGCAAGCGGCCCAAATGACGTAAGAATCAGTTGAAAGAAACGAGTAAATAAACTCAATCAATCGTACTTTTCGTCGAGTTGCGTATGTTTCGGTTTGGGAACACTTAATTTTACATGACATGTTTGTTTACGTTCCATAAATTACGTCAAAGATGGATTACGTCTCGTGTAAAAATAGTTGTTTTTAAGTGTGTAATAGTATACCATATTTTTGACACGATTGAAGTGCGATGTGATCTCAAAATTATTTTTTTGCTGTGTGGAAACCCCCTCCGTGGTATTTAAGCAGTTTTTCCAGTATGGGAAAAATCGTTGGTTCACGAAATTCTCAGCAACTTTGCTTTTATATGTAAAACCGGGTATTGCTAGCGGATGCGCAAAAAATATCTGCTTTTGTCAGGACATAAATGAGACATTCTCAGATACCAAGCCCATACCGGTCAAGGTGGGTGGTCGCCTACATGTGAATACCGGCAGAAGCGGCTTACAAGCAAACTCTCTGAATTTCTAGAAATCAGGGTTGGTTCAAGTGTGTCCAGTTTCCCCTACCTTAAAACTGTTATAATATTTCAGGATAAAATTTCAAATATACGATTTATTATCCTTTTTAAATTTAAATTGTCAACATACCCGAAAACTATGCACAATGAAACGTCGTGTATTATGATCTCTGTGACTGAAACCTTATTATTTTCGAAACCATCCCATGTTTGCAAGTGTTATTAGCATCAGGAATTCAGTAGTGTCACCTATTTCACGATTATCGACTGGGATACTCATGACGATAGGACCAAAAACGCGACGCACCTGGCCAATTCTGTTGATCAAAGAAAATCACTCCACGTATTTGGGTTCGCTTGTTTCAAATCAACCCGCCATGTTTCGAAAGTGCTAAGTACATTGAAGCGTTGTTATTTGTAGTAATTTGCATAGATACATTCTATGTCAGCGCCAGCGCTTTTCATGCACTGTTGAATAATTTATGACGGGGATTCTTTGTTCATTTGCGGGTACACGGACACGACGGCATTTCGTCCCAGCAGCGCTGCCTCTTGCAAGATCACCATCATTCATCATATGTGACAATATCATTTTACCTTCCGACGAACCGTCACATGTAGGTGACGAAATTATCTTAATAAGGACAAGCATTTTCATCCCTTGCTCACTCCGGCTTCGTTTATGTATGCGGACACTAGGGTGCTTCATTTTAGGAATATTTGTCGCTATCATTGCACCTTCAGTTCATTTCATTAAAGGCTTGATTTCCATATAAATTGAAGTGAATTTAGATGAAATTATTTCTTGCCTTGAGTGACATCAAATTTTAATTATAAAATTCAAAAATTTAAATTGATTAAATGATCCTGCATTGAACCTTCATAAATATTTGCCTATCTCATATTACAGAATAGATAAAACTGGACGGTGATAAAAAAATTAATGCAAAACGATGCACCCTAATGCGACACGCATGGGAGACCACCAAAGCCATCATCACATCGCTATGCTGCCATCCGAGGTTCACCAAATCAGACCCTATCAGAGCAAGTTTTCACGTTTGTGCACTTCCTTCCCTCCTCATGCTGGAACATTGTCGGTAGCATTCGATACGGTGAGCCAGACCAGAAGCCGGTATATAATTTCGGAAATGTCGCATGAAGAGCTTCTCCCATTTGCTAGCGACAGCCAACTTTATAACGATCGTCAAAGCTTAATTTAAAGGATTATGTGATACTCAGTGCATGCGCCTTCCCTTCCGAAACGGTTCATGTTTTACCGGGAACTTTGCAATGCTTCATGAGGCTGTTGCAGCTGAGTCTCCTCTCGTCCAATGCTGGAGTTTGGGAAGGAAAGTGGGCAAACGTTGTCGAAAGAAGTAATATTTCAAACGGAGTACCGTAAAACGGGGTATCTTTGATAATGCGGGTTACTTTGATAGCGTAATATAAAGAATAAATTTACACGCTGTGCTTTTTCCAAATAAGAAACATTGGTTCCATATTGTAGCTTAGGGTATTTCCGTTGATATCGTATATAGTTTTTATATAGTAGGGGAAATGTATGTAATGTCGGCCTAAGTGTCCCTAATTTGGGCCCATACATAAATTCAGCAATCGACAAAATTTTCAATAGCAACCAAAAATATCCATTAGTACCGTCCCAATGACGCGTTCACCTAGACACAATTGATATATAGCAGATTTTTAGCGATGGGTCCAATCTTAGATCCATAGGCCAACATTAGAGCCATTTCCCCTATGTGTTACATATTTTTCAAAAATATTAAAAAACGATTGTCGCGTTTTTCGCCATTTTGAAAAAGCACTCAAATCATCACTTATGAAATGTATTTCCGATACAGCCATCACAAATTCAATATTATATTATTATTGCTTATGAAGTTTTCTGATTATATACTCATTCAAAGTTTCATATTTAAAGTTTTTAATTTGTTTAAGTTTCACTAATTTTTTTCTACATTCATCGAGCATTATCAAAGTAACCCCAAATCAAAATACTGAAGTTCATTCACAAAACTAAAAAATAGTGCAAATGCTTTAATTTTCGTTCAACATATTTGCTAACGAATTAACTCTTGGATCGTCGGTACTTGTTTTAAAAATATAAAATTTGAAAAACATTCATTGTTGTTATCACTGTTACCCCGTTTTACGGTACTATAGTTTCCCCAGCTAGCAGAAAACTAGGTCTGAGTCCGCTTGAGAAGATGTCATTCCTACAGCTACACACTTAGAAATACCTAATATTACACGTGACGGAATCCTTCTTTGACATAAAGGATGAGACGTAAACAAACATGTCATGTAAAATTAAGTGCTCCGAGACTAAAAAGTTCGAAAGTACGTTTGATTGAGCTGAATTTCGCGTCTATTATGACTCAATTTTATGTCAAAATTGACGCTCGTATATGTCAGTCTCAGAGCACCTAAATTTACATGAATTTTTCTAAGTGTGTAGGGTAAACAGGTATAATACGCCTCCCTTAAGGAAAAGGTGATATATATATATATATATATTTACAGTTTTCCCTCTTAATCGAAACAATCACGAATAGTTTGTATGGAGATTTTAGCGAATAACCAAGAATTTTTGTTTTGAATTTCTCTGCTATCACATTATCTTTTGCTCAAGCAGGGCCAGATTTGAAGAGGTAAAAATGGGGGCAACTATCCCGGAGCTCTCGGCTCGGGGGCCTCCCCGGGCATGGAGGATGGAGCAAATATTAGTTGTATTTTTTAATTTACCATATTTTTTCTGATAAAGTCAATAATTTTCATTTTCCGTTCAGTCATAAAGCTTATTAGTACTTAATTTCTTATATAACTCTTGTTCGAATGCAAGCTGAACAGTAAGAACAGAAGCTGATTATTGGTTGATTTAAGAAAAGCTGATTAACACCATGTTGAATATATAATTGATAAGTAGTACATACAGCGAATTGTATCCCTATAATTCAACCTCTAACCTAAAGATTAAACCAGACTTATTTAAGCGTAACACTAATCAAAAATGCGCTATAAATATGTTGATAGAAGAATAGAAATCTATTGCACACTCCGGCATTTTAGCTCTTCTAAATCCATTGCCTACCTTTATAATCCCAAGCAACACCAGCGGTAGAGAGGGGCTTTTAAGGAATAACTCCAGGTAGAAGTGGACTGTGACGATCGGAAGTATTAATATTTGTATACCTGTGTTTGGACTGTTCACCACTTTATATTGCACTGTATTTTCAGACCACATTCCAAATATTAAACTCAATGATGGCACTAAAATTGCATCCAAATGACCAACGAAATAAATCACGCACTTGTGTTAACATTGTGTTAACTGCAGTTGAAAATCAGACGAATGTTTTAATGCCACCATTTGTTGATTTGATTACAATTCTGCATTGCTGTATGTATAATATTTTTTCGGTTGCTATTATTCAACTAAGCCGGCGTAGGTGGTGTGTAGTGGTAAGTGTGACTGCTTTATCACCCCAATGGGTCTGGGTTTAATCCCAGCCGAGGTCGGCGAGATTTTACTGAGGCATAAAAATCTCTGGTCGCGTCTTCCTTCGGAAGGGAAGTAAAGCCTCAGAACATCCCAGCAGCGCCGACTGGGATTGAACCCAGGCCTGCTGAGGTGAAAGGTAATCACGCTTACCACTACACCACCGGCGCCGCTTATGTCCGTCGGTGATTGGCACTATATTGCGGAACAGAGACCGACGTTAAATAAAGAATAGAGAAGATTATTCAATTTAAATTTAACGTGCTTCAAGTTAATGATTATACCTTTTGCCACACATACACACTTAGAAAAATTCAAGTAAATTTAGGTACTCTGAGCAGAGTTGCAACCTATCACAATCACGATCGCCAAACAGCTGATGGTAGTAACGCTTTGTACGTTCCTATCCATATGCTCGTCGAAGCTCTCTCCATGACCATCCATCAAGTTGACGAAAGTAGTAAAAAGCAACTGGTGAACGTCGTCTTCGGTTGTGATCCATCCGACCGATCTGGTCATTCCCGACAATCACGACACTCATCTGTGCTCGTTTTGAAGCAGTTGCTGCTTTGCTTGCTAATGTGAGTATGTTGGTGAGTGAGCCCAATAGCTTCCGTTTAATGTTGCCTGCTTTGTTTGTAACTCACACAGTCGCGCCTGTCGAGACGAACTTGGAATGCGTAGGCATTGTTTTCATTTTCTTCTGTCGTTTCGCTTTTTCTCATGATCGTACTGCAGAAGTCTTGTGAGCGGCGACCATTACTGGTGATTGTTGTTTGCCATAGCTCTACCTCTCACTGCGTGACAAAACGTTCTGTCAGCGATAGTCGGTTGATGCATAGACGAGTGTCACGTGAGAGTTATGATATTTTGCATCACTGACTCTGAGACCGATATATATGAGCGTCAATTTTGACATAAAATTGACTTATAACAGACCAACTCTAATTTGAATACCGTAATTCGGGGTTAAATTGATCACATAAAACATTAATTTAGAAATTAATTGTTATATTAAAGGAAATTGACAAACTTATGATTGCCTTTTGATATGACCAGTGATTTAAACTATGATGATGCTATCGTTCCGCATGATTACTTATTATTTTGTGTATTTTTTTATTAGTTTTGAACATTTTTTTTTTAATTTCTAATTGAATAATATAGATATTGATTGAAATTTATAAACCCCTCGATTGAGGTTCATTGAGATATTTTTTATTAAATATGGGTTCCCAAAATCTCTGTACAAAATGCATTTTCCGCAGGTAGGGTTAACTACCCCATTTCCAGCCTATTAAGCACAACCCGCACTTAGTCTTTCTTAATCTAGTGCAGTTTAGCACCAAACGGAATGTTATCATTACTGATGGCTTCATGGCTTCCAAATTTATTTACCTTTCCGTATGTACCGTAAGATTTGATAAAGAGAAACAAATCGTTGAGATATTGTCACAAGTCTAACACTGCTTTCTTGACGAAAAACTCGGCCTAATGCATTGAAACGCCATTGAAACGCCAATGAATTCACTTCGGCCTATCGGATGAAGACAAACATTGATTCGGTCGGAGCGCTTCTTTTGTTTTTGGGAATATTGGGTGTAAACCTTCATATCATGCGTTCTAATTGACTTTGTTCCGGAGCGTATTAACTCAAGTATCGTACCAAACGCATTATTCACTTGTTAGCTCTGAAATCATGGATTTATTTGAAGTTTACTTCTCGATAGGCCCAAAATGGGCGATTAGACCGTAGTTGTCCTCTACCCTATTATGGAAAATATTTTTTGTAATGTAGTTTTGCCTAAATGTAGGCATTTTTTGTATGACTTGAAATTTAACAGAAAATCATTAATTTATAACATTGGAAACACTTTACCATACATAATAAAATAGATTGATTTACACTTAGTTCAATGAATAATGATACTCTCAAGTTAAGGACAACAATCGATCCAACTCCATGACTCGTATGTTTGAAAACTGAAATTGAATGCTTTTGAACGTCAATTAAATAAAATCCAACATTATGCAGAAAAATCTACTTTTTTGCAAAGAGCAACTCGTCAAAGCTACTATTGGAGTCTCATAATGAAGATTTCCTTTTCAATTTTTTAAATAATTTTTTTTTATCTTATCATAATAGGAGAAATACGCATTTGAAATTAAATCTTCGAATGGAGGGGCCTACCTTTAGGATAGCTGCCCCGGGCCCCTGGATTCCAAGCTCGACACTGGGTTAATCAATCTTTACCATTATTCTCATAGACTCATATTTAGAGGTTTTTAATCAAATTGGAGGGTGGGCTATAAGATTGCAAAATTCATTTCAAAATGAAGCACCCTACTGTAGATTTTATCTCAAGCTCCATCTACGTGGATCCCTGTACAATTTTTACTAGTTCTAATTGGTAACATATCGTCTTTAAAAAAGGAAACTCAAGCACAACACATGCAGTACTTCGTGGAAAACAACACGCGACACGGAGTCTACCGAGCAATTTATGTTGCTGACAGGGGCTACAGCACGTGGCACCTTGCGCAAGAGAACTACAGCATCATCTGAAATATAATCACTGTGAACGAGACGAATGCAGCACAGAAGCAGAAGGCAGTGCACGCCCACCTCGATCAACTAGAACAACCAAAATTCGACAAAACTGCCTCGAACATGTGGCTGACTCGAGCATTGTGCTTGGCACACAATATACAAATTCATGAATTGCATACTCACGGTTTAGATTTGTGTGCGCCAGGGATGGCATCGTTCTTTGGAGGATCGTTAATGCTTTTTAATAAACAAAACGAACGTTAAGTCCAGTTGATTCCAATTTAAAAATCGATACATTAAAACTGGTATTCTCTTATTTAATTTCCTTAAGTCTCGATCCGTGTTCAACTGAAGATACGCCAAGGTGCACTCCCTGGTGCACCTTCAGTGAAAACACCGAGTATGGCTATACGGTGCAAAAATTGTGATGTTTGATCGGGAGATTAGCACAACGCAAAAAATTTTTGAAAAATTCAATTGTCATTCCAGAGCTTGTAGATTTACATGTTTGAACCCGTTACATACCAACAGTTATAAAATTAAATGTACAATTTCATTGCATACTCCATTTTTATCGTATGGAACTGATTATGTCGTATATAATTTTCATAATTTTTTTATGTGTGCAGAAAAAAAGCTGTTGAGTATCACATCGAAACTGCTGCAACTAGGTCAATCCATGGAATGTTTTTTTTTCATCGTACGATGTACACAACAATTGTGAGAAAAATTACGTCCATGGATGTAATATTGTTTCTGATTCATGACACATACACATATTTTGTAATTTTCAACTATTAAGATCAATAATTAATTGTTATATCGTTGTCCGTTGAAAATCCAATTAATTTCAATAGCATTTTTCATTGTTTCAAAAAAATAAACACAGCTTGACGTAAAATTCAATGCAAATGATCAGCATATTAAATACTTTCATGTAAATTTCAAGTTGTATTGCTGTATGTTGAAGCTAAAGACAGCAAATACATCATTATTTCAAATATTAGTTTGAATTGTTTTACTGTGTACCATTACATTAATATTTCATACATCATCATGGAGTGCGTTGATCGATGTTGAAACTTTTTTCGCTATGTATGTACACAGCTAAAAAAAAAGTAGTGTAAATTTCCGTTACTATGATGCACATAAATGGAGCGTCATATATCATACAATTTTAGATCGTGTAAATTTACGTTACGTGAAAAGGAAGTTTACATGTAAAATTAAATCATCGCAAGTAAAATTAAAATTTTTTTGGTGTGTAAAGGGTGTCCACGATGAAATTGCCACACACAAAATTGATTCGCAAAATTCGAGTTTTCATCCGATTGCCATCAAATTTTCAGGGATTGAGAAATAACTATTAAACTTCATTTTACTATTTTACTCGTATTTTATTTACAGTCCATACGCAAATGCCCGCACCTTGGCCTTAACCCCAGACATAAGATTCTGCACAACCTGTGAATCAACCGTTTTTTGCATGTAAACCCATACTTTCTTCAGTTCCTCGACTGTCTTCACTACCTTAGGTCGTTTAAGAAGGTGCTGCTTCATAATCGCCCAGTACTTCTCGATGGGGCGGAGTTCCGGAGTGTTGGGAGGGTTGAACATTTTCGGCACGAAATTGGCCTTATTGTCCGCATACCACTTCAGCACGTCTTTGGAGTAGTGGCATGAGGCCAAATGTAAAACAATGACATGAATTTCTGACAGCTTCAGCATATTTTCTTACAAAAAAATGTACTGGCAGTTTGTAAAATTTACTGTACCGAGATGTTTTTCTAGCTGCAGTGCATTCGGGGAAGCAAAGTTTGTTGGAAAGATAGCTAACATTAAAATTAACTTATAGAAACGGACGTTTGTAAGATAGGCCATTGATCGGGTACTTTTTTGACTGTAATGTTGAAAACTTAAGAGCGGGAGGAGGGAGAGGGCTTCGGCTCTCGCATTCTTTGATAAGCAGCTACAACGATATTTTGCGTCTACTATCCTACGTTTCGATATTTTATTTCATCTTCTTCTGGGATTCTAAATTTGAGTGTATATAATTTTGACGTAGGACTACGTCTGTGATTTCTGTATGGGGGTACACTTTGTGAAAACCAAAAATGGAACATGTAACGAAATTTTGAAAGATTTTGGATGTTAATAACTCATCTGCCCCTGGACCACTTGCAATAATTTAATCACCATTCGATCAGAAATATTTCTACGCATCCCCAACACAGTCATCAGAGAATCGTTTCCAGATGAAAAATGTCGATGTAACATTGCTGCTTTCCCAACACTGTTATCAGAGAGTCGTTAGTAGACGAAACAAGTCGAAGTGGTATTCACCTCCGGTCTTCGGGCGTGTGCGAATAGGGAGGATGCAATTGCGTATCATTTCATCAACCACACGCCCCCAAAGACTACACAAAATGCTCTCCAGAGTTGTAATCTTGTAACCAAACTTGAAAGCGGGGGTGCAAGTGATTGGGATCGAGTCTCTTAATAGACTTTCTGTTTCGTTAATTTCTGGATGATAGAAAAGCATAGCAGAAATAGTGCGAAGTAGGTTAGAGAAGCCATGGTCATCAAAAGAGGAAAACGATGAAGAGAATTGACTTTCACCTCTCTGCTTCTAAGCCCCTTAATTCAGTCGTCGTTATAGCAATGAAAACTAGCATCGCACCGCTTTTAGTTCTTGGGTTACTCTTGCTGGCTGCAATTTTGCTGTTCGACATTTTCTAAGAACCACCAAAAACATGAAAATTACAAAAAAATACACTTTTTTTCTTTTGATGCCTAAAAGTCCAATTATTCGATTAACGATTAATCGTAAAGATTTTCTCAGCTTTTCGATTTAATTTTTATCGAATTTTCAATTATTCGAGCGCGTAATCGTCATCCCTTCTTATTTCTACTCGTTTGATTTAGCGCAGTAGAGAAAATAAATAAAAGTACTAATTAATCTGAACAGGCATAGAGAAGAACCATGACGTGAAACAAAATTAAATAAATTCGCCAAAAAAAGATTTAAGCGTCTTTCTGCTAAAAGCTAAGATTTACCAACTTGTTGAGTGAAGGGGTTTAACGAAAAAAACTAAAATGGGGAGAAGCTTTAGCTGGGTGGACACTGATATTCTTCGGCCTTTTAACCGGTCGCAGACACCAGTTCAACCCCTGGCCAGCAGCAGACGGGTCGAGACTCTTGCGAGTGCCCAATCATTGAACCGAAGAAAATGGAGTTAAATTTTGTGAAAACCAAAAATGGAACATGTAACGTAATTTTGAAAGATTTTGAATGTTAATAACTCATCTGCCCCTGGACCACTTGCAATAATTTAATCACCATTCGATCAAAAATATTTCTACGCATCCCCAACACAGTCATCAGAGAATCGTTTCCAGATGAAAAATGTCGATGTAACATTGCTGCTTTCCCAACACTGTTATCAGAGAGTCGTTAGTAGACGAAACAAGTCGAAGTGGTATTCACCTCCGGTCTTCGGGCGTGTGCGAATAGGGAGTATGCAACTGCGTATCATTCCATCAACCACACGCCCCCAAAGACTACACAAAATGCTCTCCAGAGTTGTAATCTTGTAACCAAACTTGAAAGCGGGGGTGCAAGTGATTGGGATCGAGTCTCTTCATAGACTTTCTGTTTCGTTAATTTCTGGATGATAGAAAAGCATAGCAGAAATAGTGCGAAGTAGGTTAGAGAAGCCATGGTCATCAAAAGAGGAAAACGATGAAGAGAATTGACTTTCACCTCTCTGCTTCTAAGCCCCTTAATTCAGTCGTCGTTATAGCAATGAAAACTAGCATCGCACCGCTTTTAGTTCTTGGGTTACTCTTGCTGGCTGCAATTTTGCTGTTCGACATTTTCTAAGAACCACCAAAAACATGAAAATTACAAAAAAATACACTTTTTTTCTTTTGATGCCTAAAAGTCCAATTATTCGATTAACGATTAATCGTAAAGATTTTCTCAGCTTTTCGATTTAATTTTTATCGAATTTTCAATTATTCGAGCGCGTAATCGTCATCCCTTCTTATTTCTACTCGTTTTATTTAGCGCAGTAGAGAAAATAAATAAAAGTACTAATTAATCTGAACAGGCATAGAGAAGAACCATGACGTGAAACAAAATAAAATAAATTCGCCAAAAAAAGATTTAAGCGTCTTTCTGCTAAAAGCTAAGATTTACCAACTTGTTGAGTGAAGGGGTTTAACGAGAAAAACTAAAATGGGGAGGAGCTTTAGCTGGGTGGACACTGATATTCTTCGGCCTTTTAACCGGTCGCAGACACCAGTTCAACCCCTGGCCAGCAGCAGACGGGTCGAGACTCTTGCGAGTGCCCAATCATTGAACCGAAGAAAATGGAATTGCTCGGTCCAATATGCTGATCCAGCTGCCTACACGTCATCATCATCTTCCAAAGACTTTACTACTACCTGTACTACTATCGGCCCATTTGAGGGCCACCAATATTTTTCAAAAGAGTTAAAATACTGAACATGTCTCAACTAAAATTCAAATCAATAGGTTCTTTTCAGGGCAATCATAGTCATACTCATAGAGTATAAAAAGAGGTAGCCCTGCTCAAATTCCTATTCCTACACAAAACACAAGCTCCTGCTGCAGTTAACAAATAACATTTACTATATAAGGCCACGTAGTCCTACGTCACCATTGCGTACAACCCCATTGGGCTGTCCCTTGTAGTTTAAAAAAATTAAACCATTTTGAAAAACTATGTTCTGTTGTGTTAAACTTAGAGAGGCTTCGTTGTGTTGTTGTGTGTGAATTAGTTGTGCTGCATTTAGCTGTCCTATTTGATGATTATGTTAAAAACCATCCGACGACCACATTACAGAAGCTGTTCATACGGTGGAATATTACAAATTCTGTATTGTTTTTATGCAAATCTGTAAAACAATGTTTCATATCTCTGTTGGGTGTAGGTTCACGGATTTGAATTGAAACTACCTACACATGTGTGCCAGCACTTGTGTTCTGCTTGTCTTATAATTCAGAACGTATATGGGCCCCTCTGCCTTTTATGTAATATAAGGATGATATGCGTCTAATATAAAGTACTATATTACCAAAAAAAAAAAAAAAAATACCCCATTAGCACACCTCCGTTATAATAAATTGTTTCAACTTGTATATGAATTAAATAAGTCGCCACCACTGATTTACAACAAGCAAGCTACTAGGGTACCGATTACTGACCGGCATGACTGGTTCAATTACGCTTGTCGGCCGGCATTAGACGAGATGATGCTGACCACCCTAATGCCAACATTAAACTTTTCAAACACAAAAACTTAACTGAAGACACCAAGTCTAAAACATAAAATGAAAGTACTAGTACTACTTTCCTGTTAAACTTCCATCCAG
This sequence comes from Ochlerotatus camptorhynchus, assembly GCF_037179485.1. Taxonomy (NCBI): domain Eukaryota; kingdom Metazoa; phylum Arthropoda; class Insecta; order Diptera; family Culicidae; genus Ochlerotatus; species Ochlerotatus camptorhynchus. Next base: position 43,706 of record NW_027040885.1, read on the forward strand.
GACCACTGTGCAATGACGCAAACATAAACTTTTGAGCAGCTCTTGCAAATGTTTGCATTATTATTTATTGAGAGCATGATTGCAGTGTAACTTCTTGCTTGAAAGCTTTAGCCTTCCATTGTGTTAGTCGAATGGAATAAATGGCAGATTGACTAACTTGTGCTGTAGCTCAAGTAATAGCTCTTCAATCACAAATTGTAACGACGTGCACTTTTCATATCGATCCAATACTGATGGACACAGCTGTAAGCTCTTCGCAAAACATTCCTCTTTAGACCATGGCTCTACTTCCGTAATTGCATTAATTACAGCAAAACATGTTGAAAGTCAGATTTAGATAGACGGAATACCAAAGATTCTAAGCATCGTTCCTAACCAAGAAGAAGAGCTAACGACTGGAGAACGACGAGCCTTCCACATGACACCTCTACAGTTTAATATGCTTCTGAGAACTTTTCCCCACCTATTAAAGGATTGTGGGAGCACAAGCTACTGCATATTGTGCCGGTTTTTGAGTATAATAATATGGTCTAATGCTACACACTAGGCGTTTGTATTTAAAAGAAGGGGGTCTCCAACCTCTTGGCACACCCCTGCTAACCACGAATTTAAGGAGAATTCTCATAATCCCTTCCTGGCGACATTAAACTTATGGCCACCGTGGCAGTATGGCGGTCATAAAGGGAAATCCGCTGGACCACTCACTGACTACTGCGCTTACGCAAACCCACCCACTTGTATGTAACAGAACAATCACTTAATGGGACTGTCCATAAACTACGGATGATATACCCCTTCCTCTTCTCAAGTTAATCGTTTGTACAAATATTCTAACATAATTATAGAGCATGGACAGAGGCTACACCCCTTTCCCCCATGGCTAGAAAACGTTGTTTATGGACAGCCTTTGAGTATGTGCACCGCAAATGGGTTCACCGCTGCCATCGTCGTCTTTCTAGCTAAGGCGACTGATGATGCTGGAAGTCGAGCACAGTGCCCAAAAGGAAAACGGAAGTGGGCTGGCTATTTATAATCCTATTATTACGCTAGGAGACACGACAGATGATATTATCGCCCTAATCCGTTGGTAAACTATTGGAAAACGTAATAGGATGGTCCTCTTGAAAGCTGTAGGGCAAACTTTGTCATTCAGCACTCAGTTCGGGTGCACTGATTGAAGTTCTTGGGAAAATTGCAGATTGTCAAGCTGTTGGAGGAAAGCTTTTCTGTTTATGATTCTATGATTGTTTATTACCCTGCAGGTCAAATAGGAATTTAATAATCATTGAATTTTAGTATCAATCCGTTGCACTTCTGATCAAGAAAACAAATGCGTCAATATTGAGAATAATACAGAGCTAAATAAAACTCAAGTTATGTCAAGTTTCTACAAGTCAGTACGTAACTTTCAATAATGTCTCATTTTTTTGGTTTTGAAAGAGCATGGTTATTTTTTGAGAACTACCGAGTTTTAAGGGTTTGGGTGAACTATATAAGAACTTTCTCAGAAACATCTAAGGATTAAGTTTGCAGAAACGTTTAGAAGAAGTTTAAAGAATGATCTAGGTGAAGTCAGAGGAATTTTATAATCGAAACCAGTGGAAATTTCTGGAGGAGTCCAGAAAAACTACCGAAGAAATCTGATTTAATGGCAAATTGGAAGAGGATTTTAGAAGAGTTCGGTAACATCTTCTGGATCAAAACAAATATATATAAAGTCGAAAAAAAAAATTATCCAGGATTAATCAGATGATAAAGCGTTGGCAGCTCGGGGAAATTTTTCGATGAAAGTGAAAATATTGAAATTAAGTGTTTAAACTATATTCTTTATTACAAATCGCTGTACAGAAGTTGAGAAAAAAAAATATTGTGATGAAAAATGCCATATATTCTACTTATTATCTACGCAAAAGACCACAAGGCTTTGAACCGAAATAATTTCCGTTTCCCGGGATGCCAAAAATGGCAGGCAAATGAAAAAAAAACTAATACAGTACGGTAAGGAATCCTAATAGCCGGGGGCGAGAATAAGGATGGGGGGATGGGATGGGATTTTCACTAATAGGGGCTGTGGTGGATTATCTCATTTGTTTCGAAAAAGCTGTTATACTGGGTTAGACCAACAAGCCTGTGACATTCGATTGAGGTTCATTCGGGAACTGCACCGCTAGAGGCGCTTCACTTTTATTTTACTTATGACGGGCACTAAAATACATGGAATTTGGGTCCAACATAGAATATCTCTTGATCCTGGTCATATATAAAGTTGCTGCCTGGAGCAAAGTTGTTCAGGTGACCATGTCCTTTCAGATTGGTGACCATAATAGTTAGGAACTATCTCACTACGCGGCGCTATTGTGTCCATGGAATTCTAGCACAAGCTGTATCTCGTGATCTTGGCCATATAGAAGGTTTCTGTCTTGAGTTAAATTGTTTAGATGACCCCGGTCTTTCGGATGGTGACGATATTAGTTCAGAATTCTCTCAATACGTGGCACTAGTGTGCATGTGAACTTCCTGAATATGCTATGTCTCGAAAGCCTGCCCATATACGATGTTGCTGTGCACTGTGAGTATTTCCGGAACAGTGGCCGTGTAGATGCCGGATATCGATGCAAGATGCCATTTTGGAATCCAATGTGGTGGCCATCTGATTTATAAATACTGTCAAATACCTTACAATATAGGTATTTTCCGAACAGGACGACGTGTAGAGCTCGAAAAATGATGTTGAAGGCCATTTTAGAATTCAAGACGGTGGCCATCGGTTTTAGAAATACTGTCAAATACCCTGCAATATGGCTATTTCAGAAACGAAAACGACGTGTATATGTCAAAATTTTATGCCCACAGCCATTCTGGATTCCAGTTTTCTTAAAAACCGTCGGTTTTAGGAAAAAAATGGGTATTTTCCGAACGGGGATGACGTCTAGTGGTCGAATATCGATATTCGCTGTCATTTTTGAATGCCAATGGTTTAAGAGAAAAAATCATACCTCCTGAAATATCGATATTCTCTGAACGAGGACATACACAGATAAAAATTCTGAATTTTAATTGTGATGTAAACATTCATTCACATAAACTTGTATTTCATTTCATGCAACCGAGCAACTTGCAAACAATGTTGTGTACAAAGATGGGCTTTTGTATACAATATTTTCTACATTGCATGAAATGTGTCAGAACTTTATATGATATATAATGTAAACGTATATGATATGTGACGCTCCATTTATGTGCATCATATTGAACAGAAATTTACACTACTTTTTCGAACTGTGTAGTTATTTTTTTTTTTTTTTTTTTTTATTATAGTCACTTTAACACTCTTGGGTCATTCGTGACTTGTCCGGGGGTGAGATTTGAACTCGTGACTTTGGCGTGAGAGGTATGGATGCTAACCACTACGCCGGGGTCGCCCCCGGACATAGTTATTTCATATGTACACAGATAAAAAATCTGAATTTTAATGGTGATGTAAACATTCATTCACGTAAAATTGTATTTAATTTCACGCAACCGAGTAGCTTGTAAACAATGTTGTTTACAACAATGGGTTTTTGTTTACAATATTTGCCACATTGCATGAAATGTCTCAGAACTTTACATGATATATAATTGTAAAGTTGTATGATATGTGACGCTCCATTTATGTGCATCATACTACTGAACAGAAATTTACACTACTTTTTCGAACTGTGTATGACATTATTTTCCTGGAAAAGCCATATTATGGAGTATTTCAAATATTTTCATAAACCGATGGCCACCATCTTAGAATCCAAACTCCTTTTTTATGTGCAGAAATAAAAGCATACATTTCTCGAATTTGAATTGACCACTTTCAAGCAATTTTCCTTAATTGACTTAGTTTCTCTTTTTTTATTTTAATTTATCAACTAATTTGATTTCAGACAACTTTAAGAAGTTTTGAAGACGCAACATTTGACGTGAAGAACTTGTCGGTATCTTGCCGATGAAAAGTTATTGATATTTTTCTATTAAACATATAATTATGCATAACATCTTTACATAAAGAGATTCAGCCGTTGACTGTATTTAGCGATCGTATGCCAGTAGGTCAGCAATAGAAGGGAGTTGAAGTAAACCATCACATGTTGTTGTATTAGGGCGCCATGGTTAATGATGCTTAGCTAATTTTATGTTAGTTAATTAGGGGAAACAGTCCTATTATTGCGGTACGTTAGAAGCCTATTGTTGTGTATGGAGGTCTCCATACACAACAATAGGCTTCTAACGCTTCTAACGTACCGCAATAATAGAACTGTTTCCCCTGAACAATTGAAGAAAATCCATAGGTGGTGGGAGTCATTCCGTTTATTTCAAGCGCAAAAAATAAATGTTTGGCAATACCGCACGAAAAAAAAAATCAAAGCTTGCTTGTTCGATTACCATATGACAACAGAACCTAATTATCTTGCTGCAGTTGTTCCATAACCTAAGTAGAGATTCTAGACTCTCGCCAGTACACAGTCGTTCATACATTTTTTTGCAAACAGTTATATGGACCGTCGACACTCACCAACCTCCCCAGCCTAAGCTGACCTCAAGTAGTAGGGTAGGAGTGTATAAAAGGCCCCCTTGCATTTCTATGAATATAACGTTTATTGAAATGCAACATAGATGGGAATTCCAAGTAATTAGTGAGAGCACTCTACTACGCAAATTTGACAGCTGTCAAGTGTCTAGAATCAATAATAAAACAAAATTATGAAAAGCTTCCTTCCTATGTAAGCGTTCTAGCGATAAAAAAAAGCTAGTCAGACTGGGTTGTTCTATGGTAATGCATAAAGTGAAGTTTTAAAAGCCTGCCTCATTTGAAACAATGGCATGAAATGTTACATTTGCAGTAAAATGTATATTTTCTTACTTCGGTTCAAGCACGGGTTACATGCCCCATTTTTAACGAGGCGATATGTCCCATTGTTTATCATCGAATCCAGGGATAATATAAATGCAAAATTAATGGCCAATCCAAGTATTTGAAGGCAACACTCTACTGTGTAAATTTGACAGCTGCCGAATGCCGGGCATAAGTATTGGAAACGAAGTTCTGAAAAACATAATTGATTTCTGGTAAGCATATTTAAAAAGATGTTTATTCCATCTTTGTGCAGTCTGAGTCATCTCATATTGACGCTCTGGGTATGTAACAACTTCATTGTATGGCATACTATCCTTTTAGTATAGAGCATATGGTCATTTTCGTGTACGAGCAAATTATATTATAGATGGGGCATATTACACCACATAGTTGAAAAATCTAGTATTTGGGCAATGTCGAAAACATGTTTCATAACTTCTATTTTAACTGCCAAATTAGCAGATCATCGTCATTACTCTATTGATTGAAATGAAAACGGTACAAATATAACCATTTCGTCTTATAGGGGTCGTGTTATACCTGTTAACCCTACGTCAAGAAAAATATAATTCACAGAAATTCTCCTCTGAATCGATTGGTGGGATTTTTAGAAGTTGTTCTCCACCCAATTTGACCCAAATCGGAAGAGGTTAATAGCATTATACTCGGGCACTTGTCGCTGAATTCCCCTCATACTTAGTTTTGTTTTTTGAATCGGCAGTTTTTTGCCGAGTTGTCCACCGGCGAGTGTCAGGCAATAAGTTTTAGTTGAGATCTCAGCAAGATATAATGTTCCAACAACTATATTTGAGAATCTGTATGACCTGGGATTTATTACAGATTCAATCAATCTTACAATCTTCGGGAGCTTACTTTAATCGAAATCTCGGGAATTAATTTGCCACAATCAATATATGAGTTTCATTCTGAATAAATCTGCCTTCAAATCGTTTCCGCATTTTCTCCATCATTACTATTGTAAGCCTCACAGCACTGTCCGTTTGCCAGACTCCAGCCGTCCAGTGCCATTCAAATGAATAATGGTTACTGACTTTTGCAGTGCTTTCTAATTAGCATAAATTATGATTTATTGTAACCACTGTTAATTGCCTCTTGCTGTGCTCAGACCACCCATCGGCAAAGCTGAGCATCCGTCTAATTTTATTTTTCCATTATCCATTATCACCTCTTCAAACCAAAAAGGAAGGGACGCAGAATGAAGAATCTTTCCCACTTGTCTAGAAATCCAATCGCAGTTGTGGTGTTCCTATTCTGTGTGTTAACTTTGCGAGGGACTTTCCGAACGTAATTAAGCGCGAGTTGGGTGTGATGTGAAAATATTTTTCCTTCCACTCACCTGTAATGCGTTGGGCCAGGTACAGCTCTCTGGGGCTTTTATCTCTATCTCCGTCCCTGGAAGATTGATTTCCAGGCTATCCTCAGTGCTTGCCGGACACAAATTCTGCTCATTTGCATCTGTAAATAATTAAAGAAAGGTGAATTTTAATCATAAATTACATTAGCTCCCGTAAATAAGGATCCTTTTTCCTTAATGGAAATTCCGACGCATTCTAGGTAGACGATAATAAACGGATACCATAAGTATCTTTTGCTCTGCACTTGCCGTGCGTAGGCAATTTATATTTTACGGTCGTGGTTGTGGTTGGAACGTAGAGTCTTAAGATCACCAAATGGCACGTTTTGATATTCATAAGTGCAGTTGTTTTTTTAATCATATCAGTAAGTTCCATGTATGATAACGGAATGAAACCAGGGCTGTGGAGTTGGAGTCGTAGTCAACGTGTTGGAGTCAGAGCCGGAAAGAATTTAAAGAACTGATGAGTGGAACATTTGGTGAACTTCTGCCGACTAGATTACAATGTTTAATTTATATAACAGTACCGGTTCGATTTTGGCAACATGCCAGAAAATGTTGGGTAGCCAAAATCGAACAGGTCTATTTTGAAATTTATTTTATGATTTTGTTGATTTTGGACCATCGTGAGTCATTGTTATGACAAAGCCGCTATTAATAATTATTTTTTTTTATTGAGAATTGTTATCACAAGGAGCAAACATGCCTTATTTTCAAAATCCGTGCCAAAAACGAACGTTTTTTTGGTTTTGGTGCCAAACCCGAACCGTGAAAAAAATGGGACGGCTACTGTTAATATAACGATGCTCTAAAATACTTTCGATATTGATCCATGCGTGATCTATAAGCATCACCAAGAGACGATTCACTAAGTACGTCACACTCTAAGGGAGGAAGAAGGAAGGTTTTGAAATGTGTGACAAATCTTAAACTAAACACCTAAATACCTAATCTTACACGTGACGGAATCCATCTTTGGCATAAAGGATGAAACGTAAACAAACATGTCATATAATATTAAGTGCTCCCAGACTGAAAAGTTCGAAAGTACGTCAGCCGACCGATCTCCTCTTCAACTTCTTGAAGATCATGGGGCGGTAGCCTGTCGTCTTCTGTGCGTGCTTCAAGGTCTGTTGCCGTGCCACCTTCGTTTTCTGCTGCTTCACCGTTGAGGTGCTCGTCATAGTACTGCTTCCACCTCTCCATCACCTCACACTCGTTTGTGAGAAGGTTACCGTCCAAGTCCTTGCACATATCGGCTTGCGTCACGTAGCCTTTGCGCGAACTATTTAGCTTCTCGTAGAACTTCCGTGTGTCGTTTACGCGGTACAGATTTCCCATCGCCTCGCGATCTCGGTCTTCCTGCTGACGTTTCTTCCTTCGGAAAACCGAGTTTTGTCTGTTCGGCGCTTGTCTGTATCGCTTCATATTCAATCTCGTGTGGTGTTGCAGCATTCTCGCACGTGATGCATTCTTCTCCTCTACTAACAGTTTGCATTCGCCGTCAAACCAGTCATTTCTTCGGTCCGGGATTGCAGTACCTAGTGCCGCTGCAGCAGTACTACCTATGGAGGAACGGATGTCCCTCCAGCCATCTTCAAGAGAAGCTGTGCCAAGCTGCTCTTTCGTGGGTAGTGTAGGAAAGTGATGCTGTGTTTTCATAATAATATAAATAATAATAAAATATAAAATAACAACTAAAAGTAAACTTACTGTTTAATCACATCTGTTTGTGTCCTCCGAAAACTGGATGATTACGATTGCTTGACTATAAGATCAAGCATTATCATTTTTCCCGGCATTCAATTGGCGGACGTCGAGGAAAGCACATCTCCATAAAAGCAGCAGCAGTGCCCCACCCGGGCTCATCACATTCGCTGCCAGACTGTTGAGCAGTTCAGTCGATTTGAATTCTCTCTAGTTTCGTTCGTTCGTTCGCAAGTCGAATTAGCTCCGCGTTGTATAGTGACGCTCTCGCTGTCCCAGCCATGGGTAAGAAATCGCGCGGTAACGCGAGTGCCGGCTTACCGGGAAAACAGACTCTCCCAGGAGACGGCGCGACCACCGAGCCAGCTCAGAAGAAGCAGAAGAAAACCCCATTGCCCGTCCCGACAGGCGTTGCGGACCCGCAGCCGGGGCCTCCCGGAACTAAACGACCCAGACCTGAAGACATCAGCGCCACCGCATCGGCAGCAAAAAAGCTGCTGAGCAACAATCCGTTCTCCGCCCTGCAGAACGGAGCCCAGCCGCAGTCGGACCCTGAGACGGTGCCTAAAAAAGTTAAGTTGCCACCCTTCTATGTGAAGGGCTTCCCTCCCGGGCTATGGGAGCAGCTGGATTTCTACATTAAGCAGGGCCTTCGCTGCACCATTCAACGGTGCACGGAAGGCTACAAACTGATGGTCTCGGCCGAAAATCACTACAACGCAGTCCAGGCCCTCTTGGACAGGATGAAGCTGGAGTACTTCTCCCACGACGTCGAGGCCACCAAGCCGCTGAAAGTGGTGCTGCGCGGGCTCCACGACATGGACACCACCACCTTAATGGACGAGATTAAGGCGAACGGCCTCAAGCCGGTCGAAATCCACAAGATGACCCGCAGCAAGGCCATCAAGTATCGTGACCAGCTCTACTTGGTCCATCTGCAGAAGAACTCCACAACCGTGAAGGATCTCCATACGACACGCACACTGTTCCACATCGTAGTGAAGTGGGAGCGGTATAAGCCAACCCACCGTGGCGTCACTCAGTGCTCGAACTGCCTATTGTTCGGGCACGGCACCAGGAACTGCCGCATGGCCAGCCGCTGCATCAAATGCGGCAAAAACCACAAGATCGACGACTGCGACAGCATCGAGGAAGCCGCTCCCACATGCGCCAACTGCGGTGCTGCCCACAAGGCCACGAGTAAGGCCTGTCCGAAGCGGGCCGAATACGCCGAGATCCGGAAGAAGGCCTCATCCAACAACCAGCCCGGTCGCAAGAAGGTCCCGGAAAACAACGCGCAGAACTTTCCTCCGTTATCACCGGTCCAACCACGGCCAATTCCAGTGTTGCCGCCGCTCCCGCTCAACCAACAGTTGGCTGCCGCTGCAGTACCCGGCAAGCCTCCGGGCCATCGACGGATCCCCCTGCTCCGGGATTGGCCGGTACAACCGGTGAAGCTACAGACGATTCTCCGCTGTCAACGGATGAGATCGTCACACTGTTGGCCCAGGCCATCATCATCAAGCGCACCTGCGCAACAAGAACACAACAGCTCCAAGCTATCATCTCCTTTGTCGCTAATTATGGACCGTGAACCCATAAAGATCGCCAACTGGAACGCTCGCTCCGTAGGGGCGAAAAACATTGAGCTTGCAGACTTCCTCCGCAAGCACGACATCGACGTGGGCCTTCTCACCGAGACCCACCTCAAGACCGGTGACAGCTTCTGGCTGCCCGACCACAGCATTGTCCGGCTTGATCGCACCAGCTCCAGGGGAGGCGGTGTCGCGGTCATCATCAAGAAAGGCATCAAGTACTGCACCCTACCCCACTACCGCACTTCCATCATCGAGGCCGTCGGCGTTGAGGTGGAAACATCGACCGGAAACGTCCGGTTCATCGCCGTCTACTGCCCCCGGCAATGTACCATTAGCAATGGTACAGCACAGCAGTTCAAGAACGACCTTGCCATCATAACCCACACCAATGCCCGCTTTGTAATCGGAGGGGACCTGAACGCCCGGCACGAGGCCTGGCGGAACTACCAGCAGAACCAGAACGGCCGCCTGCTATTCGACCATTCCCAGCATGGTCTCTATTCCGTCTGGTTTCCGGACGAACCAACCTTCACATCACCGACGGGCAACCCATCGACGCTGGACCTGTTCATGGCAAACACCAGATTAGCCAAGCCGGTTGCCGTCAACGACCTGAGTTCGGACCACCAACCGGTGCTGACCGAGCTGGGCTACAACGTGGCCCCTGCACCGTGCCAGCGGAAGGACTACCATCGAGTCAACTGGGTCCAGTTTCGACGCGTGGTCGACCGCCACATCGACGACAACCCACCGCTCGACACAATGGAGGACATCGACCGGGCCCTGGAGGGTCTCCATCAAGCCATATCCGTGGCTGACGAAGAGTGCGTTCGACGAGTTCCTGTGAGGGGTAAGTTTCAAGCAATTGATTCCCACACCAAACTCTTGATTCGGCTCAGAAATGTTCGTAGACGCCAGTTTCAGCGGACTGGGGATCTGCAGCGTAAATACGAAATGGTCGATCTGAATCGGCAGATCGCTTCCAGAATGGTCTCAATCCGGAACGAGAGTTTCGGGCGGCTCGTCCAGAACCTGGACGACCGTTCCAGACCATTCTGGAAGGTTGCCAAGGTGCTGAAGTCTCACCCCAAGCCCATTCCACCACTTAGAGTCAATGACGAACGGCTTATCACCAACGAAGAGAAGGCCAATGCGATTGGGGAGCACATTGCCCAGTCGCATTTGCTTGGCTCTAAAATCCCAAGTCCACTCGAGAACCAGGTTGCGCAGTGCGTCCTGACGTTAGATGCCTCCCCTTGTGCCGTCCCTCCAGAAGAACGGATTACAGAGGAACAAATTTGCTCAGCGCTGAAATACAGTAAGAACATGAAGGCTCCCGGGTTTGACGGAATATTCAACCTAGCGTTGAAAAATCTCAGCCCGAGGGTGCACTCGCTGCTAGCTGCCACCTTCAACAGATGCTTGGAGCTGCACTACTTTCCAAGCATCTGGAAGGTGGCAAAAATCATCCCGATCCGCAAACCTGGGAAAGACCCTTCACTACCGTCAAGCTACAGACCGATTAGCCTGCTCTCAGCGCTGAGCAAGCTGTTCGAAAAATTGATCCTCAGCCGACTAAACAAGTTTGTGGAGGAACATGACATTCTTCTTCCGGAACAGTTCGGGTTCCGTAAGGGGCATTCCACCAATCATCAGCTAGTGCGGGTGATGAATAACATCCGGAGTAACAAAGCTGTATCCAAGTCCACAGCCATGGCCTTGTTAGACGTCGAAAAGGCGTTTGACAATGTCTGGCACGACGGACTTATATACAAGCTTTGTAACTCCAACTTTCCACCATACCTTGTGAGAATCACCCGTAACTATCTCCAGCAAAGGTCGTTCAGGGTGTCGTTGAATAGTTCCCTTTCGGGACAATTTCCGATCCCAGCAGGTGTTCCGCAAGGGAGTCTGCTGGGACCACTGCTTTACAGCATCTACACGTCGGACATCCCTCCTCTAGGAGACGGTTGCGTGTTCTTTCTGTTTGCAGATGACACCGCGATAGCCGTCAAGGGTAGGATGCCTCGTGAAATTACGAACAAGCTCCAACGATGCCTTGACACCTTTACTGATTATGCCACCACGTGGAAAATCAAAATCAACGCCTCGAAAACCCAAGCGATCATGTTCCTTCACAGACAATCATTAAAACTTAAACCGTCTCCCTCCTGTACCGTAATAATGGATGGTACAAGGGTCGAGTGGTCCACTGATGTTACTTATCTTGGGATGTTGTTCGATGAGAAGCTCCTGTTCCGCTCGCACATAGAGAAAACCCTAGTTAAGTGCTCCGCCTTGGTTAGGTGTTTGTATCCGCTCATTTGCCGCAGATCCCGCCTCTCAAGGCAAAACAAACTGGCTGTTTACAAACAGATCATAGCCCCCGCGATCTTCTATGCCGCCCCGGTGTGGGAATCGTGCGCTCAGACCCACAGGAACAAAATCCAGGTTGCACAGAATAGAGTGTTGAGGATGATCCTAGATCGTCCATTCGACACAAGAATAGCAGACCTCCATCAAGAGGCAGAAATTCCCAAAGTAGATTCCAAAATTGATGATATGACAACTAAATTTATTCAAAAATGCAATCTTTCTGAACATGCTTTAATAAGCAATTTGTACATAGTAGGTTAAGTGTATATAGTAGAGTAGGTTAGTTTTAAGCTGTAAATAGTAGTATTAAGTAGTTTCTCTTCAAATTCTAAAAACAAAACAAACCAATCCCACCAAGGTGGTCAACCGTGTACTAAGTCTAGGACTAATTCTATAAAACAAATTTTGAATTTTGCCCATACCTAAAGATGAAGAAAGCAATTAAATCACTTAGTAAAAATTTATATGGTAATCGTCCAAGTTAAACTAAAATAAAGATCATTTAAACTAAACTTAAACCACCCGGGCTCATTCGATTGACGGACGGCGAGGAGAGCACATCTCAATAAAAACCAGCAGCAGTGCCCACACGGGCTCATTCGATTGACGGACGGCGAGGAGAGCACATCTCAATAAAAACCAGCAGCAGTGCCCACACGGGCTCATTCGATTGACGGACGGCGAGGAGAGCACATCTCAATAAAAACCAGCAGCAGTGCCCACACGGGCTCATTCGATTGACGGACGGCGAGGAGAGCACATCTCAATAAAAACCAGCAGCAGTGCCCACACGGGCTCATTCGATTGACGGACGGCGAGGAGAGCACATCTCAATAAAAACCAGCAGCAGTGCCCACACGGGCTCATTCGATTGACGGACGGCGAGGAGAGCACATCTCAATAAAAACCAGCAGCAGTGCCCACACGGGCTCATTCGATTGACGGACGGCGAGGAGAGCACCTCTCAATAAAAACCAGCAGCAGTGCCCACACGGGCTCATTCGATTGACGGACGGCGAGGAGAGCACATCTCAATAAAAACCAGCAGCAGTGCCCACACGGGCTCATTCGATTGACGGACGGCGAGGAGAGCACATCTCCATAAAAAATCAGCAGCAGTGCCCACACGGGCTCATTCGATTGACGGAGGAGAGCACATCTCCATAAAACCAGCAGCAGTGCCCACACGGGTTCATTCAATCGGTAGGCAGCTGAGGGTTTTTCTGAGTTTACCTCACAACGGCTTTAAGCGATCTGCAATCCCCATTCGACGAACCCCCAGTATACCCAGCCGGTGCCACATCCGCGGCGGATCTGCTCGACGGACGGTGAGCAGCCGTGTCCATATTCCGTGGCCGACGAACAGTGAGAGATACGCTTCGGCCAGCTGAGGGTTTCCTTGAGTTTACCTCACGGCCCCAAAGCGAACTGGAATCACAACCCAGTGGTCATCCGGACAGTACTGGACAGCAGGACACCCAGTAAGGCTCCCTCGGACTTGATACATCCCACACCTGGCACCATGGAGCAACACCATTTTGTGAAGGCACCCGACAGGCCCGCTGAAAATCACGACAGGTAGTACAACTTCCAGCTGCTGCGCGTAGTCCTGGGCAACTTCGGCGTCCCGTAGATACTCAATGTTGGGTCGCGGCGTTCGACTTCGACGTGCGTTATGCACCGTTGAGAGTTTTGAGCGCATGCAGCCCCACCCGGGCTCATCACATTCGCTGCCAGACTGTTGAGCAGTTCAGTCGATTTGAATTCTCTCTAGTTTCGTTCGTTCGTTCGCAAGTCGAATTAGCTCCGCGTTGTATAGTGACGCTCTCGCTGTCCCAGCCATGGGTAAGAAATCGCGCGGTAACGCGAGTGCCGGCTTACCGGGAAAACAGACTCTCCCAGGAGACGGCGCGACCACCGAGCCAGCTCAGAAGAAGCAGAAGAAAACCCCATTGCCCGTCCCGACAGGCGTTGCGGACCCGCAGCCGGGGCCTCCCGGAACTAAACGACCCAGACCTGAAGACATCAGCGCCACCGCATCGGCAGCAAAAAAGCTGCTGAGCAACAATCCGTTCTCCGCCCTGCAGAACGGAGCCCAGCCGCAGTCGGACCCTGAGACGGTGCCTAAAAAAGTTAAGTTGCCACCCTTCTATGTGAAGGGCTTCCCTCCCGGGCTATGGGAGCAGCTGGATTTCTACATTAAGCAGGGCCTTCGCTGCACCATTCAACGGTGCACGGAAGGCTACAAACTGATGGTCTCGGCCGAAAATCACTACAACGCAGTCCAGGCCCTCTTGGACAGGATGAAGCTGGAGTACTTCTCCCACGACGTCGAGGCCACCAAGCCGCTGAAAGTGGTGCTGCGCGGGCTCCACGACATGGACACCACCACCTTAATGGACGAGATTAAGGCGAACGGCCTCAAGCCGGTCGAAATCCACAAGATGACCCGCAGCAAGGCCATCAAGTATCGTGACCAGCTCTACTTGGTCCATCTGCAGAAGAACTCCACAACCGTGAAGGATCTCCATACGACACGCACACTGTTCCACATCGTAGTGAAGTGGGAGCGGTATAAGCCAACCCACCGTGGCGTCACTCAGTGCTCGAACTGCCTATTGTTCGGGCACGGCACCAGGAACTGCCGCATGGCCAGCCGCTGCATCAAATGCGGCAAAAACCACAAGATCGACGACTGCGACAGCATCGAGGAAGCCGCTCCCACATGCGCCAACTGCGGTGCTGCCCACAAGGCCACGAGTAAGGCCTGTCCGAAGCGGGCCGAATACGCCGAGATCCGGAAGAAGGCCTCATCCAACAACCAGCCCGGTCGCAAGAAGGTCCCGGAAAACAACGCGCAGAACTTTCCTCCGTTATCACCGGTCCAACCACGGCCAATTCCAGTGTTGCCGCCGCTCCCGCTCAACCAACAGTTGGCTGCCGCTGCAGTACCCGGTCAAGCCTCCGGGCCATCGACGGATCCCCCTGCTCCGGGATTGGCCGGTACAACCGGTGAAGCTACAGACGATTCTCCGCTGTCAACGGATGAGATCGTCACACTGTTGGCCCAGGCCATCATCATCAAGCGCACCTGCGCAACAAGAACACAACAGCTCCAAGCTATCATCTCCTTTGTCGCTAATTATGGACCGTGAACCCATAAAGATCGCCAACTGGAACGCTCGCTCCGTAGGGGCGAAAAACATTGAGCTTGCAGACTTCCTCCGCAAGCACGACATCGACGTGGGCCTTCTCACCGAGACCCACCTCAAGACCGGTGACAGCTTCTGGCTGCCCGACCACAGCATTGTCCGGCTTGATCGCACCAGCTCCAGGGGAGGCGGTGTCGCGGTCATCATCAAGAAAGGCATCAAGTACTGCACCCTACCCCACTACCGCACTTCCATCATCGAGGCCGTCGGCGTTGAGGTGGAAACATCGACCGGAAACGTCCGGTTCATCGCCGTCTACTGCCCCCGGCAATGTACCATTAGCAATGGTACAGCACAGCAGTTCAAGAACGACCTTGCCATCATAACCCACACCAATGCCCGCTTTGTAATCGGAGAGGACCTGAACGTCCGGCACGAGGCCTGGCGGAACTACCAGCAGAACCAGAACGGCCGCCTGCTATTCGACCATTCCCAGCATGGTCTCTATTCCGTCTGGTTTCCGGACGAACCAACCTTCACATCACCGACGGGCAACCCATCGACGCTGGACCTGTTCATGGCAAACACCAGATTAGCCAAGCCGGTTGCCGTCAACGACCTGAGTTCGGACCACCAACCGGTGCTGACCGAGCTGGGCTACAACGTGGCCCCTGCACCGTGCCAGCGGAAGGACTACCATCGAGTCAACTGGGTCCAGTTTCGACGCGTGGTCGACCGCCACATCGACGACAACCCACCGCTCGACACAATGGAGGACATCGACCGGGCCCTGGAGGGTCTCCATCAAGCCATATCCGTGGCTGACGAAGAGTGCGTTCGACGAGTTCCTGTGAGGGGTAAGTTTCAAGCAATTGATTCCCACACCAAACTCTTGATTCGGCTCAGAAATGTTCGTAGACGCCAGTTTCAGCGGACTGGGGATCTGCAGCGTAAATACGAAATGGTCGATCTGAATCGGCAGATCGCTTCCAGAATGGTCTCAATCCGGAACGAGAGTTTCGGGCGGCTCGTCCAGAACCTGGACGACCGTTCCAGACCATTCTGGAAGGTTGCCAAGGTGCTGAAGTCTCACCCCAAGCCCATTCCACCACTTAGAGTCAATGACGAACGGCTTATCACCAACGAAGAGAAGGCCAATGCGATTGGGGAGCACATTGCCCAGTCGCATTTGCTTGGCTCTAAAATCCCAAGTCCACTCGAGAACCAGGTTGCGCAGTGCGTCCTGACGTTAGATGCCTCCCCTTGTGCCGTCCCTCCAGAAGAACGGATTACAGAGGAACAAATTTGCTCAGCGCTGAAATACAGTAAGAACATGAAGGCTCCCGGGTTTGACGGAATATTCAACCTAGCGTTGAAAAATCTCAGCCCGAGGGTGCACTCGCTGCTAGCTGCCACCTTCAACAGATGCTTGGAGCTGCACTACTTTCCAAGCATCTGGAAGGTGGCAAAAATCATTCCGATCCGCAAACCTGGGAAAGACCCTTCACTACCGTCAAGCTACAGACCGATTAGCCTGCTCTCAGCGCTGAGCAAGCTGTTCGAAAAATTGATCCTCAGCCGACTAAACAAGTTTGTGGAGGAACATGACATTCTTCTTCCGGAACAGTTCGGGTTCCGTAAGGGGCATTCCACCAATCATCAGCTAGTGCGGGTGATGAATAACATCCGGAGTAACAAAGCTGTATCCAAGTCCACAGCCATGGCCTTGTTAGACGTCGAAAAGGCGTTTGACAATGTCTGGCACGACGGACTTATATACAAGCTTTGTAACTCCAACTTTCCACCATACCTTGTGAGAATCACCCGTAACTATCTCCAGCAAAGGTCGTTCAGGGTGTCGTTGAATAGTTCCCTTTCGGGACAATTTCCGATCCCAGCAGGTGTTCCGCAAGGGAGTCTGCTGGGACCACTGCTTTACAGCATCTACACGTCGGACATCCCTCCTCTAGGAGACGGTTGCGTGTTCTTTCTGTTTGCAGATGACACCGCGATAGCCGTCAAGGGTAGGATGCCTCGTGAAATTACGAACAAGCTCCAACGATGCCTTGACACCTTTACTGATTATGCCACCACGTGGAAAATCAAAATCAACGCCTCGAAAACCCAAGCGATCATGTTCCTTCACAGACAATCATTAAAACTTAAACCGTCTCCCTCCTGTACCGTAATAATGGATGGTACAAGGGTCGAGTGGTCCACTGATGTTACTTATCTCGGGATGTTGTTCGATGAGAAGCTCCTGTTCCGCTCGCACATAGAGAAAACCCTAGTTAAGTGCTCCGCCTTGGTTAGGTGTTTGTATCCGCTCATTTGCCGCAGATCCCGCCTCTCAAGGCAAAACAAACTGGCTGTTTACAAACAGATCATAGCCCCCGCGATCTTCTATGCCGCCCCGGTGTGGGAATCGTGCGCTCAGACCCACAGGAACAAAATCCAGGTTGCACAGAATAGAGTGTTGAGGATGATCCTAGATCGTCCATTCGACACAAGAATAGCAGACCTCCATCAAGAGGCAGAAATTCCCAAAGTAGATTCCAAAATTGATGATATGACAACTAAATTTATTCAAAAATGCAATCTTTCTGAACATGCTTTAATAAGCAATTTGTACATAGTAGGTTAAGTGTATATAGTAGAGTAGGTTAGTTTTAAGCTGTAAATAGTAGTATTAAGTAGTTTCTCTTCAAATTCTAAAAACAAAACAAACCAATCCCACCAAGGTGGTCGACCGTGTACTAAGTCTAGGACTAATTCTATAAAACAAATTTTGAATTTTGCCCATACCTAAAGATGAAGAAAGCAATTAAATCACTTAGTAAAAATTTATATGGTAATCGTCCAAGTTAAACTAAAATAAAGATCATTTAAACTAAACTTAAACCACCCGGGCTCATTCGATTGACGGACGGCGAGGAGAGCACATCTCAATAAAAACCAGCAGCAGTGCCCACACGGGCTCATTCGATTGACGGACGGCGAGGAGAGCACATCTCAATAAAAACCAGCAGCAGTGCCCACACGGGCTCATTCGATTGACGGACGGCGAGGAGAGCACATCTCAATAAAAACCAGCAGCAGTGCCCACACGGGCTCATTCGATTGACGGACGGCGAGGAGAGCACATCTCAATAAAAACCAGCAGCAGTGCCCACACGGGCTCATTCGATTGACGGACGGCGAGGAGAGCACATCTCAATAAAAACCAGCAGCAGTGCCCACACGGGCTCATTCGATTGACGGACGGCGAGGAGAGCACATCTCAATAAAAACCAGCAGCAGTGCCCACACGGGCTCATTCGATTGACGGACGGCGAGGAGAGCACCTCTCAATAAAAACCAGCAGCAGTGCCCACACGGGCTCATTCGATTGACGGACGGCGAGGAGAGCACATCTCAATAAAAACCAGCAGCAGTGCCCACACGGGCTCATTCGATTGACGGACGGCGAGGAGAGCACATCTCCATAAAAAATCAGCAGCAGTGCCCACACGGGCTCATTCGATTGACGGAGGAGAGCACATCTCCATAAAACCAGCAGCAGTGCCCACACGGGTTCATTCAATCGGTAGGCAGCTGAGGGTTTTTCTGAGTTTACCTCACAACGGCTTTAAGCGATCTGCAATCCCCATTCGACGAACCCCCAGTATACCCAGCCGGTGCCACATCCGCGGCGGATCTGCTCGACGGACGGTGAGCAGCCGTGTCCATATTCCGTGGCCGACGAACAGTGAGAGATACGCTTCGGCCAGCTGAGGGTTTCCTTGAGTTTACCTCACGGCCCCAAAGCGAACTGGAATCACAACCCAGTGGTCATCCGGACAGTACTGGACAGCAGGACACCCAGTAAGGCTCCCTCGGACTTGATACATCCCACACCTGGCACCATGGAGCAACACCATTTTGTGAAGGCACCCGACAGGCCCGCTGAAAATCACGACAGGTAGTACAACTTCCAGCTGCTGCGCGTAGTCCTGGGCAACTTCGGCGTCCCGTAGATACTCAATGTTGGGTCGCGGCGTTCGACTTCGACGTGCGTTATGCACCGTTGAGAGTTTTGAGCGCATGCAGCCCCACCCGGGCTCATCACATTCGCTGCCAGACTGTTGAGCAGTTCAGTCGATTTGAATTCTCTCTAGTTTCGTTCGTTCGTTCGCAAGTCGAATTAGCTCCGCGTTGTATAGTGACGCTCTCGCTGTCCCAGCCATGGGTAAGAAATCGCGCGGTAACGCGAGTGCCGGCTTACCGGGAAAACAGACTCTCCCAGGAGACGGCGCGACCACCGAGCCAGCTCAGAAGAAGCAGAAGAAAACCCCATTGCCCGTCCCGACAGGCGTTGCGGACCCGCAGCCGGGGCCTCCCGGAACTAAACGACCCAGACCTGAAGACATCAGCGCCACCGCATCGGCAGCAAAAAAGCTGCTGAGCAACAATCCGTTCTCCGCCCTGCAGAACGGAGCCCAGCCGCAGTCGGACCCTGAGACGGTGCCTAAAAAAGTTAAGTTGCCACCCTTCTATGTGAAGGGCTTCCCTCCCGGGCTATGGGAGCAGCTGGATTTCTACATTAAGCAGGGCCTTCGCTGCACCATTCAACGGTGCACGGAAGGCTACAAACTGATGGTCTCGGCCGAAAATCACTACAACGCAGTCCAGGCCCTCTTGGACAGGATGAAGCTGGAGTACTTCTCCCACGACGTCGAGGCCACCAAGCCGCTGAAAGTGGTGCTGCGCGGGCTCCACGACATGGACACCACCACCTTAATGGACGAGATTAAGGCGAACGGCCTCAAGCCGGTCGAAATCCACAAGATGACCCGCAGCAAGGCCATCAAGTATCGTGACCAGCTCTACTTGGTCCATCTGCAGAAGAACTCCACAACCGTGAAGGATCTCCATACGACACGCACACTGTTCCACATCGTAGTGAAGTGGGAGCGGTATAAGCCAACCCACCGTGGCGTCACTCAGTGCTCGAACTGCCTATTGTTCGGGCACGGCACCAGGAACTGCCGCATGGCCAGCCGCTGCATCAAATGCGGCAAAAACCACAAGATCGACGACTGCGACAGCATCGAGGAAGCCGCTCCCACATGCGCCAACTGCGGTGCTGCCCACAAGGCCACGAGTAAGGCCTGTCCGAAGCGGGCCGAATACGCCGAGATCCGGAAGAAGGCCTCATCCAACAACCAGCCCGGTCGCAAGAAGGTCCCGGAAAACAACGCGCAGAACTTTCCTCCGTTATCACCGGTCCAACCACGGCCAATTCCAGTGTTGCCGCCGCTCCCGCTCAACCAACAGTTGGCTGCCGCTGCAGTACCCGGTCAAGCCTCCGGGCCATCGACGGATCCCCCTGCTCCGGGATTGGCCGGTACAACCGGTGAAGCTACAGACGATTCTCCGCTGTCAACGGATGAGATCGTCACACTGTTGGCCCAGGCCATCATCATCAAGCGCACCTGCGCAACAAGAACACAACAGCTCCAAGCTATCATCTCCTTTGTCGCTAATTATGGACCGTGAACCCATAAAGATCGCCAACTGGAACGCTCGCTCCGTAGGGGCGAAAAACATTGAGCTTGCAGACTTCCTCCGCAAGCACGACATCGACGTGGGCCTTCTCACCGAGACCCACCTCAAGACCGGTGACAGCTTCTGGCTGCCCGACCACAGCATTGTCCGGCTTGATCGCACCAGCTCCAGGGGAGGCGGTGTCGCGGTCATCATCAAGAAAGGCATCAAGTACTGCACCCTACCCCACTACCGCACTTCCATCATCGAGGCCGTCGGCGTTGAGGTGGAAACATCGACCGGAAACGTCCGGTTCATCGCCGTCTACTGCCCCCGGCAATGTACCATTAGCAATGGTACAGCACAGCAGTTCAAGAACGACCTTGCCATCATAACCCACACCAATGCCCGCTTTGTAATCGGAGAGGACCTGAACGTCCGGCACGAGGCCTGGCGGAACTACCAGCAGAACCAGAACGGCCGCCTGCTATTCGACCATTCCCAGCATGGTCTCTATTCCGTCTGGTTTCCGGACGAACCAACCTTCACATCACCGACGGGCAACCCATCGACGCTGGACCTGTTCATGGCAAACACCAGATTAGCCAAGCCGGTTGCCGTCAACGACCTGAGTTCGGACCACCAACCGGTGCTGACCGAGCTGGGCTACAACGTGGCCCCTGCACCGTGCCAGCGGAAGGACTACCATCGAGTCAACTGGGTCCAGTTTCGACGCGTGGTCGACCGCCACATCGACGACAACCCACCGCTCGACACAATGGAGGACATCGACCGGGCCCTGGAGGGTCTCCATCAAGCCATATCCGTGGCTGACGAAGAGTGCGTTCGACGAGTTCCTGTGAGGGGTAAGTTTCAAGCAATTGATTCCCACACCAAACTCTTGATTCGGCTCAGAAATGTTCGTAGACGCCAGTTTCAGCGGACTGGGGATCTGCAGCGTAAATACGAAATGGTCGATCTGAATCGGCAGATCGCTTCCAGAATGGTCTCAATCCGGAACGAGAGTTTCGGGCGGCTCGTCCAGAACCTGGACGACCGTTCCAGACCATTCTGGAAGGTTGCCAAGGTGCTGAAGTCTCACCCCAAGCCCATTCCACCACTTAGAGTCAATGACGAACGGCTTATCACCAACGAAGAGAAGGCCAATGCGATTGGGGAGCACATTGCCCAGTCGCATTTGCTTGGCTCTAAAATCCCAAGTCCACTCGAGAACCAGGTTGCGCAGTGCGTCCTGACGTTAGATGCCTCCCCTTGTGCCGTCCCTCCAGAAGAACGGATTACAGAGGAACAAATTTGCTCAGCGCTGAAATACAGTAAGAACATGAAGGCTCCCGGGTTTGACGGAATATTCAACCTAGCGTTGAAAAATCTCAGCCCGAGGGTGCACTCGCTGCTAGCTGCCACCTTCAACAGATGCTTGGAGCTGCACTACTTTCCAAGCATCTGGAAGGTGGCAAAAATCATTCCGATCCGCAAACCTGGGAAAGACCCTTCACTACCGTCAAGCTACAGACCGATTAGCCTGCTCTCAGCGCTGAGCAAGCTGTTCGAAAAATTGATCCTCAGCCGACTAAACAAGTTTGTGGAGGAACATGACATTCTTCTTCCGGAACAGTTCGGGTTCCGTAAGGGGCATTCCACCAATCATCAGCTAGTGCGGGTGATGAATAACATCCGGAGTAACAAAGCTGTATCCAAGTCCACAGCCATGGCCTTGTTAGACGTCGAAAAGGCGTTTGACAATGTCTGGCACGACGGACTTATATACAAGCTTTGTAACTCCAACTTTCCACCATACCTTGTGAGAATCACCCGTAACTATCTCCAGCAAAGGTCGTTCAGGGTGTCGTTGAATAGTTCCCTTTCGGGACAATTTCCGATCCCAGCAGGTGTTCCGCAAGGGAGTCTGCTGGGACCACTGCTTTACAGCATCTACACGTCGGACATCCCTCCTCTAGGAGACGGTTGCGTGTTCTTTCTGTTTGCAGATGACACCGCGATAGCCGTCAAGGGTAGGATGCCTCGTGAAATTACGAACAAGCTCCAACGATGCCTTGACACCTTTACTGATTATGCCACCACGTGGAAAATCAAAATCAACGCCTCGAAAACCCAAGCGATCATGTTCCTTCACAGACAATCATTAAAACTTAAACCGTCTCCCTCCTGTACCGTAATAATGGATGGTACAAGGGTCGAGTGGTCCACTGATGTTACTTATCTCGGGATGTTGTTCGATGAGAAGCTCCTGTTCCGCTCGCACATAGAGAAAACCCTAGTTAAGTGCTCCGCCTTGGTTAGGTGTTTGTATCCGCTCATTTGCCGCAGATCCCGCCTCTCAAGGCAAAACAAACTGGCTGTTTACAAACAGATCATAGCCCCCGCGATCTTCTATGCCGCCCCGGTGTGGGAATCGTGCGCTCAGACCCACAGGAACAAAATCCAGGTTGCACAGAATAGAGTGTTGAGGATGATCCTAGATCGTCCATTCGACACAAGAATAGCAGACCTCCATCAAGAGGCAGAAATTCCCAAAGTAGATTCCAAAATTGATGATATGACAACTAAATTTATTCAAAAATGCAATCTTTCTGAACATGCTTTAATAAGCAATTTGTACATAGTAGGTTAAGTGTATATAGTAGAGTAGGTTAGTTTTAAGCTGTAAATAGTAGTATTAAGTAGTTTCTCTTCAAATTCTAAAAACAAAACAAACCAATCCCACCAAGGTGGTCGACCGTGTACTAAGTCTAGGACTAATTCTATAAAACAAATTTTGAATTTTGCCCATACCTAAAGATGAAGAAAGCAATTAAATCACTTAGTAAAAATTTATATGGTAATCGTCCAAGTTAAACTAAAATAAAGATCATTTAAACTAAACTTAAACCACCCGGGCTCATTCGATTGACGGACGGCGAGGAGAGCACATCTCAATAAAAACCAGCAGCAGTGCCCACACGGGCTCATTCGATTGACGGACGGCGAGGAGAGCACATCTCAATAAAAACCAGCAGCAGTGCCCACACGGGCTCATTCGATTGACGGACGGCGAGGAGAGCACATCTCAATAAAAACCAGCAGCAGTGCCCACACGGGCTCATTCGATTGACGGACGGCGAGGAGAGCACATCTCAATAAAAACCAGCAGCAGTGCCCACACGGGCTCATTCGATTGACGGACGGCGAGGAGAGCACATCTCAATAAAAACCAGCAGCAGTGCCCACACGGGCTCATTCGATTGACGGACGGCGAGGAGAGCACATCTCAATAAAAACCAGCAGCAGTGCCCACACGGGCTCATCATTCGCTGCCAGACTGTTGAGCAGTTCAGTCGATTTGAATTCTCTCTAGTTTCGTTCGTTCGTTCGCAAGTCGAATTAGCTCCGCGTTGTAAAGTGACGCTCTCGCTGACCCAACCATGGGTAAGAAATCGCGCGGTAACGCGAGTGCCGGCTTACCGGGAAAACAGACTCTCCCAGGAGACGGCGCGACCACCGAGCCAGCTCAGAAGAAGCAGAAGAAAACCCCATTGCCCGTCCCGACAGGCGTTGCGGACCCGCAGCCGGGGCCTCCCGGAACTAAACGACCCAGACCTGAAGACATCAGCGCCACCGCATCGGCAGCAAAAAAGCTGCTGAGCAACAATCCGTTCTCCGCCCTGCAGAACGGAGCCCAGCCGCAGTCGGACCCTGAGACGGTGCCTAAAAAAGTTAATTTTTTTTTCCTTTGGTTTGTTTTTTCCGTCGATCTTGTTTTCCGTGCTGAGCACCAATGCTACCGACGTGCCAGGAAGGCAGCTCCCACACCTGGACCCTACCTATCGACCCATCAACTCATGAACCGGGGACCAACGGCTTTACTTCCCATCCGAAGGAAGGCGTGATCAGAGATGTTATGCCTCAGAACATCCCGGCGGCGCCGACTGGGATTGAACCCAGGCCTGCTGGAGTGGGATTGAACCCAGGCCTGCTGGAGTAATCACGCTTACCACTACACCACCGGCGCCGTTCTAAAAAAGTTAAGTTGCCACCCTTCTATGTGAAGGGCTTCCCTCCCGGGCTATGGGAGCAGCTGGATTTCTACATTAAGCAGGGCCTTCGCTGCACCATTCAACGGTGCACGGAAGGCTACAAACTGATGGTCTCGGCCGAAAATCACTACAACGCAGTCCAGGCCCTCTTGGACAGGATGAAGCTGGAGTACTTCTCCCACGACGTCGAGGCCACCAAGCCGCTGAAAGTGGTGCTGCGCGGGCTCCACGACATGGACACCACCACCTTAATGGACGAGATTAAGGCGAACGGCCTCAAGCCGGTCGAAATCCACAAGATGACCCGCAGCAAGGCCATCAAGTATCGTGACCAGCTCTACTTGGTCCATCTGCAGAAGAACTCCACAACCGTGAAGGATCTCCATACGACACGCACACTGTTCCACATCGTAGTGAAGTGGGAGCGGTATAAGCCAACCCACCGTGGCGTCACTCAGTGCTCGAACTGCCTATTGTTCGGGCACGGCACCAGGAACTGCCGCATGGCCAGCCGCTGCATCAAATGCGGCAAAAACCACAAGATCGACGACTGCGACAGCATCGAGGAAGCCGCTCCCACATGCGCCAACTGCGGTGCTGCCCACAAGGCCACGAGTAAGGCCTGTCCGAAGCGGGCCGAATACGCCGAGATCCGGAAGAAGGCCTCATCCAACAACCAGCCCGGTCGCAAGAAGGTCCCGGAAAACAACGCGCAGAACTTTCCTCCGTTATCACCGGTCCAACCACGGCCAATTCCAGTGTTGCCGCCGCTCCCGCTCAACCAACAGTTGGCTGCCGCTGCAGTACCCGGTCAAGCCTCCGGGCCATCGACGGATCCCCCTGCTCCGGGATTGGCCGGTACAACCGGTGAAGCTACAGACGATTCTCCGCTGTCAACGGATGAGATCGTCACACTGTTGGCCCAGGCCATCATCATCAAGCGCACCTGCGCAACAAGAACACAACAGCTCCAAGCTATCATCTCCTTTGTCGCTAATTATGGACCGTGAACCCATAAAGATCGCCAACTGGAACGCTCGCTCCGTAGGGGCGAAAAACATTGAGCTTGCAGACTTCCTCCGCAAGCACGACATCGACGTGGGCCTTCTCACCGAGACCCACCTCAAGACCGGTGACAGCTTCTGGCTGCCCGACCACAGCATTGTCCGGCTTGATCGCACCAGCTCCAGGGGAGGCGGTGTCGCGGTCATCATCAAGAAAGGCATCAAGTACTGCACCCTACCCCACTACCGCACTTCCATCATCGAGGCCGTCGGCGTTGAGGTGGAAACATCGACCGGAAACGTCCGGTTCATCGCCGTCTACTGCCCCCGGCAATGTACCATTAGCAATGGTACAGCACAGCAGTTCAAGAACGACCTTGCCATCATAACCCACACCAATGCCCGCTTTGTAATCGGAGGGGACCTGAACGTCCGGCACGAGGCCTGGCGGAACTACCAGCAGAACCAGAACGGCCGCCTGCTATTCGACCATTCCCAGCATGGTCTCTATTCCGTCTGGTTTCCGGACGAACCAACCTTCACATCACCGACGGGCAACCCATCGACGCTGGACCTGTTCATGGCAAACACCAGATTAGCCAAGCCGGTTGCCGTCAACGACCTGAGTTCGGACCACCAACCGGTGCTGACCGAGCTGGGCTACAACGTGGCCCCTGCACCGTGCCAGCGGAAGGACTACCATCGAGTCAACTGGGTCCAGTTTCGACGCGTGGTCGACCGCCACATCGACGACAACCCACCGCTCGACACAATGGAGGACATCGACCGGGCCCTGGAGGGTCTCCATCAAGCCATATCCGTGGCTGACGAAGAGTGCGTTCGACGAGTTCCTGTGAGGGGTAAGTTTCAAGCAATTGATTCCCACACCAAACTCTTGATTCGGCTCAGAAATGTTCGTAGACGCCAGTTTCAGCGGACTGGGGATCTGCAGCGTAAATACGAAATGGTCGATCTGAATCGGCAGATCGCTTCCAGAATGGTCTCAATCCGGAACGAGAGTTTCGGGCGGCTCGTCCAGAACCTGGACGACCGTTCCAGACCATTCTGGAAGGTTGCCAAGGTGCTGAAGTCTCACCCCAAGCCCATTCCACCACTTAGAGTCAATGACGAACGGCTTATCACCAACGAAGAGAAGGCCAATGCGATTGGGGAGCACATTGCCCAGTCGCATTTGCTTGGCTCTAAAATCCCAAGTCCACTCGAGAACCAGGTTGCGCAGTGCGTCCTGACGTTAGATGCCTCCCCTTGTGCCGTCCCTCCAGAAGAACGGATTACAGAGGAACAAATTTGCTCAGCGCTGAAATACAGTAAGAACATGAAGGCTCCCGGGTTTGACGGAATATTCAACCTAGCGTTGAAAAATCTCAGCCCGAGGGTGCACTCGCTGCTAGCTGCCACCTTCAACAGATGCTTGGAGCTGCACTACTTTCCAAGCATCTGGAAGGTGGCAAAAATCATCCCGATCCGCAAACCTGGGAAAGACCCTTCACTACCGTCAAGCTACAGACCGATTAGCCTGCTCTCAGCGCTGAGCAAGCTGTTCGAAAAATTGATCCTCAGCCGACTAAACAAGTTTGTGGAGGAACATGACATTCTTCTTCCGGAACAGTTCGGGTTCCGTAAGGGGCATTCCACCAATCATCAGCTAGTGCGGGTGATGAATAACATCCGGAGTAACAAAGCTGTATCCAAGTCCACAGCCATGGCCTTGTTAGACGTCGAAAAGGCGTTTGACAATGTCTGGCACGACGGACTTATATACAAGCTTTGTAACTCCAACTTTCCACCATACCTTGTGAGAATCACCCGTAACTATCTCCAGCAAAGGTCGTTCAGGGTGTCGTTGAATAGTTCCCTTTCGGGACAATTTCCGATCCCAGCAGGTGTTCCGCAAGGGAGTCTGCTGGGACCACTGCTTTACAGCATCTACACGTCGGACATCCCTCCTCTAGGAGACGGTTGCGTGTTCTTTCTGTTTGCAGATGACACCGCGATAGCCGTCAAGGGTAGGATGCCTCGTGAAATTACGAACAAGCTCCAACGATGCCTTGACACCTTTACTGATTATGCCACCACGTGGAAAATCAAAATCAACGCCTCGAAAACCCAAGCGATCATGTTCCTTCACAGACAATCATTAAAACTTAAACCGTCTCCCTCCTGTACCGTAATAATGGATGGTACAAGGGTCGAGTGGTCCACTGATGTTACTTATCTCGGGATGTTGTTCGATGAGAAGCTCCTGTTCCGCTCGCACATAGAGAAAACCCTAGTTAAGTGCTCCGCCTTGGTTAGGTGTTTGTATCCGCTCATTTGCCGCAGATCCCGCCTCTCAAGGCAAAACAAACTGGCTGTTTACAAACAGATCATAGCCCCCGCGATCTTCTATGCCGCCCCGGTGTGGGAATCGTGCGCTCAGACCCACAGGAACAAAATCCAGGTTGCACAGAATAGAGTGTTGAGGATGATCCTAGATCGTCCATTCGACACAAGAATAGCAGACCTCCATCAAGAGGCAGAAATTCCCAAAGTAGATTCCAAAATTGATGATATGACAACTAAATTTATTCAAAAATGCAATCTTTCTGAACATGCTTTAATAAGCAATTTGTACATAGTAGGTTAAGTGTATATAGTAGAGTAGGTTAGTTTTAAGCTGTAAATAGTAGTATTAAGTAGTTTCTCTTCAAATTCTAAAAACAAAACAAACCAATCCCACCAAGGTGGTCGACCGTGTACTAAGTCTAGGACTAATTCTATAAAACAAATTTTGAATTTTGCCCATACCTAAAGATGAAGAAAGCAATTAAATCACTTAGTAAAAATTTATATGATAATCGTCCAAGTTAAACTAAAATAAAGATCATTTAAACTAAACTTAAACCACCCGGGCTCATTCGATTGACGGACGGCGAGGAGAGCACATCTCAATAAAAACCAGCAGCAGTGCCCACACGGGCTCATTCGATTGACGGACGGCGAGGAGAGCACATCTCAATAAAAACCAGCAGCAGTGCCCACACGGGCTCATTCGATTGACGGACGGCGAGGAGAGCACATCTCAATAAAAACCAGCAGCAGTGCCCACACGGGCTCATTCGATTGACGGACGGCGAGGAGAGCACATCTCAATAAAAACCAGCAGCAGTGCCCACACGGGCTCATTCGATTGACGGACGGCGAGGAGAGCACATCTCAATAAAAACCAGCAGCAGTGCCCACACGGGCTCATTCGATTGACGGACGGCGAGGAGAGCACATCTCAATAAAAACCAGCAGCAGTGCCCACACGGGCTCATTCGATTGACGGACGGCGAGGAGAGCACCTCTCAATAAAAACCAGCAGCAGTGCCCACACGGGCTCATTCGATTGACGGACGGCGAGGAGAGCACATCTCAATAAAAACCAGCAGCAGTGCCCACACGGGCTCATTCGATTGACGGACGGCGAGGAGAGCACATCTCCATAAAAAATCAGCAGCAGTGCCCACACGGGCTCATTCGATTGACGGAGGAGAGCACATCTCCATAAAACCAGCAGCAGTGCCCACACGGGTTCATTCAATCGGTAGGCAGCTGAGGGTTTTTCTGAGTTTACCTCACAACGGCTTTAAGCGATCTGCAATCCCCATTCGACGAACCCCCAGTATACCCAGCCGGTGCCACATCCGCGGCGGATCTGCTCGACGGACGGTGAGCAGCCGTGTCCATATTCCGTGGCCGACGAACAGTGAGAGATACGCTTCGGCCAGCTGAGGGTTTCCTTGAGTTTACCTCACGGCCCCAAAGCGAACTGGAATCACAACCCAGTGGTCATCCGGACAGTACTGGACAGCAGGACACCCAGTAAGGCTCCCTCGGACTTGATACATCCCACACCTGGCACCATGGAGCAACACCATTTTGTGAAGGCACCCGACAGGCCCGCTGAAAATCACGACAGGTAGTACAACTTCCAGCTGCTGCGCGTAGTCCTGGGCAACTTCGGCGTCCCGTAGATACTCAATGTTGGGTCGCGGCGTTCGACTTCGACGTGCGTTATGCACCGTTGAGAGTTTTGAGCGCATGCAGCCCCACCCGGGCTCATCACATTCGCTGCCAGACTGTTGAGCAGTTCAGTCGATTTGAATTCTCTCTAGTTTCGTTCGTTCGTTCGCAAGTCGAATTAGCTCCGCGTTGTATAGTGACGCTCTCGCTGTCCCAGCCATGGGTAAGAAATCGCGCGGTAACGCGAGTGCCGGCTTACCGGGAAAACAGACTCTCCCAGGAGACGGCGCGACCACCGAGCCAGCTCAGAAGAAGCAGAAGAAAACCCCATTGCCCGTCCCGACAGGCGTTGCGGACCCGCAGCCGGGGCCTCCCGGAACTAAACGACCCAGACCTGAAGACATCAGCGCCACCGCATCGGCAGCAAAAAAGCTGCTGAGCAACAATCCGTTCTCCGCCCTGCAGAACGGAGCCCAGCCGCAGTCGGACCCTGAGACGGTGCCTAAAAAAGTTAAGTTGCCACCCTTCTATGTGAAGGGCTTCCCTCCCGGGCTATGGGAGCAGCTGGATTTCTACATTAAGCAGGGCCTTCGCTGCACCATTCAACGGTGCACGGAAGGCTACAAACTGATGGTCTCGGCCGAAAATCACTACAACGCAGTCCAGGCCCTCTTGGACAGGATGAAGCTGGAGTACTTCTCCCACGACGTCGAGGCCACCAAGCCGCTGAAAGTGGTGCTGCGCGGGCTCCACGACATGGACACCACCACCTTAATGGACGAGATTAAGGCGAACGGCCTCAAGCCGGTCGAAATCCACAAGATGACCCGCAGCAAGGCCATCAAGTATCGTGACCAGCTCTACTTGGTCCATCTGCAGAAGAACTCCACAACCGTGAAGGATCTCCATACGACACGCACACTGTTCCACATCGTAGTGAAGTGGGAGCGGTATAAGCCAACCCACCGTGGCGTCACTCAGTGCTCGAACTGCCTATTGTTCGGGCACGGCACCAGGAACTGCCGCATGGCCAGCCGCTGCATCAAATGCGGCAAAAACCACAAGATCGACGACTGCGACAGCATCGAGGAAGCCGCTCCCACATGCGCCAACTGCGGTGCTGCCCACAAGGCCACGAGTAAGGCCTGTCCGAAGCGGGCCGAATACGCCGAGATCCGGAAGAAGGCCTCATCCAACAACCAGCCCGGTCGCAAGAAGGTCCCGGAAAACAACGCGCAGAACTTTCCTCCGTTATCACCGGTCCAACCACGGCCAATTCCAGTGTTGCCGCCGCTCCCGCTCAACCAACAGTTGGCTGCCGCTGCAGTACCCGGTCAAGCCTCCGGGCCATCGACGGATCCCCCTGCTCCGGGATTGGCCGGTACAACCGGTGAAGCTACAGACGATTCTCCGCTGTCAACGGATGAGATCGTCACACTGTTGGCCCAGGCCATCATCATCAAGCGCACCTGCGCAACAAGAACACAACAGCTCCAAGCTATCATCTCCTTTGTCGCTAATTATGGACCGTGAACCCATAAAGATCGCCAACTGGAACGCTCGCTCCGTAGGGGCGAAAAACATTGAGCTTGCAGACTTCCTCCGCAAGCACGACATCGACGTGGGCCTTCTCACCGAGACCCACCTCAAGACCGGTGACAGCTTCTGGCTGCCCGACCACAGCATTGTCCGGCTTGATCGCACCAGCTCCAGGGGAGGCGGTGTCGCGGTCATCATCAAGAAAGGCATCAAGTACTGCACCCTACCCCACTACCGCACTTCCATCATCGAGGCCGTCGGCGTTGAGGTGGAAACATCGACCGGAAACGTCCGGTTCATCGCCGTCTACTGCCCCCGGCAATGTACCATTAGCAATGGTACAGCACAGCAGTTCAAGAACGACCTTGCCATCATAACCCACACCAATGCCCGCTTTGTAATCGGAGGGGACCTGAACGCCCGGCACGAGGCCTGGCGGAACTACCAGCAGAACCAGAACGGCCGCCTGCTATTCGACCATTCCCAGCATGGTCTCTATTCCGTCTGGTTTCCGGACGAACCAACCTTCACATCACCGACGGGCAACCCATCGACGCTGGACCTGTTCTTGGCAAACACCAGATTAGCCAAGCCGGTTGCCGTCAACGACCTGAGTTCGGACCACCAACCGGTGCTGACCGAGCTGGGCTACAACGTGGCCCCTGCACCGTGCCAGCGGAAGGACTACCATCGAGTCAACTGGGTCCAGTTTCGACGCGTGGTCGACCGCCACATCGACGACAACCCACCGCTCGACACAGTGGATGACATCGACCGGGCCCTGGAGGGTCTCCATCAAGCCATATCCGTGGCTGACGAAGAGTGCGTTCGACGAGTTCCTGTGAGGGGTAAGTTTCAAGCAATTGATTCCCACACCAAACTCTTGATTCGGCTCAGAAATGTTCGTAGACGCCAGTTTCAGCGGACTGGGGATCTGCAGCGTAAATACGAAATGGTCGATCTGAATCGGCAGATCGCTTCCAGAATGGTCTCAATCCGGAACGAGAGTTTCGGGCGGCTCGTCCAGAACCTGGACGACCGTTCCAGACCATTCTGGAAGGTTGCCAAGGTGCTGAAGTCTCACCCCAAGCCCATTCCACCACTTAGAGTCAATGACGAACGGCTTATCACCAACGAAGAGAAGGCCAATGCGATTGGGGAGCACATTGCCCAGTCACATTTGCTTGGCTCTAAAATCCCAAGTCCACTCGAGAACCAGGTTGCGCAGTGCGTCCTGACGTTAGATGCCTCCCCTTGTGCCGTCCCTCCAGAAGAACGGATTACAGAGGAACAAATTTGCTCAGCGCTGAAATACAGTAAGAACATGAAGGCTCCCGGGTTTGACGGAATATTCAACCTAGCGTTGAAAAATCTCAGCCCGAGGGTGCACTCGCTGCTAGCTGCCACCTTCAACAGATGCTTGGAGCTGCACTACTTTCCAAGCATCTGGAAGGTGGCAAAAAACATTCCGATCCGCAAACCTGGGAAAGACCCTTCACTACCGTCAAGCTACAGACCGATTAGCCTGCTCTCAGCGCTGAGCAAGCTGTTCGAAAAATTGATCCTCAGCCGACTAAACAAGTTTGTGGAGGAACATGACATTCTTCTTCCGGAACAGTTCGGGTTCCGTAAGGGGCATTCCACCAATCATCAGCTAGTGCGGGTGATGAATAACATCCGGAGTAACAAAGCTGTATCCAAGTCCACAGCCATGGCCTTGTTAGACGTCGAAAAGGCGTTTGACAATGTCTGGCACGACGGACTTATATACAAGCTTTGTAACTCCAACTTTCCACCATACCTTGTGAAAATCACCCGTAACTATCTCCAGCAAAGGTCGTTCAGGGTGTCGTTGAATAGTTCCCTTTCGGGACAATTTCCGATCCCAGCAGGTGTTCCGCAAGGGAGTCTGCTGGGACCACTGCTTTACAGCATCTACACGTCGGACATCCCTCCTCTAGGAGACGGTTGCGTGTTCTTTCTGTTTGCAGATGACACCGCGATAGCCGTCAAGGGTAGGATGCCTCGTGAAATTACGAACAAGCTCCAACGATGCCTTGACACCTTTACTGATTATGCCACCACGTGGAAAATCAAAATCAACGCCTCGAAAACCCAAGCGATCATGTTCCTTCACAGACAATCATTAAAACTTAAACCGTCTCCCTCCTGTACCGTAATAATGGATGGTACAAAGGTCGAGTGGTCCACTGATGTTACTTATCTCGGGATGTTGTTCGATGAGAAGCTCCTGTTCCGCTCGCACATAGAGAAAACCCTAGTTAAGTGCTCCGCCTTGGTTAGGTGTTTGTATCCGCTCATTTGCCGCAGATCCCGCCTCTCAAGGCAAAACAAACTGGCTGTCTACAAACAGATCATAGCCCCCGCGATCTTCTATGCCGCCCCAGTGTGGGAATCGTGCGCTCAGACCCACAGGAACAAAATCCAGGTTGCACAGAATAGAGTGTTGAGGATGATCCTAGATCGTCCATTCGACACAAGAATAGCAGACCTCCATCAAGAGGCAGAAATTCCCAAAGTAGATTCCAAAATTGATGATATGACAACTAAATTTATTCAAAAATGCAATCTTTCTGAACATGCTTTAATAAGCAATTTGTACATAGTAGGTTAAGTGTATATAGTAGAGTAGGTTAGTTTTAAGCTGTAAATAGTAGTATTAAGTAGTTTCTCTTCAAATTCTAAAAACAAAACAAACCAATCCCACCAAGGTGGTCGACCGTGTACTAAGTCTAGGACTAATTCTGTAAAACAAATTTTGAATTTTGCCCATACCTAAAGATGAAGAAAGCAATTAAATCACTTAGTAAAAAAAAAAATTTATATGGAAATCGTCCAAGTTAAACTGAAATAAAGATCATTTAAACTAAAAAAAAAAAAAAAAAAAACCGCACGGGCTCATTCGATTGACGGACGGCGAGGAGAGCACATCTCAATAAAAACCAGCAGCAGTGCCCACACGGGCTCATTCGATTGACGGACGGCGAGGAGAGCACATCTCCATAAAAAATCAGCAGCAGTGCCCACACGGGCTCATTCGATTGACAGAGGAGAGCACATCTCCATAAAACCAGCAGCAGTGCCCACACGGTAGGCAGCTGAGGGTTTTTCTGAGTTTACCTCACAACGGCTTTAAGCGATCTGCAATCCCCATTCGACGAACCCCCAGTATACCCAGCCGGTGCCACATCCGCGGCGGATCTGCTCGACGGACGGTGAGCAGCCGTGTCCATATTCCGTGGCCGACGAACAGTGAGAGATACGCTTCGGCCAGCTGAGGGTTTCCTTGAGTTTACCTCACGGCCCCAAAGCGAACTGGAATCACAACCCAGTGGTCATCCGGACAGTACTGGACAGCAGGACACCCAGTAAGGCTCCCTCGGACTTGATACATCCCACACCTGGCACCATGGAGCAACACCATTTTGTGAAGGCACCCGACAGGCCCGCTGAAAATCACGACAGGTAGTACAACTTCCAGCTGCTGCGCGTAGTCCTGGGCAACTTCGGCGTCCCGTAAATACTCAATGTTGGGTCGCGGCGTTCGACTTCGACGTGCGTTATGCACCGTTGAGAGTTTTGAGCGCATGCATACTGCAACTAGGTAGTGGTCCGAGTCTATGTTCGCACTGCGGTACGTGCGGACGTTGATAATGTCGGAGAAGAATTTCCCGTCGATTAGAACGTGATCGATTTGGTTTTCTGTGTGTTGGGTGATCTCCAGGTGGCTTTGTGGATATCCTTGCGGGGGAAAAAGATACTTCGAACTACCATACCCCGAGAGGCTGCAAAGTTCACGTATCGTTGGCAGATGTCGTTCGATACGGCATGCAGGCTGTTTGGGCCGATCACCGGTCTGTACATTGCCTCCCGTCCTACCTGAGCGTTCATGTCGCCGATGACGATTTTGACGTCCCGTTGCGAACAGCCGTCGTATACCTGCTCCAGCTGCGCGTAGAACGCTTCTTTCTCGTCGTCGGGTCTCTCTTCGTGTGGGCAGTGCACGTTGATGATGCTGTAGTGGAAGAATCGGCCCTTAATCCTCAACTTGCACATCCTCGCGTTGATCGGCTGCCAACCAATCGGTGCATCTTACCCAGCACTACAAAGTCGGTTCCCAGCTCGTTGGTGGTGCCACAGCTCTGGTAGAAAGTAGCCGCTCGATGCCCGCTTTTCCATACCTTTTGTCCCGTCCAGCAGAGTTCCTGCAGTGCTACCATAGAGGTAACTCTAAGACCACTGGGTCCCGAAGAAAATCATTATTATTTTTGGCTCACTCAGTACCAGAACAACGGTCCCAAGCAGTCCCATGCTATTTCACTCACCCCTGCATGTTCTGCATGAATCCACACACCCCTGATGTTATCTGTCAAACTTTCATAGCGAATCAAAACAAACATAGTGTAGTAATAGAATTTCAACTAGAATAGGGTACGTTAATTGTTTGCTTGGGACCAATAGGCTACTAAAGTGGTGAGCCAATTTAAAATCGTTAGTTTCGTATTGATTGTTGGTGCTACGACTTCGAAGTTGCGTGGTTGAAGTTCATCGTAGATTAACCTATCGCATGTTTCGAGTTTCCAATCGTGCACAGCTCTGTTTAGAGTCCCACGCTGGCACTAGGACGGTGATCATCCGCTCCTAACATGGAGAACAGACGCCGTTTTGAGCCGCACCTCCATGATGAACAGACGCTCAGGTTTGGTGAAGCATTTCCTCTTTCACCATACTATGGTTACCGCGCCAGTGTTCGCGTCGCACCTCTTCACTTTGCTTTTGTCGAACTGGCAACATTGCCCAGGCTACGCCACCCAGCTGTGTCCATGTTTCAGCTGGTAGTCTTTTGTTATCATATGACTCGAGGAGGCGTGAAGTAGGAACTTGTGAGGACCAGGGCTAGGTATTCCGCTCCTTCCAGGTTGTCAACTCACCATTTTGTAGCCATAATCCACATAGTATGATTAAATTGATCCCTGACATTCAACTTGTTCATAAAATTCTCATTGAATGATGTTATTTCTATGAGTTAGATTTATTAATTAGACCTTCCGCGTTAGTCAGGTTCATTCCAGTTTATCTAGCGCTTCCTTAGCTCAGTTGGTAAAGGCGCAACTACAAAGCAAGGCCATGCTGGGTTCGATTCCCGGAATGGTCTAGGAATTTTTCGGGGTGGAATATGTCTCGACTTCCATGGGCATAGAGTATTATTGTACTTGCCACACAGTTATACCATTGCAAAAATCGTACGTGACATCAAAAGCTCTCAATTAAAACTGTGGAAGTGCATCTAGAACACAGAGTTTAGAGCACGCTTTAAGTTAATATGCGATGAGAAATAATGCTTGAAATGCGAAGAAGAAGAAGAAATAGATGATGCGTTTTGGCTCATGTGTTAGATTTTGGTCAGTTGTTTGGGGGCATCAGAAACATATACAGGTAGCCAAACAGTAGAATCTAACTGATGAATTCCTTATTCTGATTCTGATAACAACATTTGGTGTTGATCAGCCTGACGTAAGAGGTTAAATACCAAAGAAGAATAACAAATAATTACATGTAAAATACTTTCTATACATCACAAAAATATATGTGGATACCAAAAGCATTCCTGTGTGGTATTGTATTTGCTTATTTTGGTATAGGAATGATATTGTGGGATAATTTTTTTTTGTATTATTCTCTGGTATTTTAGCTCTAATGAAAGCATTCATGCAATTGCATCTCCGTTAGCATCAATATTTGATCCTTCGTTGTCAACTGGTGTTTTTCCTAGCTGGTTGAAGAACTCATTCGTTTTCCCGGTTCATAAATGATTGTTTCCAACTATCTAGGAATTGCCACCTTGTGTGCCTCATTAAAACTGTTCGAACTGATTGTCCTGACTTCTTATCACAGAAATGCTCGCAATATATCTCATTAGATCAATATTGATTTGTTCCCAAACGGTCAACTACCACCACCCTTGTGGCATTTAGGAGAAAAGCGAGCAAGTATATGCGATGTATACGGATATGTCGACTGCTTTCGATAAAATGGATAACGAAATTGCCCTGGCTAAGTTTGACAAATTAGAAATTGATGGTAACCTTCACTGTTGGCTGCGCTCTTACCTTACTGGACGGAATATGCCCGTCAAACTGATCATGTTTCATCTTCATTTCCAGTTAAGTCCGGAGTACCACAAGGCAGCCATCTTGGACCATTACTTTTCCTGCTATACATGAACGATGTTAAATACCACACAAAAATCTTACGCTGACAACCTTAAACTACATTATGTTATCAACAAACCAAGTGACGCTTTCGTTCTTCAAGAACAACTAGAGGCCTTTGCAGCTTGGTGCAAGACGAATCTTATGTTCTTAAGTGCTTTTAAATGCTACGTTATTTACTTTGGGCGTAAACACTCACTGGCTCCACGGCTACGTTTAAAGTGGCACCTCTCTAAAGCATGAGTTCACTTAGAGTACTTCTTGACTCATCACTGACGTTTGCAGATTTCAAAAAGCTCGTCACAACTGGGACTAATTTTCCGATTCGGCAAACATTTCAAGGATGTGTATTGCTTGAAGATATTATATTGCGCTTTAGTGCGTTCAACGCTCGAGTATTTTCCTGTGATGTTTTATAAAAACGGAATAAATAGAATCGAAGTTCGTACGTTACACACCGAATGACCGTACTAATCTTCCCAGCTATGTTGATCGATGCAGGTTGATTCATCTTGATTCACTTAACGTTAGAAGAAATATAGCCTAAGCTTGTTTCGTCAGCGACTTACATCCAATATTCATTTTCCCCTGACTAACACTAGTAAGTTTTCGAAAGTTGTGTCAAGATGTTCGATACCCAATTATAAATAGTAAAGGAACTGATTTTCTAATTTCGAAAATTGAATTTAAATTTTAGAATTTATTCAATAACCGCTCAATTTCAAAAATCTGAATTGTAAATTAATTTATTAAATGGAGCAGCAACAATATTTTCGAAGTCCTACGTCTGCTATGCGGTCGTAATTGGACACAACCCTAAGCTTTTTTTTCCCCTAGATTTATTTCCCGTCGATCTTGTTTTCCGCACTGAGTACCAATGCAACAGACGCCAGGGACGCAACTCCCACACCTGGAACCTACCTATCGATCCATCATCTCATGAACCGGGGACCAACGGCTTTACTTCCCTGACGTGATCAATGTTTTGCCTCGGAAAATCCCGACGGCACCGACTGGGATTGAACTACAGAACAATACCTACTGCAACCATGTCGTTTTACTATTGATTATGACTGCTTTTTGCAATCAGAAATGATGCGTTGATTAACTAGGTTTAATAGTTAATACATCAATCGGAGCTTTCAGCAAACCACACGCCACACAGTGTTACTAACATTTAATATGCCGTGAAAACATGCAAAAAAAAATTGGCCGGTGGCGTCATTCAATTCCCCGGGGTTTTTCCGGGTCTCTCCCGGTGAATAAACATTCGCAGGCCTTTCCCGGTTTTCCCGGAATTCACGGTGGATGGCCACCCTGATTATAAACTTAAAGTTAAAAATAGGAAACAAAAAGTAAACAAGACGTACAACAAATCAAAAGTTTACAAAAATTTTGTTAATTACACTGAAACCACTCTGTACATGGTCCATTGAATTTACATGGTGTTTAATACGCAGATTTTGAAATTTACGTGATTTTCGAATGTAACACGGTTTTCACAGTTTTCGCGGGAGTTGCGCTTAAAACATAATATTATTATTTACAATTATCATCTAAATTAAGCAAATGTTAAGTACTTTGCCCTCTTCATTGCTAACATTTTCATATCTTATAGGTGCAAAGCCGGATTTGTAAAACTTGCGACATGTTTCCGGAGATGTCTAGAAGTGTTGCAATGATAGATGCAAAATGATAAATTATCCCGAATAACAGAGAATCAGCTAATCTCAGATAATCTCGGTCCAATCGTTAACATTCTTCAATCAATTAAACAATTTTGCTTTCGTCCCATCTTGTTGCTCATATTTGTCTTCTTAATCGATTAAGCACACATTCATTTCCCTCATCAAGCAATCGTTTCGTAATCTAGCTTCTCCACACGCGATCCCCGTCTTTATCTTAACCGCAACGAATGCGGGTGGATTCCTGCAAAAAGTCTTTGCGCCATTAATTTCCAACGACAGAACAATTTTTATTCTCCTCCTGTCCAAATTCCTGCCTCCTACCCATGGAGACACAGAAACTTGTAGCTCCCTCCAGGATAGCAAAGGCTGGCAAAGGCCCATACCCACTAGTCGCGAAGACAGACGTCGAGAGAAAACTAATAATTGTTCGGTTTATTTAATTATTATATTACGCTTGCTTCCCGTTATACTGTTTTCCTCGGTTTGGCATGGAAAAAAAGCACGAGAAAATGTCATTATTTCCGCAGTGGCACCACACTCACACACCGCAGATGCTCGACCGTACGCTATAGGGACGGCTGTCGAAGTCATACGAAACCCATTAAGCAACCGCATATAAAATGTGCGATTTAACATGGAACCAATTTCGAAATTCATTGGCCGAATCTGAAAATTAATAATAATGGAAAGACAGACACGTGGTTGCAATGGAAAGGCAACATTCAGCAGTTCAAAATTAAACCAAAAGTTGATGCTTCCCCATTTTTTGAAAATTTTTAATGGGACACTTTAATTGGATTTCAATATATCAAAGGTTCATATTTTTCAGTAACTTTGACGTTTCTTGTTATTGACATTTACATTTTCTTATATTAAAAAAAAAAATACGTAACAAAATATACCGTGTATATGTATTCTAGATTGATTTTTATTTTTCCCTTGTGATTGGAAGTGACGTTTTCTTGCTACGATTACGCCATTTTGAAAAAAATGGGCTAATTCTAGCACAAATGCAAAGGCTCTGATTTTTTCAGCTATAGTAGGTCATCCGAGGCATTTCATCAGAATAGTAATAACAGCCAAGAAAATTACGGAAGAATGACATGGTTCACTAAATATCAACCGATGAAGAGTAAGTTGCATAACGACCGAATTTTTTTTTTCCATGGTTTGTTTTCCGTCGATCTTGTTTTCCGTGTTGAGCCAGGGGAGGCAGATTCCATTCCTGGACCCTAACTATCGACCCATCAACTCATGAACCGGGGACCAACGGCTGAGATATTATGCCTCAGAACAGGCTGCACCGACTGGGATTGAACCCAGACCTGCTGGAGTGAGAGGTAATCACGCTTACCACCGGCGCCGCTTGACCGAAAAATATTGTCACCGGCATAGTTCACTTCTTTCTCCATGCAACCTAAGAAGACAAAAAAAAAACGAGCCGGCGAAGAATAACGGTAGGAGTACTCTTCTTAAACAAGCAGAGTATAGCAATGTCATTGTTAAACCACTTTTATATTAACGAATAGTAACAGCAAATCTCACTTCAAAGAATGCAAGCTTTCTACTGAAATGATCTACTACACGGTAAGAAAAAAGTACCCAACGGCCAGTTCACTTTTACCTACTTTTGACTAGTTTGTCTCCTTTTCTCCTTCTAATGTTGTCAAAAACGGAGGAGCTAAACCACCCAACAGGGGTAGTAACGTGTGGGAACCCAACGTTGAGTATAATAATATTTACCTACTGTTGGGTACAACTAACTTACTTTTGCGTTGAAAGCTAGTGGAAAATTCCATACGAATTGCACACAAGTAAATGAAAACTACTTTGACCCGCTTTACCTATTTTTGGGTTCCTGCACTATAGTGCCGAGATGAGTGAAAAGAACTTACTTTTGGGTACTTTTTTCTAACCGTGTAGGCTCGGTGTTAGTATTAGTCAGTTTCGTAACGGGGTAATGAGCTGTGATGCATAGCATACGCGTAGGCGCAATTGATGTAGCTTTAGTTAGAACCAGTGGTGGCACGAGTCCTGGAGTTTAACATTTTTTCCTTAAAATTTGATACTTTTTGCGATAACCATTGTGACGACACACAAAAACAAACTGGCAAGCGGCAAAAATGTCATGACATTTCTAAACTGTTTTCTGCCAGCGATAGAACATTTTCGCACAAAGAAGCAGACAAGACCGGCGGTGCGCGCGACATAAATTTATGTCTTGTAGAATTTTGCTGATTTCTGGCTAATTACTGCATTTATTTGATGTTTATTGCATGGAATTAAAAGATAAGAATGAAGACTGACCACTCATAAGCATTGATGTTAAAATTATGCGTAAATAAGGGAGTTGGTAATTTACTGTCACACGCAAGCCTGCAGCTAAAATTTCATTACAATAAACTGTTTGGAAAAATCAGGCTGCGAGATTTTATTTATTCTCTATCTCCGCTGTTCGCTTGGAATGTAGTTATAAACGGTCGTCCGTGTGCTGGCTGTTTTGTTTCGCTCTGGACGATGGTTTTTCAAAAAATGTACTGTTGCCACCTCTGCTAAGGGACAACTGCACGTTGAGACAACTTGCAGATGACGGAGTAGTGTCTATGACAGGACCCAGAGAGGCCGACCTGCAAGGACCCTTACAGGATACCTTAGACAATTTGTCTACTTGGGCTATCCAGCTAGGTATCGAATTCTCCACGGAGAAAACTGAGTTGGTCGTTTTTTCTAGGAAGCATAGCCCAGCACAACCAAAGCTTCAACTTTTGGGTAAACCGATCACTCATTCTATGTCCTTCAAATATCTTGGGGTCTGGTTCGATTCAAAATGCACCTGGAGATCCCAC
This sequence comes from Ochlerotatus camptorhynchus, assembly GCF_037179485.1. Classification (NCBI taxonomy): domain Eukaryota; kingdom Metazoa; phylum Arthropoda; class Insecta; order Diptera; family Culicidae; genus Ochlerotatus; species Ochlerotatus camptorhynchus. The sequence continues at coordinate 85,701 of NW_027040885.1, forward strand.
ATTGAGTATCTGAAGCGGAAATGCCAACAAAGGATCAATTTTCTCCGAACAATTACCGGAACGTGGTGGGGAGCCCATCCGCAAGATCTTCTAACGTTGTACCGGACAACGATTTTATCGGTTTTAGAGTTCAGTAGTTTTTGCTTCCAGTCGGCGGCTAAAATGCACATCATCAAACTGGAACGGATCCAGTATCGCTGTCTTCGTATCGCGTTAGGATGCATGTACTCGACTCATACGATGAGTCTCGAAGTATTAGCGGGCATGTTGCCACTCTCTGATCGGTTTTCGGAATTATCGCTCAGGCTCCTCACCCGTTGTGAAATTATGAACCCATTGGTGATTGCAAACTTTGAGAAGCTTCTTGAGCTAAACCCTCAAACTCGTTTTATGACATTGTACTACGTGTACATAACACAGGATGTCAGCCCTTCGCAGCATAATCCCTATCGTGTTTGCTTCTCCGACTTCGACAATTCTGTTCATTTTGATTTATCAATGACGCAAGAGATTCGCGGAATCCCAGAGCATCATCGTTCCATGATTGCTCCGTCAATTTACGCTGCAAAGTTTGGCCAAGTTGATTCCGCAAGATCGTTCTTCACAGATGGATCACTAATAGAGGCGTCCGCTGGTTTTGGTATTTATAACGAATTTCATAGCGCCTCTCGAATGCTTCAAGCTCCTTGTTCCGTATATGTTGCTGAGCTGGCGGCAATACATTGTACGCTAGAAACGATCGCCTCACTTGCACCAGATCATTATTTTATTTTTACGGATAGTCTCAGTTCTGTCGAGGCTATTCGCTCCATGAGGCCGGTAAAGCACTCCTCGTATTTTCTCACGAAAATACGAGAGCTTTTGAGTGCTTTATCTTTAAGATCTTTTGTCATCACCTTTGCATGGGTCCCATCTCATTGCTCGATTCCGGGCAATGAGAAGGCGGACTCGCTTGCAAAGGTGGGCGCTATGGAAGGCGATATTTACGATCGACAAATCGCCTACGACGAATTTTTCTTCATTTATCGTCAACAGTCCCTCGCCAGCTGGCAAAATAAATGGAGTGAAGGGAGTTTGGGACGATGGTTATATTCAATCATCCCTAAGGTGTCGAAGTGTCCTTGGTTCAAGGGGTTGGATGTGGGTCGAGACTTCATTCGTATGATGTCTCGCCTCATGTCCAATCACTACTCGTTAAACGCTCACTTGTTCCGTGTTGAGCTGGGGGACAGTAATCTCTGTGAATGTGGACAAGGTTACCAGGACGCAGATCACATTATTTGGTCATGTGCTGAGCACCGTGGAGTCAGAACCGAGTTGTACGATTCCCTTCGGGCTCGAGGTAGACAACCTAATGTTCCAGTTCGGGATATTTTGGCTAGACGCGATCTGGAGTTTATACAACTCATATATGTTTTCTTGAAGAATATTAACCATAGATTGTAAGTTTGATTAACCTTGTGTTTAGTTTGTGTTTTGTATGTGTGTGTGTATTTTTTTTTTGTAGATTTGTTTCTGTAATAATTGTATAATTACAGAGTTGATATAACGTCGATAGGATTAAGTATTTGTTTTAGAAATAGTGAAATTTTTGAATCATAAATCATATTCCAAATCTCCTTTTCCCTCTCCCGATCCAAACAATTGTCATCCACTAACCTCGAGAAGACCGCGAGTAATCGGTTCCAATCCTTTAATTTTAGATTTAAGACATTTATAATGTATAAAGAAAATGATAACTTGGCTCTGTAAAGTTTATTCGAATGAGCCTGTATAAATAAAGTAATTAACAAAAAAAAAAATCGTGTAATTTGGTGGGAACGAATTGGACCTCACCGTCATTCTAGTGAATGAAGAAAATTGCCTTAAAGCGATTAAAAAGGTCAGAAATTGATGCTGCTCGTCCCCAAACCGTTGTCTTTGAAGATTTTCAAAGAACATATATACTGTAATTTGAGCGAAAATTTATCATCGGGGTGAAATTGATCAAAATGCAGTGCGTTTTCAACTGTTCCGTTGAAAATTGTCGGTAATTGATATCAAGTGAAATCTTGATAGTGTTTCATCACTATACATTACTGCATAAATTTCAATTTTAATCAATTACTTACAATATCATCATTCAAAAAATTGTTAAGAGGACTGCAATGACTATTACCAAGTGGTTTTTTATAGTAAACTTAGTATCACTAAAGTTGAAGGATGCGATTATGAAACAATATTTCGTGGTCTAGTCACTTTTTGCGGGTAACATGGCCAGATGTGGCCAGTATGTGCGCAAATCAAATGGCAACCAATGAACCTCAAATTTTATTTGTTTTTGAGGGGTACACGACGTTAGGCATACGGTCCATTAGGCATACGGACGTTAGGCATACGGACGTTAGGCATACGGATGTTAGGCATAATGTACGATAGGCATAATGGACGTTGGGCATAAAGGACGCTAGGCATAATGGACTTTAGGCATAATCTACCCGATGAATTCCAGAAAGATGATAATGGGGACCGTCAATTGATTGCTGACTTCCCTACTAGCACGCTTGTCACAAATCGGTTGTGGCAACTTCTATACAACTTATATCAGTCATAAACAAGTTGCCTGTCCAAGACGTCGCAAACTCATGAAAGCTTGCGACGTCTTGGACAGGCAAAGTATTGGGTTACAGATGGTACGTTTGCCACAGTTCCTTGTTTGTTTTGGCAACTCGTCACTGTTCATGGAAGTATCGCTTCCTCATATCAGCAGACGATTCCGCTAGTTTTCATTCTGATGACATCAAAAACAGAATCTTTGTATCGATAAGTATGGCAGAAAATCCTGGAAGCAGCAGGTTTGTTTTTTTGTTATTGAATGAAAAATCACAGAATTCACCATTCTTTATTTCATGAACTGTTCTTTGAGGAAAATCTTTTCTTCTTTGACAAATGTGTGATTTTTTTTTTATTTCTAGATGCGATTGATTTCAAGATATAGTTCAAAACTATGCTGAGTTTTCATTGCCAGATTACTTAACCGCTATCACTACTTATCTTGAATCTAGATAAATATGTAGCTATGTCACTTATGATATGATAAAAAATGGATTCCAAACTGTGCTTATTAAATAAACTATGTTTGTTTAACTTGTATAATTTTTTATTCAACGCTAAGCCTAATTTAAGCATTGTTTATCATGCTCGAAACAGGTTTCTGGAATTGCACAGTAGTAAGGTATTTTATGCCTAACGTCCATTATGCCTAACGTATATTATGCCTAACGTCCATTACGCCTAATGACATTATGCCTAACGTCCATTATGCCTAACGTCCGTATGCCTAACGTATTTATGCCTAATGGGGTACACTCGTTTTTTAGCATGAGCATGAGCATGATTGACCACGGATGCTACTTTGTTATTGCCAGATCAGCTGTCGCTCTCAGGTCACCGAACCCCTCATATCACATCACACCACTTATGATCGAGTTTTTGTAGCCATTAAAACCCGACACTGACGAAAACGACGATAGTTTTCACAAAACACGGTGAAAAAGTATTGTGACTATGGAACTCTTTAATATCACGGGGCCTGGGTTTGATCCCACGAGTTTATGCTCAGTAAGCAAAAATGGCTGTCTAAGGCAGCTGAACCCTTCATATCACATCACTTCACTTATGATGGAGTTAATGCTATAACCGGTACCCTAGAAAAAGCCGCGACGACCGACGATATTTTAAACCCGGAAGTATGAAGCTACGAAAAAGCACTTATGTCTTCACTAAATTCTACTTTTACGCAATGTTCACTATTTCGGTAAGGTACGGTTACGTAATATGGGAACAGAATTTATAAACCCTAAATATTTTCGTTGATTTTTGATAAGTAATTTAAATATTTTTAAATTACGCCGTATAAGTCTAATAGTGTGAACTCAATCATAGCGAATCAAAATCGAACCAGCTTTACTTTCATTTGATCAAGAAATGAAATTCAGGGAACATACTTTCCGAAACTTCGAATTATGTTCAAAAATGAGCAAAAGCTAAACTCACTGAACAATAAATAACACGTGATAGAGTCCATCTCGCCAGGAATAAACGGAAATAACATAAAACGATCCGGTACCAACATATAAAAAATGTATACATTCTGCACGACTCCCATGCAACGACGAGTTTAACGTCACAAGAACAGAGGGAGAACGAAACCCGAATCGCTGGACCCGCTCTCCACGACTCTGAACGCAAACGGCCTTGAATCATCTTCCACGGTAACCACCGCCAAACCGTCATGAATAAAAATCATTCCGCGCACATTTAATTCCATGCGATTCCAGCCGCACAATGATTAACTTTTCTTCCAAATCATTTCATTTGTCTTGGCTCTTTCATCACCAATATTCACTCCGATCAGCCAAAGGCCAAGCAAAGGCATAATCGCATAATCACAAAAAAAAAACCAGAGGGAACGACACTCATTCAGATGCATTTTATGGCATGCGAGATCAATTCGCAAAAACTCACTATGACTCGCGAAATTTTCCCTCGGTGATATTCGTGAAATATAGCGAACATTTCCAACACTGTGCGAGATACAAACCGGATCATGATCCGGTTATATCTCCGGAACCAGTGTACTTGTTTCAAAAATATTCAAAAGAGTTCTGTAGGATCTTAGTACATCTCATTTGGTGGTAAGGTTAAGTTAGGTTTCTTTATTGAAGATTTTTTTAGCCGTTGGCTGGTTCGTCTCTGTTCATTTGGTGGTTGTCGTGTCCTATTTGGTTCAGTGATTGTCGAGAAACACGAATAAAGTTCAATTAACTTTGATATATTTTAGGAAAATTCAGAAGCAGTATTTTTTTTTACGCATCATTCTATTCCTTTTGCACAGCTTTTTGTAATCTAAAATGATGCGTCGAATAAAATTGTTTTGAATTTTTCAAAAATGCATCAAAGTAAATTGCACTTTAATCCGTGTTTTTCGGTTGTTGTTCCGTGCATATCTCCATAAAATATTCAAAAGAATTTTATATAACCTTCCATTTGGTGGTTGTGGCAAACAATTTGGATCTGTGATTGCCGAGAAACACGAATTATTTGCCTAAATCCGTATTTTTCCGATGTTGTTCTGTCCATATATCTGAACCGAGATGACCGATCCCATAAATATGCGCCATGAAACTTTTCATTTGGTGGTTGTTGCGTCCCATTCAGTTTAGTGGTTGCTGAGAAAAATTAATTAGTTTCCAAATCCGTGTTTTAATATGTTGTTCCGTCCATATCTCGGGAACCATTTGACCGATTCTAGTTTTTTTGGGGCGTTTTATGAGACCTTGAAATCTTTCATTTGGTGGTTGAGAAACATGTCTCAAATTTTTCATTGCATACACACACACATACATACGCGTAGACACAGACGATCTCGTAAAGCTGAGTCGATTGGTACATGACACTAGGGTCTTAGATTTTTCAATAAATGTTTGATTTTGTAATAACTAATTTATTTCAAGGAAATTTAACATATTAAAAATAAATAAAAAAGGTGAGCATACCATCGAGTATCTGCATTTCAAAAGTTTAAAAAATAATTAAGACACATCCATTGACCTGAATTTTCAAACTCTATAAAACAAAAACAAAGAACCGTAATTATCATTTTTTTTTTCTTCCCTGTGTTACGTAACGCAAAGCTTTACTCGCCCCTATGTAATAATTTGCAACGATATAGGTGACCTCCTTTCCTTTCAACACTAACGTTATTTATGGACACCACCCTATGATTTTCAGTGAAAAATTATTTCATTCAAAATTTAGCTTGAATCAATTTTTCTAAATATAGGGCTAAAATTTGCTCATGAGTTCTAGGAGCTGGCCAAGTTTAGTTGAAATTAGTGCAATCGATGAGGATTTTTTTTTTTGCATAAGCATCATAAATAAGAATAAAATTACTAACCTGCCATCCGATGCTTTTTAGAAACTACCAGAAATCAGTCCACTAATCCTTCATCAGGGTACAATTTTGTTGAACGCGTTTGATTCAAAATTGCTTGATACTACGAAATGTTTTCCAAATTCATATTTCAATCAAATTTTCGTATCCCTTTATTCTTTTTCGTGCAATTTCTGTTTGTTGTTTCATGGACAAACGATTATTTGCTACGAATAATTGGTTTTTATTTGATGTAACAATTGTTAAAAAATCAAAATAAAATCATTAGCGGTGGTTTCGTGAAAAATACGAACTAATTCGTTATAAAAAATATATACTCACTGGAACTGAAGCCTCTGGGTTACACAAAATCAATGTTTTTTTGCTTGTTTTATAATTTATGGATACATATAGTTTGAAAATATACGTATCCTATTATTGAATCATCATACATCAAACAATAAACACAACATAAAAATGTAATTTATATCGAAAATAGTGGAAACATTATTTACTCCTTCGCTTATTTTATAATTGCCGATGTTTGTTTAATTAAATATTCTATTCAATCAAAGACGGCGAAAAGCATTGTTCTCACTGTGTAAGTTGTGCATGCTGACCATGATTGGATTCTGATTTATTCTGCCTCGTTTGTACATCACACTCCGGCATCGATTTCTAATAAGCCAAATGGGATGTGCTCAATTGCATCGGATAGATAAATGACCATTTGATTGAATCATCCCCAGTGATGAATTGCTTCTGCTTTTACGGATAAACTCCATTAATCATCGTTCAGACATAGCAATATTACGACAGCTGACGACGTGCTGCAAGATATCACGTAGAACCATCCCGTGAAAGATTTGATGCGTGTCCACTACTGTACTGTTGCTCAACCAGTAACGATTTGACTTCTTGCTCTCGCCTAACTTAGAACAATGGCATGGTTGACTTTTTATTTCCTCTGTTCGGGACATAAAACCACTACGACCAGTAATTTAATCTATTGTAGCATATCCCGTGTGTCCTTAGTTTAGTGCATGCTGGGTTACTCCATCACTGTTGAGAAATAAGGAAGTATTCGGTTTTGATACAGTTGTCATTCTTGCCTTCATCGCAAGGAATCAATTCTAATTGAAAGATCCCGCTATTTATACCCTTCAAAGAGTGAGAGTATCCTCCAAAGTCCCTTTGTCAGTCAAAATTGAATTCCTTAGCAACAAAAATAAGCAATGACACCGATAATGACCATGCATAATAACCCTTGTCTTAACCACTTCAAGCTAGGTAACAACGGACAGAAGATTAGGAATCATGTAGTTGAAAACTCATTCGTTTGTTTTTCCTTGTTTTAAGATCATGCTCGGTGGACAAAGTCAAGTGTTGTCACTATCAACAAGGCATACAAATTAGCAAGGACTAAGATGAGTTCCTTTGATTACTGAAAAATCCCCCTAGTTTTATGCTTAAAGGACTAGGATTCGGTGGTAAATCGGGATGTACGTAAAGTACCACGAAAAGATGATCTACCCAGGTTACGGGGCATGGTTGACCTAGTCCAGACAATATGTATGTTGCATCATATGCATAAAAAAAGTTAGTGGAATGAGTTGCGTAGCGACTGTTGCACTAGTAGAAATGGATTGCAGTTCTTTAGCTGTGCGAGCTTTTCTTATGGCAAGCAAACAAAGTAAAAAATACGGAAGGCTGGGGTGTAAACAAGTTGAGGCCCTATGATATGTACAGAAGTCTCTAGAAGCGATGAATCATGTTATGAAATGAGCTCCTTGTTATAATAGGAAGCAGCTCTACGCAGTAGAATGTCATACAAAATAAGGTAAGATTCGGTTGAAAAAATTGGAAGATAGAACGAACTACGAGTCAAGCGATGTAACGACAACCCGAACTAGAGCTAAGATTTGTACATAAGAAATATTATAAAAACTCTATAGGGGGTAGTAAAAAGGATGTATGGTCAGTCGTAGGAGTGAGTCGAGGATCAGTCGTAGTGTCAGTGAAGTTAGACGTAGGAGGTTAGTCAGGAGTGAGTTGTGACTGAGGTAGTCAAGTGTGGAGTGGTGACTGGTTTGTCAAGAGGAGTCAAGAATAAGTACACTCAAGTCTTTTTACACGGTTTTTTACGTGTTTTTTACGTGTTTTTTACACGATTTTTTTTACACGGTTGGTGCTGTTGAGTCATCATTTACACGGTACGTTTGTCACAATTTCTCGATAACGACACAACCAATTGACTTGATTCGAATCACATTATCCGTTTCAAGCCATAGATAATCGAATAGCATACTTTTTAAAAATCAAAATTTTTGGAGTAAATACAGATTTTTTTTAATATGTCTATATGGTTCATAGCATGCTCTAAGTACAAATGACATCAAAATTAAATTTAAATAAAAATAGTTTTGCAAGTCGAAAATCGAAAACATGGTATAAAAATACTTGAGTATACACAATTGAGTCAGTTAGTTAGAAAAAAGTGTAACAACGGTTGTTCAAGGAAATACAATAAAGTTAGAGTAGAAGAAACGGTGAAGTGTACCCGAAATAGCCTTAGCCAACAGGCACGTTTAATAAATGCAAATGATTGCCCATAACATTCAGCTATAGCGGCGCCGGTGGTGTACTGGTAAGCGTGATTACCTCTCACCCAGCGCAGGTCTGGGTTCAATCCCAGTCGGCGCCGCCGGGATGTTCACTCTGATCACGCCTTCCTTCGGGCGGAAGTAAAGCCGTTGCAACGCGTTTGTCCCCGGGTCATGAGTTTATGGGTCGATATATATGGTCCAGGTGTGGGAGCTGCCTCCTTGGCGTCGGTAGCATTGGCACGGAAAAAATGCAAAGTTTCATGTACATCGGAAAAGGTCGCGTAAAATATCATTTGTTTTGCTAATTGTCTTGCCGTACATTTAAGTAGTTTAGATTTCAAACTCTCGATTAGCAAGTGAACTTAGATTTGCAAGTGACAATTTACACTTCATGTTGAGTTGGAACATATATATTCTTACAGCAGTGACAAATTTTCTAAAAGGTGAATTTTCCGTGGTTTGGTTGCAATAATTTTCCGTCGATCTCTGTTCCGCAATTAAGTGCCAATAATTGGACTTCTTTTCTGGCCATGAGCTGCAGCCAACGGCCTTGCTTTCCTTTTGAATAAAGACGTAGCCAGAGATGTTTCGCCTCAGAAACTTTCCCACATAAAATTGAACCCAGGGTGCGATGCAATCAAGCTTAACACCGCAGCCATAAATTTCAGATAAATCGCTCATATTTTCTCACGAGTGAAACAATCTTGACCTTTTTTCTCATGATAAAAGATGTTAAGCTCTCATTTTAACGCTAAATTAAGCTATACAATATGCTACACTTATGTAAAAGTAAGCGCAGTTCATTTTGTGAAGCGGACACACACTTTCCGTTACAACTTTTTGTTTGTCTACTTATCAGCTTTCTTTGGCAAGGTTAAGAGCAAAATTTCTGAACAATATTTTGTCGTAGAAGCCAGTAATTCACACGAATTTTTAATTTTACCTTTACATTTTCAGCCAGCTCTCAACTTCAGTTGTGATACATAATTGCATTGCATCAAGTTCTTCTGCTGAGTTACAACTTTTTGTTAAAACTGTTGAGATGCACTCTAGTACGCACCGTAGGGCTGACAAATAACTCCTAAGCTGATACTATCAGTAATTTTTTTCATTTGAGAGTTGTATTTGGGAATTCGCACAAAACCTCACAAATAAAGTTTAATGGTATATTTATTTATATTTTTAATACTGTAATGTAATCGAGAAATGTTAATATTTCCTACGTCGTCTCAGTGCACTTTTACCTGGAACTATTACCAAAAAGCTCCTCTTCCTTGTTTCTATTGCTAGCGCTGTATGGGATCAGAAAGGTAGGCAGTGCATATCGAAGAACTCAAATGTTGGAAAAGCAACGAGTGACACTGACGACATTTAACAAAATTGTGCAATAGATTTCTATTCTTTTATCAGGCTATCAAAATAATTGTAGCGCATTGCTGATTTGTGGAGTAGTGTTAAGCTTAAATAAATCTTGTTCAATCTTTAGATCAGCTAACTTGGGTTATTGGATAAAAGAGATACAATTCGCTTTATGCACTATTAATCAGCTATATATTCAGCCTGGTGTTAATCAGCTTTATACACCAATAATAAGCATCTGTTCTTACTCTTCAGCTTGAATTGTTACATGGGTTACTACATAAGGGTGACGGTCTTACCGCACACTGTTATAAGTACGTAAATGTTTGTCCTTTTTTGTAATAAACAGTAATTAACAAAATAACCTATTCAAACCTTGAGGTTAACTTTGATCTAAAGTACTGTTAACTGCCAAACTACAAAGCCTATAAAATGCGATTGCTAATATGCTGCGAGGAATGCTTATTTTTTAAATAAATTAAACAAGTCAGTTCCTCCACTATTGGGTCACTTACCATATTTCATGTTGGCTGACTTTCTCTTGCCTTCAGTTTTGATGCAGACATTAGATATTTATTTATTTATTTATTTATTTGTCGTCAATCAGTGTAGACCGTTTTACAATAGTGCTGTTGCCTTACATGCTATTTTAAAACATACGTTTTATTTGAAATTGTCAGCAAATGTAGACTGCATATACAAATATCTAAAAAAAATTAAAATTGTTTTAAACTTAACGAGATGAAATCCTAGCAGTTAGTGTTCTCCTTACTGTATCTTTAGACATCGTTAGATCTATATGCTCACAATAATTATTATACACTCTCATCATTCTATTAATTGGTCCATTTTTACCATAATTCGTTCTGTGAGGTGACAGTTGAAATACATTTCGAGTTCTTAACATGCGTGATGGTACGTAAAAATTTAATCTTGCTAATATTTTTTCTGAATTTACGCGTTGTGAGATAATATCATTGACAAAGGAAATCATGGAAATTTCTCTTCGTTTCTTAAGTGTTTCAATGTTTATCAACATGCAACGGGACTCATAAGAAGGAAGGGGAAAAGAGGTCCAGCCTAGTTTCCTAAGAGCAAATAACAAAAACTGTTTTTGAACTGATTCCATACGATTTATATAAGTTTCATGGTATGGAGCCCAAACCACACTGCAGTATTCGAGAATTGATCTCACGTAAGCTATATAAAGTGTTTTGATGGTATATGGGTCTTTAAAATGATAACTAAATCTTTTTATGAATCCCAACATATTATATGCTTTGTGAATTGTGGTATTCACATGATCTACAAATGTCAACTTCGAGTCAAGAATTACTCCTAAGTCCCTAATTTTATCGCACCTTACAACCAGCTGGTTTCCTAGAGTACATGTAAAATCTAGAGTAGTGTTTTTTCTGGAATATGATATAATATTGCATTTTTTAACATTAATATCCAGCAGACTTTTAACGCACCAGTTGTAGAAAACATCAATTTCATTTTTAAAATGTAGCAAATCAGAATTGTCAAAGATTTCCATGTACAGTTTCATATCGTCAGCATATATGAGCACATTTAAACGATTTAACACAAACTTCACGTCATCCACAAATAAAATAAATAATAAAGGACCTAAATGAGATCCCTGTGGAACTCCCGAGGTAACATTAACTGGCGAAGATATTTTTCCTTTAAAGCGGACCATCTGTGTTCTTTCTGTCAAGTATGATCCAATCCATTTTAAAAGTGTACTTGTCATACCTAAACGTTTTAATTTAAAAAGAAGTAAGGGAATGTCTACTCTGTCAAAGGCCTTACTAAAGTCAGTGTATAAGGTTTCAACGGTATTACCTCTATCCATTGCTTCAATAGAAAAGTTTACAAATTCCAACAGATTAGTAGACGTTGACCGACCTTTAAAAAAACCATGTTGATTATTTGAAATGCGATGCTTAACCTGGTTAAATATTTTCTGGTTAACAATTGCTTCAAACATTTTAGGAATGCATGACATAATTGCAATACCTCTATAGTTTTTAATATCTGACCGTTTGCCAGATTTAAATATTGGAACTAAAAATGATTTCTTCCAAATTTTTGGAAAATCACCTGTTTTGAGAGATAAATTGTAAAGCCAAAACAATGGTTTAACAAAACTTGTTGCTATTTTTTTCAATAAAAATGGAGGTATTTCATCAGGACCAGGTCCTTTGCCAGCATCGAGACTTTCAAAAGTCATAAAAATTTCTTTAACAGTGATATTTTTAACTGATACGTCATTTTCCCCTTCATGTAGGTAAGAAAAATAGTTCAAATCGAGAGCATTACTGGATTTCTTATATGTGTTTTGGAAAAAACGAGCAAATAGGTTACAAATATCCTCACTATCAGTGCTATCACACTCTTCAAACTGCATGCGTGATGGGAATGTACATGACTTCATTTTTTCGTTCGCGAAGTTAAAGAACGTTTTGGGATCTGATTTTATATTGTTCTCTACTCTTGAATTGTAATTCTCATATGCTGACAATATTTCTGCCTCAAGTGCTCCGCAAATTTCAACGCATTTTTCTAAATTTTGTGACGTTTTAGACTTTTTATACGCCTTGTGTGCTTTTTGCTTCCTGTTTTTAATATTTCTGATTTCTTGTGTATACCACACAGGATATTTGGTGCTGTTCACTATTCTCTTTTGTCTTTTAGGAACGAATTCTTCAATAATATTGTATAAGTTAGTATAAAATATGTCAACAGCCTTGTCCATGTTGTTTTCATCTTTTAAAAGGTTTTGCCAACTTATGTTATTCAGTCTGTTGTTAAATTCAGGAACATTTGCATTTTTAAAATCATAAACTAATTCAAAATCAACAACGCTTGGGCGTGACCGATGCGAGTCTGTGAACACTGAGTATTCAATAGCCGTATGAAATTTTTCATTCTTCCATAATGGAACTGCTGCTTCTACAATACAAAAATCTTCTGTACAATTAGTAAACATAAGATCCAAATAGGAATTGAGCTGGTTACGAACATGGTTAATTTGATGAAGTCCCAAGTGGCTGCTTTTATCAAAGATGAATTGCAAAGTATCGTTTTCTCCTACAATTGGTAACAACAGAGAATCATTATCACTATCCTGTATAAAATTAACAGTATTCTGGTTAAAATCTCCATAAATATGAATTTTGGTTCTTGGATCTTCTCTTTGAATTTTCAGTTCTGCAGCAGTGAAAAACTTTTCGTAAGCTGGTTTTTTGGAAAAGTGTGGAGGAAAGTAGACAGAAGCGAAAAGATGTTCTTCGTCGTTTATTAAAATTTTAACCCACACATCTTCAAATTCTTTTTGGCTTTCACTAACAATTTGTTCAGCTTGAAATGTAGCATTCACAGCAATAAGTACACCACCACCTGATTTTTTACCTGATAATGATAAATCGCGGTCACATCGAAAAACACAATATTTACTACCAAAGACCTCTTCGCTATTAATGCTATCAGACCAACTAGTTTCTGTTCCAATTATTATATCATATGTGCATCCGCTTATTTTATTTTGAATTTCATTTATTTTATACGCACTACGCATACGGTTAAAATTTTGGCAATAGACTGTTGTTTCACTTAAAAAAGAGCTACTTGATAAACTAGCGACATGGTCACTTACGTCGTGCTGGTCAGGGGGTGAAGTGGCTGCATCCTGTCCGAAATCCCTCAAGTTATGTGAGATGCCATGATCCTCGGGCTCAGCTATGTTGTCATATTCTACCTCAGGTGAGTGCGTCAGTGGTGCCGAAAACACGCATGTCTACATGTGCACGGCTGACACGATGTAGAGGAAGAATTCCCCGGAGCCATACCATGTGAATTCTGAAGACCGCTTACTGGGTACGGGTTTATAGTTTCCCTTTTTTCAAACTGCATCGTAGGTTGATAATTAACCGGTGGTTTGTTGAAGACATTTTTTGCTGCTGAAAGCAGCTCTCGATCAGGTGGAAGAAAACGGGGGTTGCCATGATTTCTGATGTGGGACTGGTAGGAACTGTTGTTTTTGTTATTGCTATTAATGTCATCCTGTTCGTTATGTCGAATGATGCTCCGGTGACCGAAAATATTGCTGTGATTGGTACTGTAACCGTTGTCGGAATTCATGTTTCGATGATTACGATGCTTTAAACTGTTGCTGTGTATGTTGTTCCTTACGTTAGAATAATTTCGTGCTGTATTTTGTTTCCTTTTCCTTCTAGCTTTTTCAGCATGTTTTTGTTGATTTAGCCGTCGTGATTTGCGCGCGTCGTAATCTGACCAGTCTGCCTTCCAGACCCTCCTCATGCCCAAAAGACGCCACCCTGAGTCATCAACGTTTTGCTCATTGTTTAACTCTTCCAGCAAACTGGGGAGAGGGTCAGGTGATGGTGATATCACTTCGTATGGGGAGTCTGGCATATTAAGTGTGACACAGTTAATTTGGGTTTCGATGTTGCCAATACCAGCCGATAACGATTTCAGCTCATCTAATACAATACCTAACCCTAGTATAGGGTTTTGTTGCATTGCAACAGTAGAGCACAGGTCAGAAGTTATATTGCTGATATTTTTCAGCTCGTCCTTGAGAAAGTTAAGGTCTTCGGAAATTCCTGCTGTCATTGTTGGCATTGAATTTGCAAAATGTTCGTGTGAAGCTTTCATCGCTATGTCAAAAAGCGAGGTAATGTGGTTTTTAATAGCACTAACGTTGTCAGTAGAACCACTGCTTCCAGTTGCCGTCAGCTGTTTTTTTATATCGACGAGTAAAGCATCGAGTCGGTCGATCGCTTCATGGACAATGTCAGCATTATTTTGGTGAACCGTGGAGCGATGAGTCACCTCCGTGTTTTTGTTGACTTGGTCGACCAGCCGCGCTTGTTGCTCCACCAGCGCGTTGAACTCAAAACTAGCCGTTATCATAGTTTGGCATGAGCTACAGCATGGTAATACATAAGACAAAATGTTGATTGTCTTGTCTCTCTTGCGAATTGAGCTCCTCTGAACAGGCACAGGTACAGATAATCCTAGGCAGGCTGCGTGGAATTGACGCGGGCATCCAGCACATTTCCACATGCCGGAGTCAGTGGAAGAATCCACAGCACAAATTTCACAGCTCATTTTAACGGCGTACAACAACAAAAGTTAAAAAAAAAACACACACACACGCAAAACGGCACCCGCACGCAAAAAAATAAAATAAAATGAAAACGAAATTAAAGCGCACGCGGCTAGGAGCGACTGAAAAACGTGTCCACACTGATTGACGATTGACGAAACTGAGGATTAGTGTGGCCAAACAATAATAGTTCAGTTTTTTCACGTCCCACCCCCAGATTGGTTCCATAAATTGTGGAAAACACTCTCTGAATGTTTAAGGCTCATTTGGTTGTAATATGAGTTAGTTCAAATCTTATACGGGAGGTACAGTTAAAGTGCATGAACAAAATGAAACCCATTCACTCTTCCCTAAAAGGATCGTTATTCTCAATTTAACTCATATTGCCAGCACTTGTATTTCAAACAATGGGGAACAAAATTGCTGAAGACTGCATCGTGAATTTGGTTAGTTATTGATTTATTCGCATTTGAATGCATATGGGCATACATTACAATCAAAACCCTATATAAACAATAATCCATAAACGTCAACACGTGTTAAATATAAACAGCAGAATATTCAGAGAATGTTTTTCTCAAATAAAATTACGGATCCGGGTGTTGTCCTAGGGAGAATCTGGAGGGTGACCTGTTGAAAAATATAATTTAAAAAATCTCCAATGTAAATTTGGGCTAGTCTACTGAGGATTTTGATCATCTAAACAGGGTTTTGCATTTAAAAATCTTGTAGGACACTCTTTTTATAATTTCATTAAAGATCGATCTGGCCTATTGCTGCATAAAACCAAGCCTAATAAATGCCCTGCGTACTTACATGAAAAACTGATTCCCATTAGAAGTGAAAGGTTCAATGGATAATGATCAATAACTGCTATTTATGTGAGAGCTATATCTCTGTTTGCCTTTGAAAACTCTTACCTAATAATCTAAAGGATCAAAAATCATTTATTGAATCTAAGAAGCAATGCAAAGGGCACTTGAACGATTCTCGACAATCCCCTTTTTGCACGAGGTTTTCAAAAACCTGCTTTTTGTACTCATTTAGTAGTAATAGTTATGAAACTAAACAAATCAATCGGTAAAGCTTAAATTAATGGACCCCTCTGATAGGCTCTAACAGTTTCCGAAGCGGCTCAATATTTGCGTATTTTTAATTAATTATTGGATTTAATCTTAAAAATGAGTTTTTTATGAGCTTACCTACCGACGATTTTAAAAATAAGTACGTCATTTGAAAGCTGATACTTTTCCTATAAGGTATTGTACAAATGTTGATGGAGCAATTATTTTTTTCATGAAAATAGAAAAAAAAAGATAAAAATTTGCTGATAAATCACAAGTGAGCCCTAATTAGCTATTGTTTAATATCAGTGTATCTTTGAAAATGTTCAAGAAAAGTCCTAGTTTCTGCATATTATTGAAAAGAGGAAAGTAAGGGCTTCCACTTGGTTAAACCAAAATGCTTAGCAGTCTTATTGGATTTGACCACCATAATGTTTTTTTTTTTGCTATATTGGATTCATTTTAGAACACTCTGATCCCTTTTGCTTTTTCAATTTGTATTGAGGTCCTCAATAACAGTACACAATTTGATCGAATCTGTTTGCGATCTGGAATTGCGGGAAAACTTTTAAGAAGCGCATTTCATTATAAAAAATAAACATTATGGTGGCCAAATCCAATAAGGCTGCTAAGCATTTTCGATATGCCAAATGAAAGCCCTTACTTTCCCCCTTTCAGTGATATGCAGGTATTAGGATTTTTCTAGAGATAGTTAAACGATACAGTGATGTAAAACAATGCGTTTTCATGAACTTATCTACCACCGATTTTAAAATAAGTACCCCATTTGCAAACTGCAACGTTTTCGTATAAGATAAAGTTCTTATGTTGATGAAGCAATCCATTTTTTTCATGAAAATAGAAGAAAATAAAAATTTGTTTGGTAAATCACATATGAGCCCCAATGTCATATGTGATTTATCAAGCAAATTTTTATTTTCTTCTATTTTCATGAAAAAAAAAATGGATTGCTTAATCAACATTTGAACTGTATCTTATAGGAAAACGTCGCAGTTTGCAAATGGCGTACTTATTTTTAATATCGGTGGTAGGTAAACTTATGAAAAACGCATTTATAGGAATAAATCCAATAAGTCCAAGTACCCATGAAGCCCACTTATCACCCTTTTTTGCAATATAAAGCTGATATAAGGCTGATAAAAAGTATGGAAGCCCTTTATTAACCTTATATAGCACAAAGGGCGATTATCGGGCTTGGTGGTTACTTGCCCGAGCAAAGTAAAATAACTATCTGATATCACATTGAAAACAAGTTTTGTTATTCCAGATATAATTTCTTAAGAATTTTCAAAGATATAATTATTTTAGTGAATCAAGAATACTCAAAAATTGAGCACATTTGGAGAGGCTTGCTCGAATTGCCCATTACAGCTAAAATGTTATTATTCGGAATTTTGAAGCTATGAGATATTAAAACGATATATGTTTTCTTTGTAAGATGCAGGAAGAGAAGTTAAGCTAAATTTTCTAGAGTGCCACAATTAGCGATTAGCTCACTCATCAAGTTGCTCATTACAGCTAAAATAGCCATTTTTAACCCTCTGAAAGCCAAATAGACAGACGGTTTGATATGCCAAACACACACTTTACCTCCACTTCTTGCATCTTACACATAAACATTATTATTTTTATATCTCATAGATTCATAATTTCGAAAAGGAACATTTTAGCTGTAATGTTCTTTTGCAACACTGCTTTCAATAACTATTAGAGTCCCTAGTTACCAAGGGGTCAATTTATTTGACCTTTACTGACCGGTTATGTTTGTGTCATAACTAGAACTTCAGAATGAGAACCGAAACTAAAAAAAAAAAGGTTTTCAAGTTCCTCGTGCAAAAAGTGGACTGGTTTCAGCAAGAATTACTCACTTTAATAAAATGTACCAAGTGTTTGGTGAATTTTTTTCTGAAATAATAACAGAAGAAGCCATAAGCTATGTAGCAATTTAAATGATGTAGAATCTTATGCTTTGTTTTAATAAATAATAAAATAAATTCTTCACTTGTCACTCCAAATTTAATAAAAAATCTTTTGAGATCTACCGTTTTCCCCAGTAACGTGGGTAGATCACCTTTTCGTGGTATGTTACGGGATGTAAGATCTACCACCGATTTCTAGTCCTGACTACTTCAAACTTGGGGAACAGGATTTTTCAATAATTAAAGAAACACATCTTAGTCCTTGTTACTTTGATGCAGGGCTGGCAATTGTCATTTTCAATGAAAGATCTTACGCGATATTTACAGAGATACTTCTGTCACTATCATCGGATGCGAAAACGATGATAGAGATTTACTTCAAAATCTCAGCGATTTTTTTGTCATGACAGAACGTGACAGTGTTGTTAACATCGCTATTATTAGTTAATTTACTGATATTATTGTTGCTTGTACCGCGGAAATTTTAAAAATATATTCACTCTACCGAATACATACTGTTGCTTGCCTTAATTCATCTAAACCAGATAGAAATGCTGATGTCACAGCCGTAAGACAATTATTCTCATGAATGCTAGATCATTGAAAAATGACAAGAAATCTCGTGATAGGTAATTTTGTCTCGTGATAGTGAGAGGACCTGTTTTCTCATTGTCACATGACGGCCGTGATGTTTACCAGCTCTGCTTTGATGCCTTGTTGTTAGTGACAAGACATGACTTTGTCCACCGAGGATGAATTTGAAACAAAGAAAAAAAATGAGTTAGTCTTCATCTACGTGATTCCTAATTTTCTGTTCGTTGTTCTCTAGATTGAGGTGGTTAAGATAAGGGTTTTGATGCATGGTCATTATCGGTGTCATTGCTTATTTTTGTTGCTTAGGAATCCAATTTTGACTGACTCCTCTTAGGAGGGTGTTCCAAAACTCCGAAGGGTATAATGAGCGGAATCTTTCAATTAGATTCAGATCCTTGCGCTTAATGCAAGAATGACAACTGTAAAAATCGAATACTTCATCATTTCTCAAAAGTAATGGAGTAATACGACATGCATCAAATTACTGGTCGCAGTGGTGTTAGGTCCCGAACAGAGGAAAAAAGAAGATCTACTCAGTGGCGCCGGTGGTGTAGTGGTAAGCGTGATTACCTCTCACCCCAACAGGCCTGCGTTCAATCCCAGTCGGCACCGCCGGGTTGTTCTGAGGCATAACATCTCTGATCACGCCTTCCTTAGGAAGGGAACTAAAGCCGTTGGTCCCCGGTTCATGAGTTGATGGGTCGATAGGTAGGGTAGGGTTCAGGTGTGGGAGCAGCCTCCCTGGCGTCGTTAGCGTTGGTACTCAGTACGGAAAACAAGACCGATGGAAAACAAATCAAGGAAAAAAAACATGAAATGTCTTCAGAATATCAGCGAAAATCAGTTGTATTCACACAATTCAAATTTAGCGCCCCACTTGTATCATAGATATGCTTTAAACATTTATATTTTCTAGTATGCTTTCTTCTCTGCTGGCAGCGATTGTATGGTGCTCATTTCCCCAAAAGTATAGATTCTAAGAATTATAAAAAAAAAAAAATAATAGGGTAAATGTAAACCCTCGTAACTACAACATAAACTGACAGTTGAATGTTATGGCTTATTTATCTCATATTTATCCACAACTACAACAAGTGTTTGCAATCATTACTGCGGCATGTTTTCCCTCATTTAAACACCGCATTCAATCCTTATGCTTTGCTCTGAACGTATCAATAAAATATTCCCATTAAGGAAACAACTGCCGCCACTTTATGACACAACTTAAGAACCATGTTTCAGCTCAAAATACCGGAAGATCGTTTCCCTTGTAAGGTTGTTATGTTAATTTCTTATCATTGAGCACAATATATTTCCAACATTGCCATTACGGTTCCTTCCTTGTGTCAAATAAACATACTTTTGATCAGCCAAGCGAAACCCGAGTCGAATTCCTTTCGTTTGAAACAGAAAATAAAATGACAACACAAATGGAGAGGGGCAGCATCCTATCCTTCAATTGCCGTAATAGCGGTGATGGGAAAATTGCTGATCGTCTTTTACTGTCTTTTAGTTGGCACCCCATCCCCAAGCACTGCCGCCCGCGTGTCGTAAAGGTGACGATGATGGTTACGGTAATGACAAATTCTGAGATGAGGTTGAAAAGTTGAACCATTTCGTCGAAAGGAAACGAGTTGTGTTTCGCGAGCGTGTACACGGTGTGACAAGTTTTAAATTAATTTTTCATTATTTAGTCTTCGCCACTGTTTGAAGAATGGGAAAAGTTTCCCACGTAAAACAATTTCGACCGTAAAGTCTGGAAGGCGCCAATGCCTCGGGTAAATAGAGACCGTAAATAAATTTTATTGTGACACAGCTTATCACTTGGGAAAGTTCAACAAGAGAGCAGAATAGAATATTTTTTTCCATTACTCGAGCATCGTGTTCCGGAGTATGGCCTGAATCAATTTGACATGGCTTTGATCAGAGGATTTGAGTCAACAATCTCAGAAACTTATGTACCATAAACTTACCGCTTGCATAACTTTGTCCCAAGCACGACTTGGGCAGTTTTGGGTGGAACCGAATTAATTAACCAAAAACGGAAGAAAACAACCATGGCAATGCAAAGCAAAATGGATAGAGCCGACAGTTTGGTGTAACTTTTCTTGTTAGAAGTTAGCCGGCGTGGCATGTCGGAGTAGATTTTTGTTAAATATTTAATTTTGCTGTATCGGTAATTGTCCCTGAGGACAGGAAACATAATACCTGAAGAGCAGCGAAAATGGCCGTGTTCAAATTAACTAAATTTGCCAGCCTGCAAATCCCGGCGGCGTTAGAATAAGTTTATAGCAAAAAACAAAAATCATGTCAGAAATATTTGATCAGTGATGATGAAAATCGTGAATTTATTTTTGAACGAAATTTCAAATGCAACCAACCTTTAAAAAACAACAAAACTAAATACTTACACACTTAGATTTTTTCTCCGAGATGAGCACCACCGAGCAGCTCGGCATTTTATTGTGCTGGATCTCAGTGAAAACTTGTCGAGATTCAGCTAACAAACGGAAATTTTGCCGAGATCTCAGCTAACAAACATATTTTTTGCTGAATTTCCAGCAAAATAAAATGCCGAGCTGCTCGGTGGTGCCCATCTCTGCAAAAAATCTAAGTGTGTAGATAGGGGAAATGGCTGTGATGTTGGCCTATGGATCTAAGATTGGGCCCATCGTTAAAAATCTTTTATTTTTCAATTTTATCTAGATGAACGCGTCATTGGGACGGTACTAATGGATATTTTTGGTCACTTTTGAAAATTTAGTAGATTACTCAATTTATGTATGAGTCCAAATTAGGGGCATTTAGGCCGACATTACATCAACTTCCTCTACCTAGTCCAAATAAACTTAAAGTTTTCTTTTTACTTCCAGTCCTTATGTTGTGCATTTGAGTATTTGCATTTCCTATGATATATCGCACATAATATTTACTAAATGCATAGCCTGAATCGGTCAAAGGTTACAAGGAAAAGTTTTAAGTGCGCTTGAAACTGCGACGGACCACTAATCACGGTGACCAATATCGTTATCGTCTATTGGATAACGAAATGAGATGGGTCAACATCCAAAGCTTTGATTTTTTCGTCTGCTGCTTTGGTTGAATCTCCTAATGACCTATAAAACCATTGACCCTCGAATTTATCAGCAAAATGGTGTGTCTTTCGGTACCTACCTCCACTTCGTCCATACTGAGCTACCTCGATCGATATGCTCGTGCCCCGGGGGCATCCTAATGTGACCAGTTCACTATCACAACCGGCTCGTTGATATGTTCGTAGGGTGCCCGACAGCAGCGCTGAAATGAAATCCAGAATAAAGGTCCTTTTAGCACATCCGTTTATCCCGACACACTCGATGACAATGAAATATTAATTCTTCTGCCATGTGGCATGGAGGTAAACTATTTTGGGTAGAATATAAAAGCCATTTCGATTTGAAGGCGCGAAGCGGAACTGACCGCAAGGGAAAAAAACTAGACTGAGATTTTCGTAATAAATCTCCATTTCACGTTATCACATAATTTATGATTATCACATGATGTAGTGAAACGCCTATGGTGTTGCAATATTTATTGCCTTCCGTTTATCATATTCTGCTAGCCATCGCTCCTGCAATTAGACGTACAAATTAGAGAAATAAAGATTTATGCTAGGCAACGACGACGACAATGACAACGATGGCGACGATGACAACGACCTGGATGACGACGAGCTTCCTCGCCATCCCAAAGTCGGCGACATTATCATCTTCCACTCGGTAGCAGTTCGTAGCACATAATTTGCGCCTGGATGAAGTGGGAATCTGAGGAAAGCGTGGACGTGACCAGCGAACTGGAAAAGTGTGACTGACTTGTAGCAGCCGTTGCTGGCACAGCATCCTAACCGTCCGCGCACCAGGGGTTGCAAATTATGGCTAATTGATATCTGTTGGCCAGACGTGGGTCATCGTCACTCGACTAACGAACGAACGAACGAACGAAAGAGTAATAATTCTAGCGATGAGTTTTTAATGCAAACTGATAAATTCTACGAATTTGCATGAAAGAATTTTCTTAACTTTTGGCGGTGTGTTTGATTCGAACTTATATTGTGGACAAATGGATCAAAGTAATGAAATGGAGAGTTGCTAACGTTGTTAAATTTTTGGAAGAGATTCTACAATAATTTGAACATGTGGTTTATGAGATATGGCTAGGTGAGTAACTAGGAAAAGTTGAGTCGATAAATCACGTTATACATTTTAGGGGAAATGGATGTAATGTCGGCCTAAATGCCCTTAATTTGGGCCCATATTTAAATTCAGCAATCGACAAAATTTTCAATAGCGACCAAAAATATCCATTAGTACAATCCCAATGGCGCGTTTATTTAGATAAAATTGAAAAAAATGGCAGATTTTTAGCGATGGGCCCAATCTTAGACCCATAGGCCAACATTAGAGCCATTTCCTCTATATTATGTTTTAATCACTAGTGCATATGGGTCATTTCAGCTCAAGTGTATACAAATGTTTGGTCAATGTCACCAATTTCAACCAAACTTATTGATTTTTTTTTTCGTGATATGTTTTCCGTCGATCTTGTTTTCCGTGCTGAGCACCAATGCTACCGACGCCAGGGAGGCAGCTGCCACACCTGGACCCTACCTACCGACCCATCAACTCATGAACCGGGGACCAACGGCCCTACTTCCCGAAGGAAAGCGTGATCAGAGATGTTATGCCTCAGAACATCTTCTTTCCTTTATTTAACGTCGGTCTCTGTTTCGCAATCTAGTGCCAATCACCGACGGACATCAATTGCCATCCATTGACGGCAATCGAATGTGCAGGAAGGCAGCTTCCACACCTGCGTAGGATATCGCACCCATTCAACACACATGGGCCGGGACCAACGGCTTTACTTCCCTTCCGAAGGAAGACGTGACCAGAGATTTTTATGTCTCAGAAAAATCCCACCGACCTCGGCCGGGATTGAACCCAGACCCATTGGGGTGTTAGAAAGCAGTCATGCTTACCACTACACCACCGGCGCCGGCTGCTTGCCTCAGAACATGTCGGTGGCGATTACTGGGATTGAACCCAGGCCTGCTGGGCCTAGAGGTTGCGCTGCTCAGTCGCATTTTCAACGGTACGTTTTAATGATTTCTCAAAACGACATTACATACATTTCGAGCTTATTCGAATCACATTGTCCGTATGAGTCAAAAAGAAATCAAAAGGCTTATTTAAAAAAAAAATCACGATTTTTGGAGTTAAATGTGTTGATGGACCCTAGCATGCTGAAATGGCGAATTGTGGGTAACGCGTTCTTCGGGGGATAGCAGAAGGATGAGATGTAATTTGATGCTATCTTCTCCACACTCTCATTCTACCGATTCCTCATGCTGGTGGCATAGGAAGAGTTTCTGTAGCTCAAGCTAGCGAAGATCGCTTCGCAGGTAAGGTTGGACACGAGATCGAGAGACGTGATTCACGTGAAAACGTGGCCAGAATTCTTGAAGGGCCAGTGTGGAGCGCCTTCTGCTGTTTTGACATCGCGATGATTTCGGAATTTGTGCGTTGTGCAACCGACCGCCGATCAGTGTTGGGAAAATATCAAAAGATCAAATCTCACCAATGAGCATAATGTCATTTGATTATCGAAAACAAAAATCAACAAGCAAACAACGGTGGATGATATTACAAGCTGTGATACGGTAGCTCTTATATCTTTCAGCGAACCCCACACGGTAAGAAATATTGTCAATACTTACAAGTATTGACAATAATATTGATGATGTGAATACAGAAATATTGTCAATACTGATGTATTGACGTCAATATAAAATGTATTGACAATACGATTATTGTCAATACAAAATGTCGTGTACGGTCCACTTAACAAAAGTTACCAGCTACAATTCTCATTAAACTGTGGTGAGTTTGAGCTTCAAGATTTTCACTGAACAACCGAACCCAAACCGAAACTTCCATCATTGCTGGCAGCAGTACTTCGTGTCTGTCGTTTGTGAATAGTCCTACAATATCAAAAGAGCTTGTAAAATCAACATCATGCTTGATATTTTATTACACTATCACTTGGGAGCCATTAAGAATGACAAAAAAGACATTTGAGTGAGGATGATGCCATCACTGCCGCCGACACGAATTATACCATTTACAAGCAGCGGTAGAAGGGAGCGGAGCCTGGAATTACGGGCTACTTGATCAATCATGGAGAACTTATGGATTTTCTTCTAAAAAGTCTGCTGATAAACTAGGTAAACTAAGGCCGAGCAGCCCTTAGTATTCTTCTTCTTTAAAAATATCATTCAATCATCATCATTTGTATACCCATACATTGATACATTATGAATACGAAAATTTAAACATGTATTTCTTGATTTTAATATGAAAATTTCCTGGGTTAAATACACATTCACTGTATTTACTTACTTGTGTTATTCGAAGCATTACACAATTACACGCAATCGAATACATGAAACTCAAAACAACTGCTTCACAAAGCTTTTGGTGAACAAAATGGAACACCAAGAAAAGCACTTCAACTTTACTGCTTTGTTAGCAATCGTGATAGTATTATTGAAAAAGTGTTGCCAGCTGTAAGTATTGCAACGAATTGAAGTTTATTAAAACAAGTAAGTGCGAAGTTTGACTCATGAAAAAAGATGAGTGGATGTATTTAAATTCACCATTACCATCAGAAACTGAATAAATAAAACAAAAACGACTGTTTTAGGCATTTTACCGGTCTAATTAAAAATGTCCCAGAAGATTGAATTAAATTCTATCAGGAAAGATGGCAGCAGCGCACGTAACCTGTCTTTCGCTTTCCCTCCCATGGCGTTTAGCTCCAACTCGCATCAACTTTTAATACTGACCCCGATTGAAGGATCTACCAAATGTTTGTTAAGGATCGTATTGATTAACAACGACGTCGACACCATAACAGGCTGACATTTGTGATCAGGATTTAATCCAAGGATAATTCCGGTTGGATCTTACCACCATCAAGGGTGAAAACACAGTTTCCCACAGCGTGGTGCCATGTGAATTTTTTGTCTACAATATCCTTATGCACTAGGTAGTGTGACGTCACATTTTCTGTATTGAAATGAAGGAGGAAAAGAGATGGTTAAACTTTCCTCACTATATCAGTTGATATTTATGAAACATGGACAATTTTCGCGTGGTGACATGCACTGGACTGAATTTTACCGTTACATATAGAATTTTTCAAAAAGAGAAGTAAACAAATTATTTACCCTTTGTGGAACCTTCATTCCCTCCAGCAACCAAAAGGGTATGAATATGTAGCTTTAGAACGCCACCACGTGGAACAGAGTGATATGAGACAGTCGCACAAATCAGCCAAACGAAGAAAAAAAAATTTCGACGCGAACATGGATAAATTAATTTGAAAGAAAAACCATCAGCATCGAGAACATGATCAAGCTCACGCATGATGCTTTTTGTTTGCTCTATTTGATGTTACTATCGATATCGTTGGTTTAGTGGGAAATATTTTGCGAATATTATCAATCATTTAGAACGAACACAATTCTTCGGCGTATCACATAGAACAATGCAAGATTTGAAAAATCATTCTTTATACACGCAGAAAAAAATATTTTAAACGTAATAATATTTTGTGTAATATCAATATGAATTTTGTTTTGGCTGCAACAAGAAATCATCATTGTTTCAACAATCCAGTATTTTTATTCCTCAAAGCCCATGGATTGTTAACTAAAAAAAAATCTTTTCGAGATAACAAGAGCTTTTATGGTTTTGACGTAAGCTGGGTCAACAACACAATGTGTTTGTTTTTAAAAGAGATTTCTTGTTGATTCAATCATATTTATTTTATGAAGCCTGACAATGCAAGCAGTAAAAATAAAAATATGTTTATTGATTCGATTATTTTTATGTTTTGTTTTCTTTTTGTAACAAACGGATTTGCAATTGAATTTAGAAAACCTTTCTTTCAAATCCGTTTTTTAAACAAAGTTACTGAGTAAAACCAACAATCAATACGAAACTAACGATTTTAAATTGGCTCACCACTTTAGTAGCCTATTGGTCCCAAGCAAACGATTAACGTACCCTATTCTAGTTGAAATTCTATTACTACACTATGTTTGTTTTGATTCGCTATGAAAGTTTGACAGATAACATCAGGGGTGTGTGGATTCCTGCAGAACATGCAGGGGTGAGTGAAATAGCTTGGGACTGCTTGGGACCGTTGTTCTGGTACTGAGTGAGCCAAAAATAATAATGATTTTCTTCGGGACCCAGTGGTCTTAGAGTTTCCTCTATGGTAAAACTGTATCGTTATATTTTTTCTTCTCAAACAAATTTCTTCGATTTCCCTTAAATTTTGGTAACAGAAAAACGGTTTACAGCGTGATTGCCATTCACCCCAAAAGGCCTAGGTTCAATCGCAGTCGGTGCCGCCAGGATTTTCTGAGGCATACAATCTCTGATCACGCCTTCCTCCGAAATTCACAGTTCAAAACATTATTTACGTGGAACGCAGCTGCTGAATTCAAACGTGAACATTTTTGTGTTATTGTTTACATTTTTGTCCGGGTGAAAACGAGGGCATGGTAGGTAGTTATTTTTGCATTCATGCGTTACGCCCGGGGAATGGACACAACAAATCTAATTAAAACTAACTATTGTTGGCTTAGTAAAAGAAAAATGTTGTTTTTACAATAGTTGCAATTGAAAAGTGACTTATTAACATATTGTTTGTTTAAATACAACTAATTTTCTGTTCGTGTAGCATTAATAATTAAATTATAAACATAATGTGCAGTTTCGATTACGTATAACCCAAACTGGCTTGTTATAGATACGTGTGTATTTGTGAAAAAGTTAACCTATTTGTGGGCTTTGTGGTCGTGCGGTTAGTGGTGTCACCCGTCGTTCAGGCGTATTGTGAGTGCCACGAAGTGAGGGTTCAATTCCCGCTCCAGCCGGTGGAACTTTTCGCAACCCGGAAATTTCCCTACTGGTCTACTGGGTGTTGAGTGTTGTCCGTTGTCTAGTGTTAAGTATTCAGTCTGTACAACCTCTGGTTGAAGTGAAGACGGTGTCAATTGTCTTTTCTTTTTTTGTTTCATGCGAGAATATGCGTAAGATATTACCATTAAATATAAGGGATGATTTAGAAGTCAAGCTACAGTTCTTAAAATACATAAAGTTTTGTCCACTTAGAATCCGGAATCACTTATTGTGTTGCAGCGGCACGGAAAGTGACCGCTGCCAGAATTATTTTACAGCGGTTTGTTTCGGTGTTTCGTGAGTCAAAAATTATTCCAGATGGAAGCCGAGAGGAGAAAAAAAATTCTACACACCCACGTTGATAATCCAACGTGGTCCGCAATAAAAGTCGCAAAAACGTTGAAAATCGCCAAATCAACCGTGTATGATGTGCTCAAACGTTTCAGAGAGCGAAAGAGTGTGGATCGAGTGCCTCAAGGTAAGCGTCGTAGTGGAACATATGACCGCAAGCTGAACCAGAAGGTTTTGAGAACTGTCAGAGCAAACCCTGGACTATCAGATAATGAAATCGCGCAAAAATACGCTGCTGCTCGCAGTACCGTTCGAAGAATTCGTTTGCGAGCAGGATATCGTTCTTATCGAGCAAGCAAGCAACCAAACAGAACGTTGAAGCAAAGTTTCGTCACCAAAACTCGAGCTCGGAAATTTTACCAGCAGGTTTTGACGAAGTACCAAGGATGCCTGCTCATCGACGATGAAACCTACGTCAAAATGGATTTCGGACAGCTTCCTGGCCAAAAATTCTACATGGCGACGGCACGAGGAGATGTTCCTGCGAAGTTTAAGTTTGCTTTTATGGACAAATTTGCCAAAAAAAAAAAACTGATGATTTGGCAAGGAATATGCAGCTGCGGAGCAAAGACCAAAGTGTTCGTGACAAATAAGACAATGGACTCGAAGCTGTACAAGGAAGAATGCCTCAAAAACCGCGTACTACCTTTCATTTAAGCCCATAAAGGTCCCGTGAAGTTTTGGCCAGATTTGGCGAGTTGCCACTACAGCCGGGAAGTCATCCAGTGGTACCGCGATAATAACGTAAATTTCATCGATAAAAACATAAATCCACACCCGCAACCCGCAGTTCCGGCCCATCGAGAGATTTTGGGTAATAATGAAACGGAAGCTTAAGAAAAGTGGAAAAACGGCTCGGGACGCGATTCAGATGACCAAAATGTGGAACAAATGTGCCAAGGAAGTTGACTCCGGAGGTGTGCACAGTTTCATGGGAGGAATAAAGAAGAAAGTGCGAATTTTCATTAGAAACGAAGAGAAATGATTTGTATTTAATAATTTTGAATTACCTTTGTTTTGATGCATTAACCTTATTTGTACGTCAATCCGTTACCGAGATACAGATGATTTTATTATTCCGGATTCTAAATGGACATAGCTTTAAGAACAATTCAATTACTGATGGAAGGAAAAGCGCAGTTCAGAAACAGATCCCTAAACTGGAGAAGCAATTGGAGATGGGATTGCATTACCGGAAGTTCCACGAAAACGTAAAAGTGGAGGATCACCAGTGAGCCGTCCAAAGAAACATTTCTTTCAAATATATCGAATATCTTATTAACGATCACTTTCTTCAATCCACTATTTGAAAATTTACTTCCCCTCGAATCATCAATTTTGTAAATTCTATCATCTTGAATCCACCATTTTATTTATCAGAACTTCACAACAACATTTCGTTGACTTTTTTTATAAAATACCGACCATTTTGATTCCACCATTTTGAAATTTATCCACCTGCTTGAATCCTCCATTTTTTAAATCAATTGCCATCATGGAATTAAAATTGTCATTTCAATAGTAGATTATCATCGCTATACACTAAAATTGCATTGCTATTTTATTAAAGACCCGCCATCTTGAATTAACCGTTTAGAAAATCATCCAATATCTTGAAATCACCATTTATAAGATCAGTTACTTAGTTTTGGAATGGAAATTTTCATTGCAATTGCAGATCATCATCACCATATAACGATATTGCATTGACCATTTGATCAAAGACCCAGCATTTTAAAAATCATCAACCATATTTAATCCACCATTTTAAAGATCAGCCAACATCTGCATTGCATTGCAATTGCAATAAAATTTCTTCCAGAAAGATCAAACAGTTTATATCCGACTTACCATCTTGAATCCACTGTTTTGAAAATCTACTGCCATCTTGAATGATTAATTTCGAAAAAAAAGTCTACCATCTTCAAATTGAACTTATCATTTCAATTATAACAATGCAATATTGCAATATTGCAATATATGCATTGAAAGATATTGAAATATCTACCATTTTATGAAAGACCCACCATTTCGAATCCACCATCCCACCGCTTACTACTACACAAATTTGGGCTGGATTTGCCTTTAAAATAATTGAGTATAACATCTTAACCAAATTAGCAACAACAAAAACGAACTGATTCACAGCGAAATAAATGTGAATGAGCATAGACGTTCTCTTCTTTGTCCACCTCAACTATTCACAAGCATTTCTAGCGATCAAGAGTTCATGAATATTTAACAAAGCATTCAAATACACTAGCAACTTCACAATCTGATGCTATCGCAATTTTCAGCAACGTCAGGAATGCTCACAAACCCGACATTCAGTCAGAAAACTTACTACTAATTCATTTCAATAGTGGAGTTCTCATAACTTAACAACAATATTGCATTTAGGTAGATTGGTAAACATTTCAGTACTTCCCTTTTTGGCTAATTTGCAATGTCTACTCATATTGGTGAAATTTGAGTTTGAGTGTGGTTTGAACTGGTGTGGAGTCATAACTGACAGAAAAGCATTAACTTTCACTTTGCGCAAACATTTCTGTCTTCCTAAATGCGACTTTGGGATCATTGTTTCCCGTTTTATCGCTCCTACACATCAGCAGATTTGAAACTGGCCGTTCCCACTTACCCTTTGATCCCACTTGCCCCGATGTGCCTTAATTAATCTTCTTTCCCTTCGTTTATGACATCGAATTCTCCAGTTAAAATAAACAAGATCAAATAGTTAATAATTAATCGCAAAAAAATACTTGGCAGCAAATGCATGTTGGGTTGTGACCGAAAAGCAGCTAGCTTTTAAAACGCCAACGTTGCATCTTTCCAGAAAAACGGAATGATTTTGTGATAAAGCACGATTTTCCTGCGGTGTACTTTGGAATGAAAATTCTCTTGTTGTTTCAGGTTCATTTGGAACAAACATTTTTCCCAATAATCCGGCATGCTGAGCTAAAGATTATGCTAATGCTGATTGAAGTTCTTGGAAAATTATAAGCATGATGGAAAACACAACAGCGTGTAGAAACAAAATCAAACTGAATAGCATTTCACAGCAGGGGTGGACATTGAGGTACTTTGACGCATCGGCGAAGGACGCAATATCACAGCACGAGTGAACGTTACCGCCTAGCGCCACAACAAGATTGAGTTGCTTGACTTTATCTGAAAAGGAAGTAGGTAGTGTCCAGGAAAAACATTAATTATAAATGAAATCCTCGCGTTTGTCAAACAACCAGCTGAGTTGAAATGCCGGTGACTCGATGACAAAGCCATCGGTAAGCACGAGAGATGCTGCTGTCGGTGACACCATGTACGTTACGGCCGGACCGTGTTGTGTCGTGAATTAGATTCATCATCATCTGAAGCACCATGGCAGGCACGGCGGTTCGTTGGTTCGGTTTCATGGAAATTCGCACAAAACACAATCGATTGATTGTTCTACGAGAGCTACAAATAATGCCATGGGTGCTGTCCATGAGGCTTACGTTGATTTATTGGTTGAGTTTTTGTTGAAAGCGAATAGTATTTTGCATTCGGTCGTGGAGAACTTCTGGGAGGCACTTTAGCGGTTTGAATGTTAAGATCGATACGAGAAATGTTGACCAATTTAAACAGGAGGGATAGTAGGATATGCAAGTAAAATTTCAACCTTATCTTAGTATTAATCAACATTGATTCATAAGAAGACTTATATTTGCTACAGAAATGAAAACTATCCTGATAAGTATGCTCAATTGATTCCTAAATGGCAGCCATATTCAAGCATAACATCAACATACTTTATGAATAATTGTGCGATTCTAGAGGGTACAGATAGGAAATTTCATTTTTCTATTAAGATAAAGTTTAACCTTTTAATTACTAGATATAATCAGGTGTTACTCAGTGAATGAGTTAAATTGTCCTAGCTGTTCTTGGAAAAGCTGCTTGAGAGGTGTGTCCTTAACGCAGGACCGTTTGGTTTGGTGGTTTTGACGACGAAATATGAAGGAGAAAACAGTCGTTTTCGTCAAGCGTGAAGTAAAGGGCACGTTAGCTCAAAAATGTGAATGTTTTATGGATTTTGTTCCCGTCTTAGGGCACGGACAAAGTGGACGCGACGCGATCACTTCATTTTTTCCTTGATTTGTTTTCCGTCGATCTTGTTTTCCTTGCTGAGCACCGAAGCTTTTCAATGATGGAACGTCTTCAGATTTATATTATAATGATCCACCATTTTGTTTAGGCTTCAGGCAAATCCAAGTATAATGCATGATACCACTGATTCATTTAAAACCATGATCGCATCACTTATTAAGGTGAATTCTGATCCAACAAACCCAACATACTAACAAAATCTCCTTCCCTGTGTCTTTTGTTGTGGTGCAGAGGTAGACACGACCCACAAACAACAAATGTCACTCTAATATTCCTTCCCTGCTCCCACCTGATTGCAAGGACGTGGCCGGCGCCGTTATTGATCTACAAAATATGGAGTCACTGAAACTTGTACAATGAGAATGGACGGTCACTCCCAGCCCCTGCAAAGGCCAACAATTCCAATATCAATCTGAGTAAGAAATTAACCAGTAATAGACCCCCATACGGTAGGAGAAAATATACAACTTAACAGCAGCAGTGACAATGTCGCATTGATGAGTAAGCATCTTACATAGCCGTTCCTACCGCGAGGAGCAATAATTCTTGTTAAAAAAACAGACACCGACTTTCCAAGAGAAAAACTATCTGTCTCGCTTTATATGTACATACTGGAGAAAAACTATTGTGTAGAGTTTAAGTAACAAATTCATGTATAAAAGGTTTCGAAGAATAAAGAATCGGGGCAGTTGTTCTGATGAGTTATTATTCGAGGTTTGCTAGGTGCGGACGAGCACAGTTCCAACCTCAGGATAACTGATTCATCAAAGAGCTTTTTCCATACAGTAGAAATGGAATTGCACTGTCTTTCATTTTACGAAAAAAGAAAGACCACGCGAGTTGTTGCTCTACGTTGGGCGCTTCAACACGGGAGTGAAACATGGATGCCTAACGGAGTATGGGCACTTCATCTGGTGACAGCGGTGGGACATTGTACAATTTCACTGATTCTGATAAATCACGAAGTAGCAACCATTGAAATGTGCAGTCAGTCTAAGCTAAGCTAAGCTAAGCTGTTCTTGGAAAAGCTGCTTGAATACGAAAAATATTGAAGCTTTTCTTTACTACTGTGGGCTACAAATCGAATGGTCGAATGAACGAAATGATCTAGCGTATCTGCGATCGTCTACATGCACAATTTAAAAAAAAATCAGTCAAGATGAAATGGCATAAATTGGGAGGATTGTGATACTTATTTTGCATCACTGATGGTAACTCAGCTAAAATTTAGCAAAGCAAAGCAAGTCAGCTTAACATCCGAAGCTGCAACGGTTGATTATCAATAATGATAATTTTATTTTTCTATTCTCTCCGCATCAACCAGCGTTATCTTCCATTCTCAGTCTGTAATCCTGTTTGAAAGCATCTCACTTTTACTTCGCCCCCTGTTGAGCTTTTTTGTCCTACGTTCCCTAAACAGCAACTAAAGAAACACGCACAGCCGGCTCTATAAAAAATAACTTTCCACTGAATATCATACAGTTTGGAACTTTTTCCTCTTTTAGGAAAAAAAAATGAATTGAGTTTAGGGTTTCAGTGGTCGACCCTTCCCAACTGAGTGGTCGTGGAAGGTTATATGTAGCTTCCTTGATGCCAGCGTTGATGGTGATGGTGAGATGAAAATCAATAAACGAGGAGTTTTTTTCCCCAGATCCAGCAGATCAGCTCACCATTGAAGCACGTGCTAGAGAATAGGTGTACACGTTTTCCGCCGCTCGAAGGGTACCGTGATGAATCCTTATTGTTTAGTTTTTTTACTCTTTGTTGGGTTTTCGTCAGCTCGTTGCTGAGGCTTGAAAACAACATGACAGCACAATTTTGTGTGATTCTATACTGGGATTATCTGGCATGAAGGGAGTCTTACAATGTTGCCTGGGATTTTTTATATTTCATTTTGAGAAACGATCAATTCATTACATAACACTTATTTGATGGCATATTAATGAAGTGCACTGTATCAAATGCAGCATCGAAATATAATATTGTGGGTCAACATACGAACATAATTACGAACACTGAATAGTAATCAACCCGGATACGTGGATTATATGTAATACAAATAAATGTTCGGCCCGAGTATAAAATGTGTCAATCGAAGAAAAACAAATGTAGGTGCATCACATTTTTGACGTGGATGATGTGCTTTTTTTTTTGCAGATTTTGTTTATTTCTCAGCAATTTCGATTACCGTTTAAAGTTCTTAATAATGCGTTAAATTTGCAGTTCTGAACTGAAGTTCTGAACTGATTTTACTGCCAGAGAAGTATTTGGGCAAGAAAGCTGGCCAAAATGGCAAAACTCTAAAAGCTGCCTAGCACATAATTTTGCACGCCACTGTGGTCCTAACTCTCCAGTGCAGTATGTGGCAGCCGTTTTATGTTCTTTGTTTTGTTTTCATCCCGTTGTCGGCTGTCAACGTTCTGCTGTTAATTGCATGTCGAAATTTCGTTTGAAAATAAGGAATGTTCTCTCAAAAGTTTTTTGAATTTTGAGCTTGGCATAAGCCTGAATTAAAATAGATTTTCAAGATAAAAGTATGTAGAATATGTTGAATTTAAGAAGCAATGAAATTCAAAGCGCAAACATAGTAATTATCAAGGTAGAAGCAAGTCACGATTTTTGCTTATGTGTATATATTTGAAAGGTATTTTTGTTCCGGGCATTTCCCGGCAGAATGTTTGATACCGTAGGATAGATTAGGGTTTTAAAATGATCTACGGAAGAAAATTTTGCAAATTGTTGCGAATTTACGATATATTGGTTTTGTTTTGCCAAGGTAAATATTTCATTTTGCATATGCCTACATGCAATTTTTGAAAGTTCGGTTCATTGCATTCATTGTTTTAGAGTTTAAAACGTCGCATTTGAGTATATTAAGTGTATTTTTATAATCGATGATGAAATAATGT
The DNA here is from genome assembly GCF_037179485.1 of Ochlerotatus camptorhynchus. Taxonomy (NCBI): domain Eukaryota; kingdom Metazoa; phylum Arthropoda; class Insecta; order Diptera; family Culicidae; genus Ochlerotatus; species Ochlerotatus camptorhynchus. The sequence continues at coordinate 120,732 of NW_027040885.1, forward strand.
TGCAACATATTATAAAAAAATAATTAGATAGATTGTTATCTATTGGTTGCATTGGAGGCGAACCAGCCTAAGGCTGAAAGCCTCCTAAATAAAGCTAAATTAATTAACTATTGGTTGCAACATAGTATATAAATTTATTAGATAAATTCAAATTGCAATTTTAGGGGGATTATTTTTTTAAACTTTTTTTCACACAATTTAAATGAGAACATATTACAATCAAATTTCAATAAAAAATAATCGATTTGTAGTTTTTGCCAACTTTTTGGGTCAAATACTTTTATGTGTACCGTCAAAATAAAAACATGCAATTCATTTAAAATGTAACATATTTGAAACCTAATAAATTAATATTAAAACAAAAATCATTGATTGAAAACATTCACTTCCAAATGTTTTTACATCTTGGAATTGTTCATACTGAAAAACATAACAAAATTATTGCTGATATGTGATTTTCTCGTAAATTTTTGTTCAACCCATTCGTTGTTGTGTGACAGATTTTATTATTTTTCTCTTCCAGCAATTTTGTCACAGTTATAAGTTGGAACCTTATTATTCAGCGAACTATGTTTTGATCAAATCACTGTCACTGTCATTAATTTATTAAAAATGTTTAGCTTATGATCGGTAACATTATACAAGCATTCTGCTTGTCCATTTTTGTTTTACATCTGAAACAATATAACAATTCATTGCAAACATTTATGCCCTGGAAATTCTATGCAACCCTACAATCATCAAGGAATATTCAATTATAGTGCAATTAGAAATTAAAAACTGAAACACTAGTAAATCGACAAAACAAAAATGATTTGCTGACTTACATCAGTGTATGCCTCTTTTTAGCTGGATAAGTTACTATTCAGCTTCAATGTTTGTTGGGCAATAGGTAAGTCAAAGAATGTGTGCAACGGTGTGTTTTTGTATAACTAAAAAAATCTAGTTAAGCCAAATAAGTAGCCCTTTTTGCCTTATACAGGTCTCATCAGAAATTACGGATACTGGTATCGTTGTTGCTCAGCTGTTTATAGCAAATAAGGCAAAACATAGTTGCGGTGTAAGATCTACCGCCGACCCCTCATCCTCACTATTTCAAACTAGGGGAACATTTTTTTTTCAGTATTCTTAGACCTTTTTACGTTGCATGTCTTGTCAAAAATGGGTTAGTTTTCCAAACGTTTCCTGATCTTTTACTCGTTGTTTATGAAGTGGTTTGGACTAGGGTTCTGATGCATGGACATTTTATCAGTATCATTTCTTGATTTTGTTGTTAAGGAATCCAATTTTGGTTGACAAAGGGGTGTGACTTTGAGGAATGCTTACAGTGCTTGCACATCGTCTTTTAAACAGTTATTTAATTAATTTATTTTAATGGATTGACAAATTATTTATCTTGATGAAGTTATCTCAACGAATTATTTTGTATGGATAGCTGTCATAACAACTTTTTAATTATTATTGCAATCATTATTTTGTTGCCAAACATTGGGTTGTTTTTCGGAACTAAAAAATCTTTAGATCTTATAAATATGATTTTTACTTGTAAGTTGAAAAAAGAAATTGTAAAGTATGTGTTTGACAGATGAAACCTGTCAATTTTGCTTTTAGAGTGTCACAATCACCGATTTAATGATCCGTGAGCGTTTACTCAGAGCGAGCGCTCGCGAGTCGTAAAATCGCTGATTGTGGCTATCTGAAAGCGAATTTGACAGGTTTTATGTTTCAAACCCTTGCCATTCATTCCTTTTTTTGTATCTAACAAGTACGAAATATGATTATAACATTTTATGTTTCCAAAATTCCAAAAATATCTTTTTTGAAAATAAGTGAATGGAAGCAATATATATATTTATATATCTAGGTATATCATTCACTCGTAGGTACTGATGCAACAATCAAAAAGATTTTGGCATTGCTGCTCGGTGCAATTTTTTTCGCAACCTGTCATGGAAAGGGCCCTTGAGATGCTTTGAGAGGACTATTGAAACGAAACGCTTTAAAATTTTAAAATGTTGCACCCAGCTTGTAAGTTACTCATAGGTTTCGTTAGTCACAGCTGCTGTTACTCGATGGAGACGCATTCCTAAGTAACAAATTTGGTTTTATGAAGGTTCTGTAGACCATGATTTAGACTTATAGAATGCTATAAAACCTCTATAAAACTGGAAATGTTACTTGGGTTGTGAACTACTTTGTGTCTTCATCGGTTGCATAAACGTATGGTGTATATATTATTTGTTTATTGAAAAAAAAAAAAAAACAATTGTATCTTCAAAACGACTTTTTTGACATCGCTAATTTGTTATGTAAAATTAAATGATATTTCAATTAAAAATACTAAAATAAGTTGTTGAATACCCTCGCAGTGAAAATCAAGAAAAAGCATTTGGGACGTATTTGTTCATACAAAATCAAATATCTCTGAGTAATGCATAATTTCCCTTAAAATTGAATTCAGCATCTTTCGTTTAAAGGGTCAACCAAAAAATTGTCAAGCGGTTTAGAAGTTATGATTTTTTTAAAAAGGCATTTTTGATAAAAAAAAAATAGGTTTTTCGATCCACCCTGACACGGAAATGGTCACCTGGCGGAATAAAAAAATACGAGTCCATTTTTTTTAAAGGAAGTACTATACCAATTTTTATGCAATTCTGCGACTCACTTTAACTCTTTGCTATGGAATTGCAGTATATATATATAAATAAAAATATTAGAGATATACTTTTTAAGATAAATAAGTTTTTATATTTTTTTCTTATTTTTAATCAACATTACTAAACTGAAAATGAACGTGCCTATTTTGCTTCAGAGGTCATTTCGGTCGGAAGTGATGTTTTCGTGGTAAAATTTACTGAAAATGTCATAGACGCCATTTTGGAAAATGTACTAGTCTCAAAAAGGCTGAATTTTTGTAAAAATGTGAATGATTTCCCTTAACACACAATTATGCAAAGTGTCATTCAAATCGGAGAAGTTCGAGTCAATTTTTTTTTTTTTTTTTTTATAGAGTATTGAGGACTGAATTTAATATTTGATCTTTGAAGCTTATTTGTAAGATCCCCATGCATTAGTACTAAATGGCTGAATGTCAGGGGTTCGTGAAAATTCCTGACTTTTCTGAAAATTATGATAGCATCATGTTGCGGAGTTGTTAGTGTAATAGGATGCTTTGATCATGATTCATGAACACTTCACTTAGAGTTAGCGAGCAAGTCCTTGCCGTTTGTTGTTAAAAACAAACGATAGCTAGGCGAGAAAATACCATATATTTCCTATGTGACACAATCTTTGAGACTAACGGCACCGATGGTGTAGTGGTAAGCGTAATTACCTTTCACCCCAGCAGGCCTGGGTTCAATCCCAGTCGGTGCCGCTGGCATGTTCTGAGGCATAACATCTCTGATCACGCCTTCTTTCGGACGGGAAGTAAAGTCGTTGGTCCCTGGTTCATGAGTTGATGGGTCGATAAGTAGGGTCCAGTTGTGGGAGGAAAAAACAATCTTTGAGACGGCTTGTCTAACATACGGTGCGTGAATCTAACTCTGTTTTCTGTTTACTCATATTGAACTGAGTAAAAATTTTCTCATTTTTGACATCATTCGAGCAGCTTCTACCATTCACAATTTACCATAAAACAATGTTTTAATATTGGGTCTTTCTTCTTCTTCTTCGCATTTCAAGCTTATTGCTTATCGCATATTAGCTTATTGCGTGCTCTCAACTAAGTGTTCTAGATGAACTTCCTTGAATCAATAACTAGATTGAGAGCTTTCGATGCCTGTACCATTTTTGCATAAGTAGAATCATACTAGCAGATATATAATTATATGGCAAATACAGTCGCCCAGGAAAGTCAAGAAATTTTTCAGCCTGAAAAATTCCTAGACCAGGCCAGGTGAATTGAACCCAGCCTTCTTCAGCATGGTCTTGCTGTGTAGATGTGCCTTTACCAACTGGGCTAAGGGAGGCTCCAATTGGTTTTTGCAGAATATCTATAAAAGAGGGTTTAGTTCTATGTTGTCTGGAAAAATGTATGCATTTTGTTATCTCATTTTCTAAAAATCTCTGGTAGAAGCTCATCTTAGTTCAGCTCGACTAAGTGATTAATTATTCAAGCTGAATTTGTACAAGGAGCTTGGACGGACAAAAATATCTTTTATGACAACTAATGAACGTATGCATAATAAACACACTTTGACGGTTCGGGTGGAAGACGATAGAAATGCTTCAGCATGATGTTTAACGTAATTTGCAAAATCACGATTGTATAGCTATACACGAAGCGACGTGATGTCTGGTGACTATGTAATCATACTTGTCTCTCATTTCTCTCATTTTCTCTTAGTTCCTTCTACCACCAAGCTTAAAGAATCTCGAGCATAACAGAGAACGTAAGTGTTTCATGCTAAAGAGGTCTCACCGTCCCGTAGTCCTTTCGAACATCGACAGCGCACACCTAGTAGCAGCGATAGTGGGGAGACACCTAGCAGTACTTCAGCGAACGTCATCGTCCTCGTCAGACAACATTCGATCGAAAGACAAAGGACGGAAAAGATTTAGCACAAAGACGTTGCCTGTCATAACTATGAATCCATGAAAAATGAATCGCTGGTGGAGGAAAGAGTATCTAACGGGCAAGAACGAGTGAGCGTCAAAAGAAAAGCATAAAATCATTGGAAAATGGGAATTTTATTTCTTGTTTTATCCCAGCTTTCGTACCTCTTGGGGTGCTGTCTATGTGGCAATATTTTTTCAACTCAAAACAATTTATATTGAAATATTTCTCCTCATTCTTCCAATCGAGAACATATAAAAAAGTTTGAGCCACGGTTTTTCGCATTTCACAGCAGAACAGCGTAAACGGGTGGGAAATGGTGAAATGGAGCACATAATTTACAGCATACTCCCAGATTCGTTGTCAATGATTTATCAACGATGCAGCTGCTTATCCTAGCCAGTGGAACGCGAAACCGTTTCACTTGAGAGGGACTAACGGTGAAGTTTTCCTTTTTATCGGTTTACTTTCTCTCCACCGAGAAGAGATGCCATCCTACTCGAAGACATCAAAAGTAATGTCACGTAAGAGCTTCACCAACGAACCTTGGCTTTCGATCAAAGTCAAGATGGATGTAATCATCTCCAATGTTTTCTTTTACCCATAACCGAGAAACGTATGTTTTCCTTCGTGGAGGTAGAAAAATAAGTATGCCGCCGGGAGCGAAATGTGGCAAATTTCCCATAAGTGTTTGATTAGTTGGACTAGGACAGAACTTTGTGGCATCCTACCGCGATTTGTTATAACCAACTGGATACGATGGGCGAATGGAACGGCGAGAAAACCTTATGAAACTGTAAGCATCGATGGAGAATAATTGGGTATGGAAATTGAATACGAGTGGTTCTCAAGAGTGACATTATTATTGTGCACATTCTTGTGATGAATAAACTTCATTGTAGTGAAGAATCTAAAATCTAGAAAATCTAAATAGGAAATATCATATGAAAACAATAATAGAGTCATTATTGCATTGCAGGTTTCGAAAAAGTAACGATGGTCGAACAAATTTCAAAGCTAACGTAGGTGTTAAGCAGTGCAAGTTCAAGTAAAACATTAAATCTCATATGTAGGATAGAAAAACCACTTCACAGAACAATGAGGTCATCAGCAACAAACAAAGCATTGAGATGAAAGCTTGTTCCTTGTAGGGGACGATCGACAATTCAAAGCAATAATCTAAGTGCGTAGCAGATGAATCTACTTTGAACAGATTAGATTTGCAAAGGTCCACAGCCTCTGAACAAAAGCGTTAATATCAGGAAATAGTAGAGCAGCTATATAGCATTTTCATACTCATTTAAGCTCTAAACATTATGATATGGAACGTTGGCATATGCTTTTATCACGGGTTCACCAATGTTCATTAGTCTCTATGTTTTTTTTTTTATAATGCGTTTATTTTTCCAGGCTCATTTGCCGTAGCTTTGCGGAGCCGATATTCATTGTTTAGATTACAACGTTTCTTAAAACTAACGTTAGTAAAGCGGGGGCCGATTACTCGCGGCTATCTCGAGGTTAGGGGTAACAAATTTTAACAAATGGATGGCAGGGTAGGGATTGAGAACACAAGGTTTGGAGAGCAATGTGCTTTTTATCTCGAACTAAGCGACCAACTGATGAAAAAGACAAACATGGGGGTACACCGATGGGCAGCTAACAACTTGGGGGAACACAAGATGACACTAACTACTAAATCCTCAGATCGATCCGTTTAAAAAACACATAAATTAAATTAAAATATTCGAGATCTCGGCTCGCCAAGATGTCTCTAGCGGGCCGCAAAGGTTGTTTTCCTCGGGCCCTCAGGGATGCGGATAACTCGGATCTAGCAACACAATGTAAAGTGCATGACCAAAGCACGTGGTCGATATCGTGATAGCCACTACCACAAGCGCACAAATTGCTGCCTGCGAGCCCGATTCGGAAGAAATGCGAGTCTAACGAGTAGTGATTGGACATGAGCCTTGATATGACACGTATAAAGTCACGGTTCATGTCCAATCCTTTGAACCATGGCTTGTTCGACACCTGTGGGAGAATAGAATGTAACCATCTTCCCAGATCACTTTCATTCCATTTTTGTTGCCAGTTGGTGAGGACGTGCTGACGGGTAATTGAGAAAAATTCCGCAAAGGCGATTTGTCGATCAAAAATATCGCCTTCCATAGTCTCTATGTTACTTTTAGATAATTGATTGGATCCAACATACTAGTAACAAACAAAGGTTGACCAATGTTTAGGTTTATAGTCATTATTGATGATTGTTTATGTACATGAAACGCAATGTTTCACTTGCTACGGAAAAACGATAGCGGGGGACGATCCACCCGGGTGACATCCAACTGAATATTATATCCATAATAATGTGTTTAAAACTTAAACTTTAATTAAAAAATAATTTAAAAAATACAAAGTTTTCAGGTGACTTTCGGTGAATTTGGCGAGTTTGATGAAGTTTTTTTTTTAAATGTCATGCTGAATTGAGAAAAAATACACACGACTCAACATCATAATATGGGGCTTCTTTTCCTTCTAGGCGTTAAGCCGGGAAAGTTTACTAGAATATATGATGATAGATCATTATCTTAATCCGTGAGCAAATCAAATTGATTGCTCAAATTAATAAAATCAGAAGGGGTGCCATGGCGGTAGTAAAACTTTTATCCAAATCGACTTCCAAGCAGATTACTATAAGAATCTGAAGGATTGAAGAGGAATTTTCCAAATCGATATCCAAGCAGGATTACCTCGGGTAGGGTCCAAACAAGGATCGAAGAGGAATAAGAGTCGAACAAGGTAGACAATTTACAGGTAAATTGAGCACTGAGAAGTGCTGTTTAAATTTGCTGTAGATTTAGGCAAGAGAGCACGATGCGGACTGAACTTTCAGTTCCTCATTTATCTTATAAAATGTCTACTTTATGTCTGATATCTGAAGTTAAGCATCTCCAACTATGTAAAACTTATATAGTTTTATGGAGTAGGCACGGAAATAACCATGGTCACCGAATACCGCGGATGATCCAGGAATCTGGAGGGCATGTCTAAATTTTTTAAATTGTAATGAATATCTTCTAGAATATTAGTGAAAAATCCATATTTTTGTAAATATACAGAAAGAAGAACCATTTCCAAACCAAATGATATGTCAAAAACTATAATCGTAATCCAGGTTACGACCGTTGTTGTTTGATTTTGTTTTCCGTCAATCTTGTTTTCCATGCTGAGCACCAATGCTACGGACGCCAGGGAGGCAGCTCACACACCTGGACCCTACCTATCCACCCATCTACTCTTGAACCGGGGACCAACAGCTTTACATGATCAAAGATGTTATGCCTCAAGAACATCCCGGCGGCGCAGACTGGGATTGAACCCAGTCTGCTGGGGTGAGAGGTAATCTTGCTAATGCATGCAGGGTTCTGAATGCAGTCTTATTTTTATTAATAATATATGCCATCCACCTGCTTTTTGGTCAATGGTTTTTCATCAAACTCGGAACCATCGAGATGACCCCAGGGACAATTACATTTTTACACCAAAACATGCCGTGCGACAGCTCATTCTTCTCGGTTTTTCATAAACACGATTTACATAGACTTAAAATGGATCATATACCACATTAGCCACTATCAGGACAAATAAGTATGTCCCTGGGGGAACCTGTAACAAAGGACAGTTGTTTTTTTATACAAAAACAGGCCGTGTGATAGCTATTTCTTCATGATTTCCATTAAAAGGCTTTACATTGATCATTTAGAGACAATTTAAGATAATTGACACCGCCCTTAACCAGAGGTTGCACAGACTGAACACTTCACACTAAACAACGGACAATGGACAACACACAACACCCAGTAGGCCAGTAAGGCTGGAGCGGGATTCGAACCCTCACTTTGTGGCATTAACAATACACGCCTGAACGACGGGTGACGCCGCTAACCACACGACAATGAAGCCCACAATGGATCATTTACCACCTGTAGCATTTTTTTTTCCCATTGCTTTTTTCTCTATGTATAATTCTCTTCAGCATCTCCCTTCGCACTGCTTCAAATCTAGGGCAGTCGAAGGCCACTTGGTCCAGCGTCTCTTGCACGTTTTCACACTCCGGATGGAGGGCTGATCTTGCTTGTCTAAGCCGATGTAGATACTCCCTGAAGCAACCATGACCAGGAATTGCGTCAGGCGGAAGTTTGCCTATCCGTGCTTCCTGTTCACCCAGGTTGAATGAACTGGTATTAACCGATGAGTCCATCTACCGTTCTGCGGTGAGTACCACTCCTGCTGCCACTCGGCTCTCACCACGTTGATGGTTTTCGCCGTCTTCTCGCAGGTGTTGTCGACGTGACTGTTGAAGTAAACCGGTCATCAACGATCACTCCCAGGTATTTTAGCATGTGCTTCGAGGCTATGGCGTGCTCACCGACGGAGATTTCTGACTGCTGCCCCGCTTTGCAGTTACTGATCAATAAAACTTCCGTTTTGTATCTGCAGCTTCGCTCCTTTCACCCAATTTCCAATACACAGAGGTACAAAAGGGCGAATTTCAGCAAAAAAAAAAAAAATAAAAAGGCATAAAGATGAACTTTAATCAAGTTGGAGTCTTCAGAGAAGATTTAAGGGTCGTCCATAAATTAGACTCATTGGGACGCCACTTGAAAATTCTAAATTTTTAACTGACAATTTTAGATATTGAAATGTTCTACAACATTGTAGAACTCATCAAATCCATTAGCTTTGCAGAAGACAAACATGCATAGCATATCATTTTTATTCAGGCACAAGCGTTCTTAATGGAAGCCCCCTAAAATCGATTTATCGGTATTAACGGCATCGTTTGATTTTTACAAGCGATAGTATGTTAAAAAAAGATTTTTATTTTACAAAAACACGCAGCTTTCTAGAAAACAGCAAGACACTATCTAGTAATCCATAAAATATACATGGGCTAATTTCTTCAAAACATGATGTTTTACATGAGTCAAATATCAAAATAGGGCAAATACTTTCCAAAACTAGCACTGTGATAAGATTCTACATATTTTAATGAAAATTTCGGTCTAAAAAGAGTGAAGGGGCAATTTTTTAATTACTGCGGTGGAATTATTCAAATATTAAGATTTAAAGTGAAATCATGGATTTAAAATCGGTATTTCTTCAGCACCACAAAATGGTGAGGACCACAGGGGAAAGAGCGTCCAGCATAGCTCTGGTCTTCACAAGCTCCTACCTCACGCTTCCACGTGTTGGATGATGACAGCCAGTATATGCCCATATATGTGCTGGTAGCGGGGTTATAATAGCAAGGCTGAAGAGGTGCGAATCGTCGAGCGTCTGTCCACCAGGAGGTGCGGTTCGAACAGCGTCTGTCTGGGATCCAGCGGCTAAAAAAGAAATGCTGTATTGTGTCAGCTAAATCCAAGATGGTAGCCCCATCAACACGATGTAGGTATCGCGACCCTGGTACGGTAGCATACTGAATTATAAAAGTACTCAGAAAAATTAAGTAAGAAGAAGAAAAAACGAACGGAATTTTCGGCAACTGACCCAACGGCAACGAAATAAGGACAATGAATGGAAACTCGGTTCTTGGAATGTCAGAACGTTAAATGAACCTGGACGAGTGGGCCTTCTAACCCGTGAACTGCAAAAGGTGAATGTGAGTGTGGCTGCTATTCAAGAAGTACGGTGGCTGGAGAACGTGAATTCAGGGTGGTAGATCCTATCGCCAACACATCGTTCAAATACCATATCTACTACAGCGGTGGCGATAGAGCAGAACACGGAGTTGGTGTCGTAGTGATTGGGAAACAGATGAAGCGGGTTATGCGGTGGAAACCGGTTAGCGAGCGCATCTGCGTTTTGAGGATTCGTGGCAAATTCTTCAATTACAGCCTGATCAACATCTACGCACCGACTAACGATAAATCCGATGACGTGAAGGACGCGTTTTATGAAAGCCTATGATGAGTGCCCTAAACACGACGTGAAGATTGGCATCGGAGATGCAAACGCGCAGGTCGGAAGAGAGGAATTCTTTCGCCCGATCATTGGAACAGAGAGCCTTCACTCTGCAACGAATGATAATGGCCTGAAGCTGATAAACTTCGCTGCTGCTCGTGATATACCCACTTTGCACGCAAGGATATCCGAAAGCACACCTGGAGACACCCTAATGGCAAAACTTGCTCCCAGATCGACCACGTGTTGGTGGATGGTCGGCATTTCTCGGATGTCGTAGATGTCAGGGGTCCTAATATCGACTCGGATCACTACCTCGTTGTCGCGAAAATTTGAGCGCGTCTATCGACCGTTACGAGTTCGAGAAACCGGAGATCGATGCGTTCCAACATCCAGCGTTTGACAGTAGATGGTGTTGCTGCAGAGTACCACCAGAAGCTGAATGAGCGGATAGCGGAAATCAACGTGAACGAGAATCTCAACAAACTGTGGGAAGCTGTCCACGGAGCGGTGAGCACAACAGCATGAGAGGTGATAGGTACAGCTTAGAGGCACCCCCGAAACGGGTGGTTTGACGAGGAGTGCCAGCGAGTGACAGAGGAGAAGAACGTCTTCAGAAGCCGGATGTTGGTGTCTGGTACCCGTCAGAACAGAGAGCGGTACAGGGTAGCAAGGTCAGCCGAGAAACGAATCCATCGCAGGAAAAAAGGCAATACGAGGAACGCGTTATTGCTGAGGCGCAAGAAAGTATGGAGCAGAATGATATGCAAAGGTTTTACGCATGGCATGAGGAGTAAGACAGCGCCAATGGCAATGGCATGAGGAGTAAGACAGCGCCGTCTCCCGCCATGTGCTATCACCGTGAAGGTAATCTGCTGACAGATAAAACGATGGTGGCTGCCAGGTGGAAGGAGTACTTCGAGACGTTGCTGAACGGAGAGAACGGGAGAGCATCTACAAACACACATCAACGACGATGGTCAAGCTGTGGAACCACCAACGCTAGAAGAGGTGAAAAAGGCGATACGAGAGCTGAAAAACAGTAAGGGGGGAATGACGAGCTCCCGGCCGAACTTCTCAAACACGGAAGTGAGCAGCTGCACCAGATAATCCACCGTGTCCCCTCTACAAAAGGGACACAGACTGGAGTGCGCCAATTACAGAGGAATCACGCTTCTGAATTCGGCGTACAAAATATTATCACGTGTTCTGTTCAACAGATTGAGACCGCTTGGGGAATCCTTCGTCGGCGAATACCAGGCTGGTTTTCGTGAGGGTCGATCAACGACGGATCAAATGTTTACCCTGTGTCAAACCCTTGAGAAGTTCCGGAAATACAACTTGCAGACTCATCACCTGTTCATAGATTTCAGGGCAGCGTACGATTCAGTAAAGAGAAACGAGCTATGGCAGATAATGCAAGAAAACGGTTTTCCGACGAAACTAATTAGGCTGATTCGTGCAACGCTGGATCGTTCGAAATCATGTGTATGGGTTGCAGACGAGATTTCAGCTTCGTTCGTGACCTCAGATGGGTTGAAGCAGGGAGATGCTCTTTCGAACTTTCTATTCAACATCGCCCTCGAAGGAGCGATTAGGAGAGCTGGCGTGCAGAGGAACGGTCCCATCATCACAAAGTCGCACATGCTCCTTGGTTTTTGTTTATTTGTTTATTTGTTCTTCGTCTTCGACAGTGTCGTACAGACTAGTTTAACTTATGCTATGTTTTTAATCCTATTTTTAAAACAATTTTTGGACACATTAAAATCAAACAAATCACTAGCATTGTTGAAAGCTCTGAGGCAAGAACTGAGCGGGTTGTTATGACCATAACATGTTCTATGTGCGGGAACTGCGATAAGTGCTGAGTACCGCAGCTGACGCTGTGGAACGTTCAGTGATACTTGCAGGAGAAGATCCGAACAGTCGACGTTATTCTGGACGATATCGAATATAACCAGCCGCTGCAATTTCAGCCGTCTTGCCGATAGCAGTTCCAGATCAATTAGTTGACATCGTTCTGGATATGCAGGTAGATGGACAGGATCATTCCACGGTAGGTGCCGAAGAGCAAAGCGAATGAATGATTTCTGCACACGTTCGATGCGGATCACCTGAGATGTATGGTACGGTGCCCAAATGGGAGCAGCATATTCCAGGATACTTCACACTAAAGCACAGAACAAGGCTTTTAATGTGTGCACGTCGGTGAATTGAGATGCATTGCGGCGAATGAACCCAAGAACGGAGAAGGCTTTGGCAGTAACGGTGGATATATGTTCGTTGAATCGAAGCTTACAATCCATGATAACTCCTAAATCAGGGATAGACTGCACACGTTCCAGCGGAGCAGTGTCAATATTGTAAAGATGATTGATGGGAATCCAACAACAGCTAAAAGTGATCACCTTGCACTTATTGATGTTCACGCACATTCCATTTTCCTTGCACCATCGTGAAAGGGCATCGATGTCAATCTGCAGAGCAACACAGTCCAAAACAGACTTGATGACTCTGAAGATTTTGAGGTCGTCGGCAAAAAACAACTTTCCAGAAGATATTTGCAGGCACAAGTCATTGATGAAGAGCACAAAGATCAATGGACCTAACACACTCCCTTGTGGAACTCCAGATGGAATGTAGAAGGTCCTGGATCGTGCTGAGTTCACCTGGACGAATGCTTTCCTACCAGTCAGGTAAGACATTAGCCAGTCGGCTATCCAATCGGGAAAACCCATATGTCTCAGCTTTGCGGACGACATCGACATCATCGGAATCGACCGTAGAGCAGTGGAAGAGGCGTTCGCGCCTTTTAAGAGCGAGACAGCGAGGATTGGTCTCAGGATAAATTCTACCCAAACGAAGTACATGGTCGCCGGTAGAAAGCGTGGGAGCAATAGTGGTGTTGGTAGTGAAGTGGTGCTAGATGGCGAAAAATTTGAAGTTGTGGACGAATTTGTATATCTTGGTACTTTTGTGACGTACGATAATGATGGGGAACAGGGATTTCTACGGGTTGCGTAGTCAGCTGAAGTCCCGCAGCTTGCGTACGAAAACGAAATTCGCGCTGTACAAGACGTTGATTCTGCCGGTAGCCCTTTATGGCCACGAATCGTGGGCATTGAAAGAGGCCGTTCGGAGAGCTTTCGGTGTCTTCGAGCTGCGAACAATAATCGGCGGTAAACTGGAAAATGGCATCTGACGGCGATGTATGTAAACAACACAATCTCGTGATATCACTCTATTTTATTATTTTTCTAAATTATTTCTGTCGGTTTCTATTTATCCGTTTTTAATGTTTAAATACCCTTGAAATGGTCAAATTTTTCCAGCATTGTATATATCTTTTAATCATACTTCTTCTTTTGTCATCGTAAGCTAAAATTTGGTAGGGGAAAAGGATGTAATGTCGGCCTAAATGCCCCTAATTTGGGCCCATACATACCTTCAGCAATCGGCTAAATTTTCAATAGCGACCAAAAATATCCATTAGTATCGTCCCAATACCGCGTTCATCTAGTTAAATTGATAAATTGCAGATTTTTAGCGATGGGTCCAATCTTAGATCCATAGGCCAAAATTAGAGCCATTTCCTCTATATACATATATAATAAAATTAACCTATCATGGAAAAATGTAGAAAAAGAAATCAAACAGCTTTAACTTAGTAAAGCGACTTGTATACCAATTCAACAAAAATGGAAGTTATTTTGTTGAGCTCATTCGAACCCGCCACCATGTGATATGACAAATTAAACCCTATGGTATGTAATTGTCTGTGCAGGATATAAATCCATTGCGATAATTTGATATATTGTGAAATATTCCGTGTTCTTAGTTTAGTGCACGACGTATTTCTCCATCACGATTGAAAAATGATGAAATATTGGATACAGTTATCGCAAGTAACCGATTCTTAATGAAAGATCTCGCTATTTATACACTTCGAAGAATTAAAAGACCTTCCAAAAGTACACCCCTTTATCAATCAAAATCGGATTCCTTAGCAACAAAATCATGCAATGACACCTATGCCTAAGCATTTGGGGTCTTTCGGGAAAATGTCCTGCATTGTTAAGATTTATCCAAAACTAGCTTTTTCACACAGACCTATTGAGCAGTATGTAAATAACAACACAAATCGATGAACAGCTGCTTAACGTAATTGGGGCAAAAAGGGTGGCATGTTGAAAGTGTGCCCATAATTTATGAAACGGTCTATATTTGATGCTCTTCATGCTGCTATAGTTGTCACGCCACCATTTACCATTAACTGTTCCTATTTGCTTCAATTCAAAATCTCAATCATCAAAATGACACAAATAATTCATTTGATCGGAGCAGAGGGTGCATTTCATCAGGGCTCTCTATTTACTGTTTCTCTATGCATCTGGTTAATCTAATTATAACTGGTCTGAATATACTCATTAATTAACAAACAACATAAATATACCATAAACATAAATAAACAATCTCATCAGCCCATTTAAAAAAAGGATAATGATGAATATGAAGTAATAACGATTAAACTAGTCTAAAAAGTACATATAGTTGTGGCTCAATTGAGCAGCAAAAGTAATCAACTCTCTCTGAACAAGCGTGAAAGCAAACTGCCAGTTCATCAAATTGCTATGCTTCGATGCATCCAGTTTTCCTCGCTGTTGCTGTGGACGTCATATCGCGTCGCCGTGTTGCACTTCGATAAGTTATAGTTTGCCTTGTTTACCGAGCAGTAGCCCGTTTCACCTAGTGAACCGTATGAAACTTGTTCTTTGATAAATTCGGTGCCTGCTTCAATTTTTCACTGGAAACTTTCTTCCTCAGATTGCATATTCGAGCGTTATGTTCGTAAACCGTGCATAGTTAGCGAACAAGACTGCATGGCAGAGAGCAGAAGAGATGTAGCAAAGTTTTGTTCGTGACCAGATGTTACGCTGTTCGCAGATGACGACAAACGACGAACTAGTCGACGATAGCTTCCGTCTTATCCCTTTTTTCCTATTCCAAACTGTTCGTGCTCATGGTACACTATATAAGAAGATCGAACGCAATGAAGTGCAAGTGCTATTGGAAATCAAATGAATAATGCACAACCATTTGTTTCACGATGTCTCAATTTTCTACGGTGCCTTGGCTGAAACACCGCTATTACGTATTAGTTGTACATAAGGTAGTTTTTGATTTGAATCTAAACATAGTTTCATGTAACATAGGCCAGAAGCTACAACTTCATAAGATCATTAGAATAATGATAACAACCGTTGTGAAACAAAGTATTTGAGTAAGGTGGAGCAAAAGTTCGTTTTGAGGATATCGACGCCTGTGCAAAATAAATTTCGTTTTTTGGCACTTATTTGGAAGGATTTTTAGAGGTGCTTGAGCTTGCTACCGGTATATTTGCATGTTTATGCAACTGTCGGCGAGTTTATTAATTCGGTTTCATGGAGGAGTGACTACCCTAGTAGCACGCTTGTCACAAATCAATTGTAGAAACTTATAAACGACTTATTTCAGTCATAACCAAGTTGCTGTAACTTATTGTGATGAAAGTGTGCTACTCGGGTAAATGGTGATTTTAAGACATCATTACAATAATGACTCTATTCGGAGGATGTGCATTGAACGGAAGTTAATAGAAAAAAAAGTCCAATGCCATCGAAGTGGGCTTTAAGAAAAAAAAAAAGTTTGGTGTTATTGTGTGTGTGGAAAAGATGAACAAAATGAAGTCATTTGTAGATTTCGAAAAGCTTAATGCCTTACATCCGGTTTTGGGAAAGCTTTTCTATTTATGTGCACAAAGGCTCATTTGTTGCAGATGCAGCACGATCGGCGGAACCGGCGTGAAAAGCCTGGAGGATACGGGGATTGTAAAATGTGTTTGCTACGTAAATACATACACACATATGACCACGAGCGTGCCCATGCGGCTCGTACGGAACACAGACGCATATAAATATTGGTGAGATCTCTCCATTCTACCTATTTCTATCTTTCTTTTTCATCCACGCAAAATTTTGGAAAGGATGGCTTCCCCTCCTGCCCTTGTTATGTTTTTCGTTTACCATATGCATTGCTTTCACAGGTTTTCCTTAAACTTCCACTCTCTTTCCTTTGAGTGTGCTGAGTTGCATCATACATAAATTTAGCAATCGACTCAATATCGACCAAAAATATACATTAGTACCGTCCCAATAACGCGTTCATCTAGATCAAAATGCCAACATTAGGGTTGATGCATATATTATGTCACGCTCTAATCTAAGATTTTGTGACAAGCAATGCATTAGGTATAGGAAAAACGTCACGATAGGGGTGTAGGAGGTAATTTTTTGCTCGATTTAGCGTGACATAATTAATGCATGGGCCCTTAGAACCATTTCTTCTACCACTCCGTTGCGTTTTTTTTTCTCTCAGTATGTGTGTTTCTCCATGCATGGGTAAATGGGTTACTTGTTTGTCTCGCTCAGGGCTGGAAAGCACCTCAGAGCGTTAGCAAAGCAACTTTGTGCATGCATCTCACAACACTCGACAAAGAGTGTGTGATTCTCCCATTTACTTCGCACACTCTTTTCCAACTAATCTGCAATCCACACAATGAGCGGTACACTCCGTGCGGCGCAGGGAGCGAGTATAATACAATAAGCGCTAATGTCTTCTTTGAATTCTTTGCAGACTTTGCTTACCACGACTGCATGCATAGGAGATGAAGATGAGCTTAACGAAGAAGAATTTTGACTTTTTGCTGGGTTTCCCATTTGCAACCCTACACTGAGTGGCGCTCTTTGCGTCGCACCCGTCGGAGCTATGGCTACACATTGAGCTTTCGTTATTTCTGGGTGTGTGTCTGTCTTCTCTTCTCCGCTGCTTTACACTTGCGCAGGGTGAAAGGCAAGCAAACTTTGTATTTGTTTGATTCTCACTTTGTTTATTTCAGAAAATCAGCACATTGCGCACATTGAGTGATCAGATGACAGCCCTGGTCTCGCTTTTATGACTTGGAATCCAGTACAGGGAGAGGAGATCGAGTAATGTGAAACCTATCGTCTCTTTCTTTGGCCCACTTTTGGATCTGACTAACTACTTGCTTGCATGGCAACAGCGTTGGAATCAAATTCGATTCTCATCTGCATAGAGCTTTATAACATTTAATCGCCTTTCTCTACAAGGCACACGGACATGAAGGGATTCATTGTTTTCCCACTAATACGTCTCTCTCTTGCTCGCACTTCTTTAATTTCGATGGATCTTCAATAGTTGTTTTTTTTTTTATAATTACTTTATTTGTACAAGCTCAATCGAATAAACTTTACAGAGCTGAGTTATCATTTACTGTCTTATATTTAAGGTTAAAGGAGCTGGACCGAGTACTCGCGGTTGTCTCGAGGTTAGTTGAGATTTACAATTTTTTTGGATGGGAAAAGGGAAGAAAGAGGTTTGAAATGTGGTTTACGATACAAATATTTAATTTATCCTAAAACATGAAATTATTTTTATTCATCTTGAAAACAAACATTGACAAAAAAAGCCCACACGTACAAAATACAAATTAAACACAAGGTTAATCAAACTTACAATCTAAGGTTAATATTCTTAAAGTAAACATATACGAGTTTCAGAAACTCCAGATCGCGTCTAGCCAAAAAAATCCCGAACTGGAACATTAGGTTGTCTACCTCGAGCCCGAAGGGAATCATAAAAATGTGATCTGACTCCACGATACTCCGCACAAGACCAAAGGATGTGATCAGCGTTCTGGTAACCTTGTCCACATTCACAGAGATTGCTGTCCCCCAACTCCACACGGAACAAGTGAGCGTTTAGACAATGGTGATTGGACATGAGACGAGACATTACGCGTATGAAGTCTCGACCCAAGTCCAACCCTTTGAACCATGCAAACTTCGACACCTTAGGGATAATTGAATGTAGCCATCGTCCCAAGTTCCCTTCACTCCATTGATGTTGCCAGCTAACGAGCGACTGCTGACGATAAATAGAGAAACATTCACTATAGGCGATTTGTCGATCATAAATGTCGCCTTCCATAGCGCCCACCTTCGCAAGTGTATCCGCCTGCTCATTACCCAAAATTGAGCAATGCGAAGGGCCCACGCGAAGGTGATGATGAAAAAGCACACGGATAAAGCACTAAGCAGCTCTCGTATTTTCAAGAGAAATTACGAGAAGTGCTTTACCGGCCTCATGGAACGGATAGCCTCGACAGAACTGAGACTATCCGTAAAAATAAAGTAGTGGTCTGGAAGAAGTGAAGCAATAGTTTCCAAAGTGTAGTGACTTGCTGCCAGTTCAGCCACATACACAGAACAAGGAGCTTCAAGTTTTCGAGAGGCACTATGAAATTCATTAAATACACCAAAACCAGCGGACTCCTCTATTAGAGATCCATATGTGAAAAACGTTCTTGCAGAATCAACATGACCAAACTTTGCAGAGTATAATGAAGGAGCAATCATAAGACGATGATGCTCTGGAATTCCGCGGATTTCCTGCGTCATAGATAAATCAAGAATATTTCTTAAAGGGCTGACATCCTGTGTAAAATATAGGTAGTACAAAGTCCATTTAATTCCACTACTTTATTTGCTTATCCTTGACAGATACGCGTATTTCGTCTACAATGTGCAGACTTCTTCAGTGTCTTGTACTAATACTCGACTGAAGAAAAAACATCGCATTTACCGAATATATATTAACACAGGTACATTTTGACTTAGAAACTAGGTAAACTTAAATTTAATTTTCTATAGGAACAGGTACTCCGCTGCTTACTCGTTGATGTGTCCTAGGTAGTAACTTGAAAAGCCATATGTGTCCGTTTCCTTGATCCCTGTTGAGTAAAGTTGAATTACGTTGTTTGTTGATCTCGAGGCTTTCTGCAACATCCAATTTCCATGGTGTAGATACGGTTCGTAAAATCGTTATGTCCTCCGTCGATAGTTGGTGGTCCTCTGTGAAGATGTGTTCTGCAACCTTTGATTTGAAATCATATGTTAGGCCTTTTTCTTCTTGCTTTTTGGCCTTATTAACCTCCGCTATATGTTCTTTAAATCTAGTTGCTAAAGTTCTCTTGGTTTGTCCTACATATACTTTGTTACAATGATTACAGCTTATTTTATATACGCCTGCTTTACCTAGTGGCTAGTCAAAGAGTTCCAGAGTATGCCGAATCAGTTCCAGAGTAAAGCAGTTAGTAACACCCAGGAGTTCACCCAGCAACTACAATCTTCAGGAGACATCAACGAGGACGAGATTATGGTATCTTTCGGCGTCACAGCTCTTTTTCCCAGCGTACCGGTCAAGGAAGCGATCAACCATTTGGAGGACTGGCTATTAACACAACGAGAGGATGCAGCATGGAGAAACAAGGTTCGGACGTACCTTAAGCTGACCCGCCTTTGTATGGAAGAGAACTACTTCTCTTTCCGAGGTAACTTCTACAAGCAGACGAAAGGAGCCCCAATGGGAAACCCCCTATCCCCCTTCTTGTGTGAACTTTTCATGGCCAACTTGGAGACAATCCTGAAGGAGAAAGGACTATTACCAAACCGTTGGTGGAGGTTTGTTGACGATATCTTCAGCGTAGTTAAACGGGAAGCCCTTCCACAAATTTTAGATGAGATCAACAGAATTCATAAGGATATCAAATTCACTCACGAGGTAGAAAAAGACGGGAAACTCGCATTTCTCGATCTTCTAGTCATCAGGGAATCGTCATCATCTTCCTCGCTTGAATACGAAATTTACAGGAAACCAACAAGCACCAAAAGAGTTATCCCCTATACTTCCAACCATTCGTTCCAGCAGAAAATGGCCGCCTTTGACCACATGATTCACCGAATGCAGACTCTTCCACTCAGCGATACAGGAAAGGTTAAAGAATTACAGTACATCTTCGAAACAGCAAGACTCAACGGATACAAGGAGACCACAATCCAGGCAATCATCGATAAAAAAGCGAGAATTCTACAAAGGAGATTATTTACAACCCTCACCACAGCACCTGAACCATTGAAACGAGTGTCCGTTCCATTTGATCAAGATATTACTTGTAAACTAAGACCACAGTTAAAACAATTCGGATTAGATTTAGTTTTCACCAGTAGACATAACCAGTTGAAATCATTGTTAGGATCCACTAAAGACCCAGTTAATGTTTTAGGTAAAGCAGGCGTATATAAAATAAGCTGTAATCATTGTAACAAAGTATATGTAGGACAAACCAAGAGAACTTTAGCAACTAGATTTAAAGAACATATAGCGGAGGTTAATAAGGCCAAAAAGCAAGAAGAAAATGGCCTAACATATGATTTCAAATCAAAGGTTGCAGAACACATCTTCACAGAGGACCACCAACTATCGACGGAGGACATAACGATTTTACGAACCGTATCTACACCATGGAAATTGGATGTTGCAGAAAGCCTCGAGATCAACAAACAACGTAATTCAACTTTACTCAACAGGGATCAAGGAAACGGACACACATGGCTTTTCAAGTTACTACCTAGGACACATCAACGAGTAAGCAGCGGAGTACCTGTTCCTATAGAAAATTAAATTTAAGTTTACCTAGTTTCTAAGTCAAAATGTACCTGTGTTAATATATATTCGGTAAATGCGATGTTTTTTCTTCAGTCGAGTATTAGTACAAGACACTGAAGAAGTCTGCACATTGTAGACGAAATACGCGTATCTGTCAAGGATAAGCAAATAAAGTAGTGGAATTAAATGGAAAATACTAATCCTTCTCTCTCTCATTATACAGGTATTCCACTAAGACGCCCACATTCATCAGGAGTACAAAGTCATAAAACATGTGAGGAGCTTCAGAGATAACTCTGAAAAACGGACGGATAGTGGCAAAATGCCCGCCAGCACTTCGAGACTCATAGTATGAGTCAAGTGCATGCATCCTAACGCGATACGAAGACAGCGATACTGGATCCGTTCCAGTTTGATGATATGCGTGGGGCTTTAGGTAGTGATGAAAACGAGCTATTCCACAGTCGCAGTCAGTTTATGAGCAAAAGAAGGACGCACATTTTTTGCCTGTAGACTTGGAGACATACTTCAAGTCTCCGCGTAGGCAAAAGATGTGCGTCTAACTTTAAAAACTGTCGCATTATTGACCCTTCGCTCATTTTCAATTTCTATTCAATTTTCATACTGCCGTACTCTAACGGAACTATCCACCTACTCTCTTCTAAAGATCATTCTCTAGCTAATAAATTATCACACTAAAGCTTCATGTTAGCATTTCCAACCAACTCTGAAAATCGCTAACTTCGCGTATGAAGTAACATAAAAACACTTTGAATGTTATCTATCATGTTTATTTACTTATTCACGTTCTATCTCTTGGAAAAACCGAATTGGAAATTGACGTTTATACTAGATTGATCTATTTTACATTTTAATCATTAATCCACAAGCACAACGGTCAATTGTATATCTTGTATGAATATAGAAACTGTAACATTAATATTCAAAAAGCAAAGTTTACTTAACTATTTTCTATGTGAAACTTTTCAGTAGACAAGGGCACAAGGGGATGCCCTCAATTGAAGCGATTTGTTTATTTGTCGTCAATCAGTATAGACCGTTTTACAATAGTGCTGTTGTCTTACATGCTATTTTAAAGCATACGTTTTATTTGAAATTGTCAATCAATGTAGACTACATATACACATATCCAGGAAATAAAAATTGTTTTAAACTTAACGAGGTGAAAGCCTAGCTGTATCTTTAGACATAGTTAGATCTATACGCACACAATCATTATTATAGACTCTCATCATTCTATTGATTGGTCCATTTTTACCACAATTCGTTCTGTAAGGTGACAGTTGAAATACATTTCGAGTTGTTAACATGCGTGATGGTACGTAAAAATTTAAGCTTGCTAATATTTCTTTTCTGAATTTACGCGTTGTGAGATAATATCATTAACAAAGGAAATCATGGAAATTTCTCTTCGTTTCTTAAGTGTTTCAATGTATATCAACATACAACGGGAAGGAAGAGGAAAAGAGGTCCGGTCTAGTTTCCTAAGGGCAAATAACAACAACTGTTTTTGAACTGATTCTATACGATTTATATAAGTTTCATGATATGGAGCCAAAACCACAATGCAATATTCGAGAAATGAGCTTACGTGAGAGCTACATAAATTGTTTTGATGGTATATGGGTCTGTAAAATGATAACTAAATCTTTTTTATGAATCCCAACATATTATTGGTGAATTGTAGTAATCACATGATGTACAAATGTCAACTTCGAATCAAGAATTACTCCTAAGTTCCTAATTGTATTGCCCCTTACAACCAGCTGGTTTCCTAGAGTACATGTAAAATCTAGAGTACTGTGTTTTCTGGAATAAGATATAATATTGCATTTTTTAACATTAATATCCAGCAGACTTTTAACGCACCAATTGTAGAAAACCTCAATATCTCTCTGTAGCAAATCAGAACTGTTAAAGATTTCCATGTACAGCTTCATATCGTCAGCATATATGAGCACATTTAGCGATTTAACACAAATTTCACGTCATCCACAAATAAAATAAATAAAAAAGGACCTAAATGAGATTCCTGTGGAACTCCCGAGGTAATATTTACTGGCGACGATATTTTTCCTATAAAGCGGACCATCTGTTTTCATGTATGATCCAATCCATTTTAAAAGTGTACTTGTCATACCTAAACGTTTTAATTTAAAAAGTAATAAGGGGATGTCTACTCTGTCAAAGGCCTTACTAAAGTTAGTGTATAGGGTTTCAACGATATTACTTCTATCCATTACTTCAATAGAAAAATTTACAATTCCAAATAATCAAGTGGTCATGTGTCTTACAATATGGAAACCTTCGGAAGGGGCACATAAACCTCATTCTGAAAATATTCGCATTGTAAGTTTTAATGCCGTTGGGACCTCCCTTAGCTCACACGGTAAAGCAGCAGTTATAATGCAAGACCATGCTGAAGGCGGCTGGGATCGATTGCCGGTTCCGGCTTAGGATTTTTTTGGGCTTAAAAATTCCTCGACTTTGTGGACAATAGAGATTGTACTTGCCAAACAAATGTACAAATTTGAAAATGGTGCTGGATTAAAATGCTGTCAATAGTGTCAATTAACAACTGTGGAAGTGCATCTAAAAACTAAGTTGAGGGCCAGCGTAAAGTCCCAGCAGGGACGTAATAAAGCCAGAGTAAAGAGTAGAGATTGATCTTATTTTTGATGAATGCTGATGTAATTTAATGTTGTCGTACACCCACTTGTACCCAGCTGTCCCGTATCATATTCAATACATAAAGCGCATCTCAATGATTCACCACCCCTAGCCACGAGTAAACGCACCATCAGCATAACACAGCAGCGCATCGACTGCAATTAAATTCAACAACAACATGCGTGCTTCTACGGTTCCATAGATCCAAAAATGAAATAGCTTCAGCTGATCAATAATTATTGTTCGTCACGTTGAATCATAATTGTTGCACCAAATAGCTTGCCATAGTAATTCACGAAAGCACATGATGCCGCACAACCATAGGCGTAGCCAGAGGGGGGCAACTCAGCAACACAAAGGCTTTCGGTAAAATGGTGTTCAGTGAAATGGCATTCGGCCAAATTTTCCAATTTTTTTCGCCCCTCCCTAGCTCGAAACTTGGCTACGCCCTTGCGCACAACTTGTATAGACCATATAAACCCTATGATTAATTCAATAATATCAGTCATCTTAAAACAGACTCGTCTGTCATTGCGCTATTTGGCTGATACCAGCCTGCGGATACCACATACACAGCAAAACATTAATTTTGATATCACATCAAAGTGGATGCACTTCAATCGTGTCGAAAATATGGTGTAATACTACTTGCCAAAAAGGACCACAATTATCATTAATACAGTGCATGAACTGACATTACGCTGCTTTTACTGTATTTGTTTATTTTTGTGGCCATAAAAATTACACGAGATTTTCGATATGATTGAAGTGCATCCTCTTGGATGTGATATTAAATTTTATTTTTTGCTGTGTACCGATCGGAAACCTCAGCCGATGTGCTCTTGGACCGTTTACCGGTTTTCCATATACCACTGATGGCTATCGGCTTAGTTCGCCAAGAATATTCCGCTTCGGGTAATTGAGCAATGCTTTACACATAATTGGATGCAAGAATCCAATAATCCCTTCCAGTCTCAATAAGGCCCTCACTCACCGGAACTTGTTCCGGTCATATCTCCGGAGCCGGTTGACCGATTCCAAAAATATGCAATAGCGTTCAATGGGACCACAAGACCTTTCATTTGACGGTTCAATTGGTACGTTGGTTGCTGATAATCATACACACTTATACACATACACATAAACATTCACGCATACACATACATTTTACGATCTTGTCGAGCTGAGTCCTTTAGTATATCGAAATTGAACGAAAAGTTAGGTTTTCAAGCTATATACACGCAAACCAAGAATTTATTACAATTAATTTTAATTCCATTTCCTATCATCCTCTGTTTATGAACATCACAGCGAATGTTAGAAGTTGACCTTGCAGACGATGCAATGATTTTTAATCTTTTTTTATTCCGTGTTCTGTATGTATCTTTTATGTATAACATGGTAGAACGAAGCACACATTGCTTCGATTCTCTTCATCAGAAAAAGTAAACGAAGTCGAGTGTGCGAGGAAATGAGCGCTTCTTGTTTGAGTTTAGGTTATTCTTATTCAAAAGCATGGAGAGAACAGTGGAGAAAGCACAGATCTGATGATCGTGACGTTTGTGGTTCGAGTCCCCCCAGTCGGCAACCTTTTTTTATTCGATACTAGCTGAGTGTGCCCGGTCTTGCTCGGGATTCAATATTAGCTTGAGTTTATGCGCCGATTTAAAAAAAAAGCATGCTATATTGTACGTAGCTCCCCCCCCTATTATCTAAGGGGCTACCCCCTATGATTATCTCCTTATACCCCCCCACTCGCCACCACATGCCTAATTTGGTTCCATTTGCTTGATTAGTTCTCGAGTTATGCAGAAATTTCTGTTTCATTTGTATGGGAGCCCCCCCTTACAGAAGGGGGAGGGGTCTCGAACCATCATAAGAACCTTCAATGGCCCCAAAAACCCCTGTATACATTTCACGCCAATCGGTTCAGTAGTTTCCGAGTCTATAAAGGTCAGACAGACAGACAGACAGAAAGAAATTCATTTTTATATATATAGATGATCAATTTCACTCACTAATACACCCAGAATTTTTCTTCCTCAATTTTCATGTATTTGTCCGCAGCTCGGTATATCGGTTCATGCATCCACTTACATCCCCCGGTTTAGTGTACATACCACTCTCTATGAGAAGCAATCTTCTGTGACAGCACTCCCATGAAAATCAGAAATCAGGTACTTAATCTTTTTTATCTGTAAAAGCTCAATAAACTGTAAAATCTATAAAAAATTAAAAAAAATCTGTGAACATCTGTATACTTTTTCAAAAATCTGCACTGATGAAACAGTCAACAACTAACTCCATCGATCATTATGGTATATCATTACGCTGACGAAACTTGCTTCAAAGTAAACTTTTCCCTGCGTGCAGTCACTGATAATAGCAGAGTACCATGTGCTGTACTTAGGATTATTACAACATACATACATGCCACCATCATCAACAGCCATCAGCAGCTCATCTATGAGGCATCCAACCGAATCAAATGTGGTGATACTTGAAAGATTCGTATGCTTCCTTCCTCTTTGCTTCTGAGAGCATCTATTCTCTATGGATATGTGAGGTACCTACATGTGCGATTCTACAAAACGACGCGCACTGCTGCATAATGATGCTTATGCTACGTCGGCAATGTACAGAAGAAAGACGAGAGATGAAATTTCGCTTTATCCTACCTAATCCTAGCGTCTGCCATGTGCTTTACAGCTACATTACTATTGGATTTTTCAATTGCATTTTTCACTTTGCTTTAGCACTTCATCTCCATTGGATTACGGTCTCCGGTGCCATTAGAGCGGTGCCACCAGCAGCAGCAATATAGCCGATGATGTACAACACTGCTTGCTGCTACTGGAAATGATCCGATATGTGCCTTGCTGCACTATCGAGCTTTCAGGAAAAATTCATTACGGAAATAGTTAGGCAATGTTCAAACGTGCCGACAGTGAAGCAGCTCTACGGAGGTACTTGATATAAAACAGTATTCTCGGTGTTTGCAGCATATTTGTATATTTGTATCAGCATTCTATGTAATTCTATTTGTTTCTAGTCGGCATAGCTGGGATGTTTTAGCCTTTCTCGTACACCGAGGTGAACCGAAAGGCTATAATATCCTTTGAAAAACACATTTTCGATCCGAGGCCCGTAGGGTCAAGTGTAAAATAGCAATTGACTCAGATCGACGGGATCAGAAAATGCTAAAACCTGACTTGTAGCGTTGTTTTATTGTGCTGTAAACCAGTTTATAACCACGTGTACCCCTGGCACGGTGTTGGATTCTTAACCACTTCTTACTATGTAAACTAGCCTCCCGGGACAATCCGAATGCTCTATTACTGATGATGGGGTGGATGAACATTTCTTAATCTCAGTGCTAGCTGGCGTTGGTGGTTCGAAAATCATCTTTCCACTTACTTTTCAGCTCTAACAGTATTTGTATGACTACTCTGCTGACGGTATTCCAGATCATTTGAAAAATCTGTAAAAGCTGTATATTTTTCTAAAAATCTTTACAGATAACTGTATCAGAATATTGAGAAAATCTGTATGATTACAGTTAAATCTGCATTTCATGTTTTTAGGAAACATTTAATCATTTTGAGAGATCATTTCATCATTTTTTTGCTGCATAAATTTACTGTACTGTCCGTGTTTTTTGTAAGTTAGAGGAGCTGTAAGCGTCCAAAAGAAACTTCAAAAGATAAGAAATGTTCCCTAAACGTACTGAAATGTTTCATAAAAATATTATTTTTGTTTACCTTGATTTGTTTTTCGTCGATCTTGTTTTCCGTACTAAGCACCAATGCCACCGACCCATCAACTCGTGAACCGGGGCCAACGGCTTTACTTCCCTTCCGAAGGAAGGCGTGATCAGAGATGTTGTGCCTCAGAACATCCTGACGGCGCCAACTGAGATTGAACCCAGGCCTGCTGGGGTGAGAAGTAATCACGCTTACCACTGCACAGTGGTCCAGAATGCAGATTTAGGTGAAATGATATGTTTTGAGCCTGAAATTGAAACTTTAGACTTAAAGTCTCTTCTACAAAGTTGTTCCTTATAGTTAGGCCCTCATTTTTATGACAATGAATTCTAGGGTGGTTCCTATTATCATTAAAATCAAAAATCTAACTTTTTTGTTTGAATAAATTACGGTATACATTCTTCGGCAAAGTTATAGCTGAGCTAATTTCAAGCAACTTTGTTGAAAATAACTTTTTTTTTTATCTCTTAAATTGGCAGATTTAGAGCTATTTTCTTGAATTGAGTTAGGGTGGCTCTTAAAAAAACAGTTTTTTTGATCTAGTTTTCTTATTTCGAATTTCTCAGCAAAAACGTCTTCAGATAACTTTTAGATCTTAAGATAGCGCAATTTTTTGCCGCACAAAGCTTGTCAATATCTTTCGCCGATCAAGAGTTATTGACGTTTTTATACTAAAAATATGCACTTTTCAAATGTTAATATCTCTGGTTGGGGCAAACAAAAAAAAAAGTTTTTTTTGCAGCATTTGAAAGGGCGTATGTTATTCTCAATAATATGAAAAAAATGGAGGTATGTTATTTTCTAAACTCGTATAAAATGAATTTGAATTTATTCATATTTTTTACTATATTTGAGTATATCTTTTTTATTAGAAGAGATACAGGCAACAAATCCAGTTATAAAACATTCGTCTTAAAGAGTTTTAAAAGTCTCTACAAGATGACTTTCATGATAAATTTCAAAAAAAAAAGTTATTGGCAAAAGATGGATTTCATAGGACCACTCTAATGACAAATTTATATAAAATGTGCTAGTACATTTGTTTCAATATTTGGACCTTTAGTGTTTTCAAAGAAGTTTTTGTTCTTAAAAATTCCCTTCTTTTGGTGTTTGCAAACGTCAGGGTGGTCCTCAAATTAGGGAATTTTTAAAACTAACTTTTTTGTTTTACAAAATATAAACATGTGTTGTTCAAAAAAGTTGTAGTTAAGTTACTTGCAAGCAACTTTGTCCAAGATTTTTTTTTTCTATCTCTTAACGTTCTCATTTTAGAGTAATTTTTCGGAGTTGACTTAGGGTGTTCCTGGAGAAAATAGTTTTTTAGCATTAACTTTTTTATTTGAAAATTCTCATGAAAGTTATCTTCTAGAGACTTTTAAAACTCCTTAAGACGAATGTTTTATAGCTGGATTTGTTGCCTGTATCTCTTCTAATAAAAAAGATATACTCGAATATAGTAAAAAATATGAATAAATTCAAATTGATTTTATACGAGTTAAAAAATGATATATCTCCAATTTTTTCATATAATTGAGAATAACATACGCCCTTTCAAATGCTGCAAAAAAACTTTTTTTTAGTTTGCCCCAACCAGAGATATTAACATTTGAAAAGTGCATATTTTTAGTATACAAACGTCAATAACTCTTGATCAGCGAAAGATATTGACAAGCTTTGTGCAGCAAAAATTTGCGCTATCTTAAGATCTAAAAGTTATCTGAAGACACCTTTGCTGAAAAATAAAATTCGAAATAAGAAAAATAGAGCAAAAAAACTGTTTTTTTAAGAGCCACCCTAACTCAATTCAAGAAAATAGCTCTAAATCGGCCAATTTAAGAGATACAAAAAGTTATTTTCAACAAAGTTGCTTGAAATTAGCTCAGCTATAACTTTGTCGAAGAATGTATACTTTAATTTATTCAAACAAAAAAGTTAGATTTTTGATTTTAATGATAATAGGACCCACCGTAGAATTCATTGTCATAAAAACGAGGGCCTAACTATAAGGAACAACTTTGTAGAAGAGACTTTTAGTCTAAAGTTTCAATTTCAGGCTCAAAACATATCATTCCACCTAAATCTGCATTCTGTCCCACTGTGCACTGTTTCTATTTTTTTAATTGGTGCATTTCAAATCTTTAAAGGAATCTTTTTCTTGTTGCGTAAATTTACTGCCCTATTCTAGTAAGAGGAGCGGAGTGACGAGTAAGCGTCCAAAAGAAGCTTCTTAAATATGAAATGTTCTCTAAAAGTACTGAAATGCTCTATAAAAATATGAAATGCATAAATAAAAAAAAAAATGAATGGCAATGATAGAAATCACTGAAGTTCATGGAAAATTTCATCTTTCGTATTGGTGATCGCACATATTCATTTGCTTCACTGGTGACGTTGACATTGTTTGAAGAACGTTCCAGGCGGTAGTAGATTAGTACATCAGGCTGAAACATGTGAAGCAGGATAGGTTGTTTGGACACAGCTACAATCATTGGCGTAAATAAGAGGATCCAGAGGGGGAGGGGCTGGTACTTCTCAGACCCAGCTCTAGGTCCACGCCATTATGAAATAAATACCGGAGCATGGAGGAATTGCGATACTTTTGCAATTTTATCTAAAATAAACTCAGTTGCGACATTGAATCTCTTAATCAATTATTCACATTTTTATCACACGCAAAATTCTCATATAAAGATTGAATCACTTAGTTTATTTCGAAGTTATGTCTTAATTTTGAAAACATTTGAAATTCTGTGTAGAAGGTTTTCCGATCTTCAGGATAATACTGAATAAACATTTTCATTTCTCAAGAGAAAAACATCCAGAGAACTTTATTGAAGTCATATTGAAAATCTATGGATAGGTTCGTGTACTTCTACACAGTTTATGTAATTAATTTCCATGAACGCAAATAAAGCTTCCTGAACTTCTTCCCAATCCATTTAATTTACTCCATAGTTGCCTAAATGTATGGAATGTTCTACGAATTACTAGAAAGTTGCACTCAGAACTTATTCTATTTGTTGATAGCTTACAAAAACTACATCTACATTTTTACCAAGATTTATGAACTTGTAAATATGTCGTATGCCTCATCTAATCTCATCATAAATTTGACCCAGATCATCATGTTCAATTTATATAATATTTTCATCTACAAAAAATACATATAATATATAAAATAATGTTTTCATCTACAAAATTCACGAAAATCTAGCTGAGCTTCAATGAACTTCTACATAATTGCTTGCTCTTCAAAGAAGTTTCTCGAGTTTCAAAATTCTTTTTAAAGTCTTTGCACGGTGACATCCGACAATCTGTAAATGTGCATATCTTGTATAATGAAGCAAGCAAAATTTCCCATTTTGATGTAAAAACCTGTCATAACATCATGAAATCAATCCAACAGGTCATACCTCTCGCTTATTCAATGTTTATTGAATTACCTCAGGATTATTTATGCTTTTATATAATTGGCGGTCTTGCCCCTCTGTACCATTTTGCAATCATCGTAATGCGGTGAAAAAGTTAGCTTCTGCAAAAAATATACCTCCCTCGCTGCCTCATTCCATCTAAATAGCTCAGTCTTGGACTTTTTGCTTCCTTCAGCCAGCCGAGCCGGTCCGTCTCATTGAGAAATAATGATTCATCCAATAAAACCGAGGAAAACTTTTCGCTGCCAACTCGTCCCTCTGCCCTGGATCCAGCTTCAAATCAGTCTAATACAACCGGGCAACATAATTGGTTCTTTGAAACTCGAGAATGTTCGCCTTATTCGCTTCCACAACTGTCCTTTCCCCTGGGCGGGTTTGTTTTCCATTTGCTTTCAATTTATCTTTTCTTTCGTTTAATTATCGTTTTCGCCTCGAGGTTGGTTCGTGATTGCATTTTGCTTTCTGAAATTTATTTTCCATGACTTGGTTTCTCAAGGAAAAGCCATTCCAGATAGCAATACGGCTGGAATATTGATGCAGAAAGTCTGAGATCTGAATAGGATTGAATGAACTAAAGAAAGAAGAACAAGGCGACAAGCAAAATTGACTTTTCTATGGACTTAGAATAGCCTCGCAGAACCATTGAGCATTTTATTTAATGAAGTAAAAGACCACCAGTTTTCCTTATTGTCAGTTTCGTACTAGATAGAATGATCTAGAAATATATTTTATTCGGAGAAAGTTTGTTGAATTATCATTCACTGACCCGATTATATAAAATTACAAAATATTTAGGAAGGATCACAAAATGTGCCTATCTCCAATCGATGGTACAATGCAACCGCGTTTTGAATTTTTAAATCTACAAAACTATTGCATATACTGCTTTTAAATTTTAAACGAACAGATTCCCTCTGAACATCAAGTTGGTGCAAAGGCCACAGGTGTAATTCAAATGTCTGCTACACGAGCATAACCTCGCCAACAACGGTCATTTGGTTAATCCTAGTATCCAGTTTCACTAGAATTTTGCTTTGTTCCAGTTACATTTGCCGTCTGCCATCACATTATTTGCTTCACCTTTGCTTACATCTGCCGGTTTATCCACTGGACTATATGCATACAAACAGACTCTTTTATCACTAACCTGGTAAATCACTTTTTCATGCGTCATAAAAAAGACCTTTTATGAGAAAAATTGCCGGCAAAAAAGTGTACCATCTACGCTTTGATGCTGGATGCTTCAACCAGTCAGTCAATCAATACAATTTGCTCAGGACCACCATCACCAACTGGGTGGAACTGTTGAACTGTGGAAAAAGTGGCAAAAGGGTGCTCAAGGCAAGCTGTTCTGTGCCGGTTCTTTCGAGAAAAAAAAAGTGCAGAAGAGCCTTGAGGTTAACTTTTTCACCACTAGCTGAAGTGGAAATGAAATGAATTTCTGTTAGTCTCCCGTCGAAACGAACTTTCGAACTTCTTCTGTCCTTTGATGGTTCCCATTCTTTAGTACAATACATCCAAATTGATGCAAAGTGTAACAAGCGACTGGATAGAGTTGGAGCAGGGACTGCATAGACCACTGGTCTTTTATTCAGAGCTGTAGAAACGTAGCGCTTTGAACCTTAACCTGGGTTGGCTTCATGCAAACACAAATGTTAAAGCATTTTTTACGTAGAAAATGAAATTGTAACTTTTTCATTATATAATAATGAAGGGTGGAACTTACTTTTTGCTTTTTTGAATAATGTACTGCCGTTTTAACTATTTAAATTTAAGAAGCACCATCATAATGTTCTGAGCAAAATGCAGCAAGTAACTGGATCCGGCACTTGAATGTCATCTTCTGTAACTGTATTTCGCATTATGTTTAAACAATTGAAAATCTCCGGTTGTTAATAACTAACAACTCAAATAACAAAGAAAAGAAATACTTCCACGATCTTTGACAGCATAAAAATATTTTTTCGTCAGTGCAACAGAACGCACCAGAATACGAATGCAATATTGAAACAAACGGAAGTCATCGATGTTGTCATTCTCAACTAATTTCAGCATTTTTTTTTCCAAAAGGAATAATTAAAACTACACCATACATTTTTTTAATTTTAAAATAAAATTCTGAATATTTTGAAACATCACTTGAAATAACAATCTGAAACGTACACACGGTGTCTATGAGAGGAAATATTATTATAAAGAAAAAAAAAAACAGTTTCGCTTAAACACTCACCAATCGAATTCTTTGGTGTTCCTTTGTTTTCAGTTTAAATTACGTTTAAAATAATCTCCAGTGCCCAAAATATGTGCGATTGAATATTTTGAAAGCTTCACATGAAAGAGGCACCAAAGATTTCGTTCCGTGGGTGTTTTAGCGATACTAATTTTCTAATAATAATTCGGCTCTCCGGGACTTTACTGCTGATTTGGGGTGGCGTGAATGGTTTTTAGTTTGTTTGAGTTTGAAGTTATTTAGCAATAGTTAGCGTATTTAAATTTTTTTGGCCAAGTTGTAACGTTGAATCTTTGTGACTATTTTTAATCAGCAATAATTATAGAAGCATCTGTTTCTTTTAATTACCTATGATAATAGTAAATGCCGTTAAAATACCAAATTATAAGACTGACTGGTGTAATCGTTGTTAAAATTTAAAAATATTGAGTAAAATAAATCATTTTTTATATTTGCTCCTTTTTCCAACAGTGCAAGTAATTGCCGTCGAATCAACAATGCAGCATCATCGTTGCAGTCGTAAGCGCTATTTTTTTTAAAGTTTTCAATACTGTAGACGTTATTACTCTTCCATGGCTGCTGGTATCCTGACCAGGTAAACGCAGCCGTACATGCCTGCACCATAAAACCTCAATAAAGCGGCCAACGTATAACGTTCAGCAAACTGCCAGAGGAGAGAAAATACTCATTTAACCCATTTACTGCAAACACTTCAAACCGTTCCTATTGAACCGTTAATGGGGCTTGTAATAGTTTCAAGAGCTCACGGTGAAAGATTTATTGCACGAATTTTCTCACAGATAAATTATCCATCCGGGCTTCCATTGCCAGGCTCTCGATTCCAAAAAGTCGTTCACTATTCTCGCATCGAGCTTCTTTGCGTTCTCTCTCGAGACAGAGATAAATCTTCTTACTTTGCATTTCTTCGAAGGCAAAAAAGCGATCACTCACCACAACTCCCTTTTCTTTGTTCGTGGAAGGTAGGGAAGAGCGCTACTTCGTCGTAATCGCCCATTTCCGTTCTATCGAGCAGAAATCATCAATAATAACAATGATTTCACCATGCACAAAAAAAATAATACGTTTGTTCCGATGCGTTAGTTCAATAGCTACGACATAAACCCTGTTAGAGCGCATTGTATGCATATTTACGCTCATTGTTCTCAAAACAAAAGAAGCGCTCCTAGCGCATCCCCTTTTTCTCCGTTTATCCGTAGGACGAAGAAAATCTAATGGCGTTTCAATGCGTTTGGACGGAATTGAAACGCGTAGGACGAATTTAGAAGCAAGAAGCAGTGTTAGATTTTTAATAATATCTCAAAATTGTTTGACTCTTTATCAAATCCAACGGTACGTATGGAAAGGTGGATAAATTTAGAAGTTATATTTGATGAAAACATTCCATGTTTTGTTCAAACGCTTTCCAAAAAGCGTGGTAAAGTGCGGGATGTCCTTAGTAGGACGGAAATTAGATCAAAAACCCTATGTGGAAAGCGAAAATTTTCTTCCGTTTTACTTCGTTCAGCTTCATTTTTATCGTCGTTTTTATTTTCCTAAAGAGCGGGCATAAAAGTGACTTCAATTTATCTTCCACCGCGCCTGCCCTTTGGACATGTGCATCACAACAACACGTAGCGCGTCGGAGGAATGGATTCGGCAGATCCTCATCTTTAACATGGTGCGACTGAAATCAGGCTCGTAAAGGGAAATAGTATTCTAACACCGCACGCGATGGCAACAGAAGAGCTCATCAAAGTTTAAAACACACACATTCTCCTGAAACCTCGACGGCACAAGATCCAATAGACAACCACGACATAAGGCACGGGCATTCGAGCATAATGTGGACCACAAAAAGAGCGCCCTTTATGTAATAGAAAAGAGAACGTGAAAATCGGAAAATCACATGTTGAGCGATGAAGGTTGCTCGGAAAAGCGTGCTGGTAGGAAACCAACAACATTGTTTTACGATACTTTTATGCATTATCGTGATCGGATTAAGATAAGCGAACTCATTCCCATTCTATGGGGCAAGCATAGTGAAAGATCGTAAAGCAGAGTATTGTATGAGCAAGGAATTTCTACATTGTTGGCCGGAAAAACAACGTGCTTCTATTCAACGGTGAACACGGATGACCGGTGGTGTGATGGTGTGGTTATAAGTGACATTGACAAATTGCAAACGAATTGAGTTTGATTTCCAGTATCGTCGTTAAAAAAAGCTAAATCCATCTCCTTTCTTGATCTTGGGTCAGCACGTTATGAATGACATTTACGTCAGCTCGCAACATAGTGATCTTATTGAGCGGTACCACAGTTAAACCTGAGATAGCCATTTGAATACCCAGGTAGAATCTTTACTATTGATATCTAAAATTGATATAGTATGGCAAAAAAATATAAAAAAAAAAACAAATCCTGATAAAGATGTATCAAACCCAAACTTTAGTACTTTGTAATTGATTTGATACCGTAATTGCTTTATTTTATATTGGAACGAAATTGAGATGATTTTTCTTAATATTTTACTACTAATATCGTATTAATGCATATCAATTTTCATATCAAAGTCATAATTTTGTATGACTTACGCGATAATCTACGCGAAAACGGAATATTTTAGGCATACATTGTCTTTGGAGAAGTTTGTGTACATGATTCGCTCGTTCTTTTAATCTGGATTTTAATGATTAATGATTCTAACAGGGAGAACGAAAAACATTTTTTTAGTCGAGATAGCTAAATGGTATCAATGACAGTGTTTTAGATAATTTTGTAACAAGTATTTTTGTTCACGTCATCAACACTCTATATCTTATATTTTTTTGTGATTTTTCGTATTAAGACTTGTAAAAATCTATGTTTTGTCAGAATTTAAATATGATTCAAATTGAGCTTAGAGCAATGTTGACTTTACAAAAACTGTATTTTTTCCACTCCTTGTTCAATTTAATCAATGATTATGAATCTTTAAAGTGTGACAGAAGCAATCAAACTATTTTGGTTTGGCTAAAAAAAAATTGACTAAACATTCTTAGCTGAAAATTTCGAATAGCTTGGAATAATAGTAAAAAAGTTACAGCTGTTTATGTGTGTGTCATTTTCCATCAAGTAATGGTTATAGTTTTCATAGGGCCTAATCGGAAGTTTTATGGATGGCCAATCTCATGGGCTCAAAATTAGATAATTTTCACTCATCTAAGAAACGTAGGTCACTCAAAAATCTGCTCGACTATAAGAAAAATCGACCCAATTTTACTCAGTCTAGGAGTATCTGACTGACTGAAACCCTTCTCGATTTTCCCCATATTCGAAAATTGTTTCCTGGAAAATCGAGGAACATTTTACTAAGTCTATGAGCGACCTACGTTTTTGCAAATTTGAGTGAACGGGACTCAAATATGAGTCAAAATTATCGGTCGTGTGCCCTTATGAAGTTAAATAAGATTTCTCAAACAAAAAGATGATTTATGCATAATATAATATGTTGATGAACATATCTTTCCTATCCTTTCATTCGAAAAATATGCAAATTTCAATTTAATTTTTCTTTTAAAAAGAGCAATAAATGTCCCAAAAATATGACATTCATATACGAATTATAATTTCACAGCAGATGTGGAATTAGTTGTGAGTTATTTGCTTGATAGGCCGAAGTGAGGGGCTAGGCTAATATTACATCCCGTAACCCTTTTCTATCGAAAACTCAATGCTAAAAATGTATTGAAGCTACCAACGATAAATTCATGATGCAATTAAAACGGTTTTGATCATTACTGCTGGATTATATAACTAGAAGTAGCAGATAAAAACAATAAGTTATACAAATATGTTTAGTCGTTAGATTCTCAATATGACGATTTTCAAAATGGAACTGATATGCGAGTGAATGAGTTAGCATAACAAAAATATCACGAAATGTCGTTCGGCAATAGGCATATTTTTTAAGTTGTTAACTTGACACCTTATGTTAAATCTGCTCATACAACTTGAGGCATGCATCTTAAGTTGATGTTACTATACTCTTTTTACAAGAATTTCCTTAGGAGTATCCCAGGATTTCATCAGAGTTCTGTTTAAAATTACCAAAACGTATGAACTGCATTCCAGGATTTATCTGCTCTACACTCTCAAAATTCTTTACAGAGAACTTATGACATCTATTTTAAAGTACTGATCTTGAATTTAATTTCATAGCTCTCTTTAACGTTTTTTGGATTATTAAAAAAATCCAGAATTTCTTCTCAATTTTATTTCAGTTCTCCTTAGAATACAACTTTGTTAATAACATTTGAATATCATCTTATAATTTTTATAGAGATCCTTTCAAAATTTTCTAATAGTCTAGTCGTCTTACGTTTTTCTCTGGTGCATCCTTGAAGGAACTATGACGCGTAGAAGGAAATTTACACCATAAACTATAGTTCACGGCTCTGGTTAACGAATATGGGAACGGATTTTTTGGGAGTGAACAAGCACCGCAACAAGAGTTGCTATCGAATAAACAGACTTTTGCGTGGCCCACAGCGAATAACACAGCTGCTATCGATAGCTAAGAGTTATAACGCACTGACCGTTATTTTTGGACGATTCAAACTGATGTACGATATCCCAAGTAACAAATCTAGAGCTGCTTGGCTATATTCAAAATTTATAAAGGTTTTATTGCAGCTGCAACCATTACCTACAGCTTTATCACGGTCATATACAATGCAAGTCATGAAACATTCTTATAGCTATCTACAAAACCCCTATAAAGCTAATTAAAAAACCAACTGATGCTTATGCTATTTTCACTTATGAAAGGTTTTATGATTGCTTTGAAGTATACAAAAAAGTAATATGAATTGCCCTTATAAAACCAAAAAATAAATCCTTTCGTTGCTTTATAAGTAAGCGCAATAAAACTAGTTGGCCATGAAACACTTATTTTAAAACAATTATAAGCATTCAGTTGCAACTTGTCAGAAATGTAAATAGGTGGTTTATTTTTACAACATAGAAAAGAATCAAAATTTTCCGGTACTTCCAACAGAAAAAAAACCATATTTTCGTCATTTTTTTCTTAAACTCCGTATAACTTGGAACCAGTAGACAGTGGAAATTTAACGTCTTTGAAAGAGCTGTTCATTTTGTCAAGATAAACAACTTTACCCAAGACATCAAGTCTCCAAATCGTCATTTAAGAAATTGCGCTTGGTGTTTTTCTTGCCTGCTGTCCTCTGTCGCCATATTGTCATTATGAAAATGCCATTAGCCTTGGAATAAAATCCAAGAAATTTCAATAAAATAATGGCTAAATAAGAGATCCGAAATGATTTCCAGTGTGCAATGGTATGAATTTATGTATTGAGATCTATTTTCTGTAAAATTAAGGTGATTCCATCAAATTCATTTGATTTCTGAAACAATCTTTTTTGTTAACTTGAATTATTTTGGAGGCGCATTTATTTAACGCTCATATGATCTCAATATACACAGTAAGATTTGTTTACAGGAGTCAGTATTTTTTTACTGGGCTTTTGAATTACTGAAAAAGTCGGTAAAAATTCAAATGACCGTTATCCGTAAGGAATCAATGAAATCGACGAATTTAATTTTCTATCATTAAATGGGGTTAACAGAACTAAGTATGTACAAGTTAAGAACAAATTTTCTTATTAATAAATTTTCCACAGATTTTTAAACTTTTACCGAACAGTTCCGCAATTCAAAAACTGAGTAAAACCGTACTGACTCGATTAGTGTGTACACGATAACATTTCAAGCGCATATGTTTTGGAACTTCTAAAAAGTAATATATTTTCTTTAAGATTTTCACTAATGTCGCCATGAAACAAAATTGATTGCATGGTGATCTTGACACCAACACTCAAACCTATTTTTACCGCTAAAGATTTCCATTTGGAAAAAAAAGTTTCAGCAGAACAGAACAACAACAAGCTAATTTATGGCGGTTGCTTTGAAGCCAATACAAATTAAATTGGCTTTATAACTGATTTTCACTAAAGCGTAATAAAACTGCTTGGATACAATATTACTCTTATAGAGGCTATGAGAACCTTTTGTAGAGTATGAGGCTTCCTGACAAAAGGTTTTAAGACAGCTTTATTGTGATTCTCAAACATGCTTTATAAACCTTATCAAGAGTGGTCCACTAAGCTGTATGACGATCTTATAGCGGTTATCAAAAGGTTGTGCTGCAGCTATTAATTTTATTGGCGGTTTTATGAAATTGATCTCAATAACCACTAATAGAGTGCAATAAAACAAGAAATGCTACTTGGGATGTGATTAGGGTAAATATTTAACTAGTCTAATGAATCAAAACTAGTCGATTAAGAAACCACCGTACGCTTCGTTTGATTTCTGTACATTAGTTTTTATAAAATTATGCAACAGAAAATTCATTCATGATTGAAATTTTTTTGTTTTTAAAGATAGCATTAATTCTGATGATGTGAATTTCAATTCCAATTAATAGCAATGTTAAATTAATCTACTTTTTTATTATTTTTCCAAGAAGACATCACATAATTACACGTTGTCCCTTGGTTACTGTTCTACCACCTGTACACTGCCATACAAAGTAATGCATCAGTATTGACGCAAACCATCAGTACAAGTTCAGTTTATTGTGAATCCGAGCTCATCGGGTCGCATTAACCGGCATGATAGATATTAAACGGCCGAATCTCTTTATCTTTTTCCGCTTGAAAAAATTCAACCACAGGCGTAAAATTCCGTACGTACAGTGATTATCCCTTCTACCCTATTCCTCGGGACGGGACGCTTTGTCCATCGAAAGGCCTCGATGGGTGGTGATGTTCCATTCCCACCCGATTTGGAAGTATCTACTAGAGCTTAGTGGTGGGCAGACAAGAGCCTTAGAACTGTGGAAAATGGGAATATTATGTCTTTGATGTTAAGCTCTGGACCCGTCGCTTTTGTCGCCAACTGGTCGTTGAAGGCAACGCCCGACGGTGATCGACCGGCCAATATAGTAGTCGACGGCTTTGACCAATGAACCGGAAGCTCATTCATGTGTTAACTGGGCACATCCGCAGCACCACCAACACATCTCAGGTCGTAATTTACGTACCCAACCATTATTTGTGGCAAATTCTTTAGTCTGCACATGACTTTAGAAAAGAAAAAAAAAACGGGGAAAAGTAACTTTACTGACGGTTGAATTTTTCAGGCGAACGACATTTGTAGCAGAAAAGAATGAATAACATCTAAGGAAAAATTTTTTATAAAATATAATAAAAACCATGCCAAACAATTTCTTGTCAAGATATGTATATCAATTCTATTAAACCCAAATTAATGGCAAAAAAAAATCACAATGTAATAAAAAAATGCAATTGATCGGGTGTCAGACGTGCGCATTGAAAAAGTTGAAGTAAAATAGTTACCATGGATCAACGCGCTCACAATTCTATAGCTTCCGTGCTCGGAGCGGTGGGTGAGCCAGTAATGGA
Source organism: Ochlerotatus camptorhynchus (assembly GCF_037179485.1). NCBI lineage: Eukaryota > Metazoa > Arthropoda > Insecta > Diptera > Culicidae > Ochlerotatus > Ochlerotatus camptorhynchus. The sequence goes on from NW_027040885.1 coordinate 161,420, forward strand.
TCAACTAAGGCAATTTAATAATTTAAAATATATAAATGATCTTCATAACATGTTTACACATCAATTAATAGCTTTCAACATCTATTTTGGTAATATATATATATATATATATATTGCGATTAAATTGTACACATTTTGCGAAAATTCATCCCCCATTAATAGGATCACTGTTCCAGTAGTTGTGGTAGTTGCTAACTATGGTTCCTATAAAAGTGGAACGCATTGGATACACCACCATTACTGGAACACCTACCCTATGCTTTTCAAATTCACACCTGTGTGGTAACAGACCGATTCCCCATGTATCTATTTGGCATGGATCAATAAACCTAGTTGAAAGTCGCATCGAATGTTGCCAATTCCTCTACACTGCGCGCCATCGTCACCCAAAGTCGACAAGACAAATGGTGACAGAAGTGTGTTACGAAAATAGAGCGACGCTGCATATTTTTGCCGTGTGTCGACCAGCTGGTGTCTCGGTAACTCCCCAGTAGTGTTTTCGAATTCCGTATGTTTGCTGGTAATTCTATGCTGCAGTCTGCCAACCCTTTGAACAGATTTGTTTATGCTACACTGATCCGGAGCAGTGCACTCTGGTCGGTAACGGTATGGAAAGTGTTTTCATTTTTGCTGGGATGACTAATCGGTTGGGAGTGTGCATTTACGAGAACATTTTTGCATTGCCAGGGTGGTTGTGAAAGCTGGGCCTCGATTTTCAGTTTCTCATGGAACAAAATCATTCCATTTGCAAAATTAAGTTCTAATGCATACGTAATGGAACCGTACGAACACAGCTAGTGAATATTTGAAAAGACGAAATGGAAACAAAACAAAAATCTTTTGAAAATCATATGATATTCTTTGGAACAACACTTTTCCATTCTCGATGTGTGCCATGAAAATATGAGTAGGTGTGCAAAAGCAAAACGAACCGTAGTGAAAAAGACAAAACCAAGATTCTCTAGATGTGTCATTGCCGGTTCTCATTGTATGGTATCATTTGCTGTTGATCGGGAAACTGACTCAAGTACATATATATAATTCGTACGATAAATGCAATACACAAGATTTGCTCAGCCGTCAAAATCTCAGCAAGAGTGACGCTTGGCTGTTGAGTCTCAGAAAATTTTTCACTGTTCATCAGCAAATAAACGTTATATCAATATTAAATCTTCACATCATGGGATAATTGGTTTGTGTGACAGAAATATTCCAAGTTTTATGTTTTTTTTTCCTCCAATAGTTTATTTGTTAGGCCGCAAATCAATTAATAATTTTTTATTCACATTAAACTATTAAAATGAACATATGAGTTCTTCTTACTCTTCCTTGGTTGCCATGAAATCTCAGCTTCCGTTTTCATCAGTGCCTTCAACTTCTTTGCTTCTGCCAATTGTTTTTCCTTCAGCAGCGTCAGCCGCTTGGCCTCTTCTTCGTCTTTCATTGTATAGTCCTTCTCGGTATAGTCCACTATCCAGAATTTATAGTGGTAATACACATCGTTTTTAATCTTGAAAACATGCGGCTGCTATTTGTCAGCAGCGCTTGCTCCCTCCCCACTATTCTTCTAGGCGTCCAAGACGTCACATTCATCACCATCACCTCTTCTTCCAGGACTTCAGCGGTTTCCTCATTTGGCGTACCTCCAGTCACTACACCACTGACTGGCCTTTTCCTCTTTCGTTGTTAATTTTCTTCTTCCGTTGCCTGCTTTCGATCCTTCCGCTTAGAGGAGGAATTCACTCGATGCCCCTCCATCTTACAAAGGAAACACAAATTGTTGTTCCGTTTGGAGAATATATTCCTCTTTCGATTGAGGAAATGCAGCTAGTTGGGAATCTCCTGTTTTACATCCATGTAAATAACCCGCACGCTTCTAAGCATATCAATGCCCAAGGCAGCTGAAAATGTCTCCCGTACTACAAGTTTTACATAACAGTATTTCCCTAGCACCAATGCTAGATCGCTCCCAGCAGTTGACATGCGTGCCTCGACTGACTGCCCATCGGCATAATGGAACATTAATTGTTCACGATTGCTCAACAAGCAATAAAATTTGATTTTTGTTTCCCTTCATTTGTCTTTCTGTCGATTTTTTTCCGTACTGAGCACCAATGCTACCAACGCCAGGAAGGCAGCTCCCACACCTGGACCCTACCTATCGACCAATCAACTCATACCGGGAACCAACGGTCTATCTTCCCTTTATTCCTCATAAAATCCAGATACAGAGATCCCTCCCCTTGGCTAGTTTTTGCACCTTGTTGCTGGTGGGCGGGCTTAATTTCATGCTTTTTAGTGGAGTGTTGGAAACGCCAGGTTTATGGCCAGCGTTGCTGGCTCATGCCGCGATAGAATGACGCCATGGGCAGGCGATGGGGATTATTAAGGTTCCCCTCTCTGATGAACCACTGCATGAGAAAACCAACGATCTACTCTAGCATTGATAGTATCACACTTGTTACTCCTTTGTTTGAGAGCCGCGTTGTAGTACGCTTTCTTATAGCCACTGACGTTGGGTGCGCTACTGGCGGGTTTTTCCGCAAATCACTCGTATTTCATTTATTTTTACGCAGATAGATTTATTTGGGTTTGCAAGGGAATAATACTGTTGAAATATTTCAGAAAGTGCCCAACAGTGCTACTTTTATTTGCGTGACAAGCTTTCATTGTTGTTTTTTTTTGTTGAAGTATTACTCAAAGAACAATGTTAAACAACATTTTTGTAAATGTTTTTGTAACTAATCTTAAATGTGCTTCATTTTGATTTAGGATAAGTGTCTGAACTATGGCTCGGGATTTCCACTGTGGCGTGCTTCTAAGGCTTGTACTCGAAAAATATGCACAATTTTTATCCATGAAGTTACACATCCGTGGGTAAAAATTTATGAAAATCTGGGTATAACTAGTTTGGAGTGAATTGTTTACATGTGCAAAATTTCATAACAATCGGTTCAGTGGTTATTGAGATGTCATCGAAACAAGAAGAAAATCTCCGGAGAATTGTGCGCGCCGTCATTGAAAATCCGACTGTGACCATGAGATGGATCGGAAGACAACTGGGAATCACCCATACAACTGTGTCTCGGGTGGTAAAATCGTTTAAGGAGTCCCAGACGACTGAGCGGCGGGCTGGAAGTGGAAGAAAATCGAAGACAGCTGACCCTGTGAAGGCCCGGAAGGTGTTGGATTATTTCAAGCGTAACCCGAACCTTTCGATTCACGACGTGGCTCTGAAGGCAGGTTCGCTCAGCGAATCATGAAACGAGCTGGGCTTCGTGTATTCAAGGTCCGGAAGGCAGCGAACCGGCGTGATCAACAAAACACGGCGGCCAAATCCCGCGCAAGGAAGCTGTATTGAGAGTGGTTAACGAAACCGATGTGTGTGGATATGGATGACGAAACCTACATCAAGGCAGACGCAAAGCAGATACAGGGGCTGGAGTTCTACGTTGCCAAATCACGGTTTGATGTTCCGGAAGACATAAGGAAGAAGAAAGTGGACAAATTCGCCAAAAAATACTTGCTCTGGCAGGCCATATGCCAATGCGGTAAACTGAGTAAACCGTACATCACAATGGGTACCATCAACAGCGAAATTTACCGCACCGAGTGCCTCCAGAAGCGTCTGTTGCCCTTCCTGCGGTCCCACGGAGGCGAGACATTATTTTGACCGGACCTGACATCATGCCATTACGCGCGATCGACGTTGGATTGGTACAAAGACAATAACGTTGTTTTTGTACCAAACACCGCCAACCCCCCAAATTCACCAGAGATTCGTCCGATGAAAAGATTTTGGGCCATAAAGAAGGCCAAAGTTCGAAAATCGTCCAAGGTGTTTAAGAACGAGCTGGAGTTGAAGAAATAATGGATGAAAGTGACCAAAAAGGTCGGCTCCACCATTGCACAAAATGTAATGAGGGGTCTTAAGGGAAAGGTGCGGGATTTCAGCAATGGAAAGGAAATGGAATAAAGTAATTATGCGGAAACATAATCCATATGTATTATTTCATTCCCTGAAAGTTTCAAGAAAATCCGACTTAAAATAAATTTTTGGCGAACACTTTTGTCTGGTGCATTTTTTTCGAGTAGAGGCCTTATTGTGACATACCCATACGTATTTTTGTTGTGTGGCATAGTGGAAGCGTGTGAGCATAATTGGAGCATAGACCCTGTATAATTTAAAAATCAGCTAGGAAACTAACATCAAAGTGAAGCATTTTAGTTGCTTGAATGTGTCACCCGGCTCGAACTAAGATATAATAAATATAGGTCAAAGTCAAAAGTAATTGAAACACGTTTAATTTTAGATTAGAAGCACAAGTACAGACACTTAATAAAACATGGGTTATGATTGATTAGGTGATATAAAGATTTCAGTTATTTATTAAATTAGACTAATGAGATATCATAATCATCAAATGAACCTAAATAAGAAAATTCAGAAAGTATAATAACATTAAGTAGATTAACAAAAGAATAAGGATGCGGAGGATTCGCTTAGGAAGGCAACTAACCTATAAAGTTGTAAAATAAATCTTACAATTTAGTCTTGAACATCAATAAGAAAACACCGGCGCCGGTGGTGTAGTGGTAAGCGTAACTGCTTTCTCACCCCAATGGGTCTGGGTTAAATCCCAGCCGAGGTTGGTGGGATTTTTCTGAGGTATAAAAATCTCTGGTCACGTCTTCCTTAGGCAGGGAGGTACACCCCGTTGGTCCCGGCCCATGTGTGTTGTGGATGGGTGCGATATCCTACGCAGGTGTGGAAGCTGCTTTCCTGCACATTCGATTGCCGTCAATGAATGGCAATCGATGTCCGTCGGTGATTGGCACTAGATTGCGGAACAGACACCGACGTTAAATAAAGGAAAAAAAGGAATCAATAAGAAAACGCAAGCGAACCAATAGCATTAAGCAGATTTACAACGAGAGGAATAGTTTAGGAAATAAGTAAAATTAGAGGTATGTGACAATTAATAGCTTTTAATCTTCTATAGGTACTGTTTTCCCATGATTTTATTGTACTCGATTACTATATTATTCTCTCAATACGCGAAATCTCTTATATATGCGGTTAAAGCATTTGAGTTAACTTATTTTTATTGTTCAAGTTCTTACATTTGTAAACAGCATTCAATGTTAATCGATGAACTTAACCCTACGTGGCTGTAAAATCGATCTTTCCTTTCCTTATGTGGTTTTGATGATTTAACTTTTCGTGGCTGTCGGATTCAACGCACCTACGTCTACGGAGCTTACGCAAAAGTGATTCGCAATTCGGTAGACCTTGCCCAACATTTTTTGAGCTTATGTTGTTTAGAATTTGTTCAATACGGTCGCGAAATTTTGAAATGATTGATACGTGCGGTAAAATAACTAAATTGAAACAAAGCTCAATAGTAAAATAAGTAGAATATCTAGGGAGGAAACCAAAATTAATCAACTTGCCAACATAGGCTATCACATTGATTTGGTGCGGTAAAATAACTAAATTGAAACAAAGCTCAATAGTAAAATAAGTAGAATATCTAGGGAGGAAACCAAAATTAATCAACTTGCCAACATAGGCTATCACATTGATTTGGTGGCACTCTTTAAATGATAATAAGACTTTTTTCTCGCTAAGGTTGTTTCGTACGACGTTCGGAATTCGTGCGGTATTCGTAACTTACATAAATTAGATATTTCGTTCACGGATTTACTTCTTCAATTGGATTACTACGCGGAAGTATCTACTCGCACACGTCACAGCATTTTTTCTATAACTATCTTGAAACAATACACACAGAATCCAGTGTTCAAGCTGCCAACACGGGATAGTCCTTCTGCTGTATTGTCAAAGATAGAAGCTAAATTTATTCAAATGGGTCAAGTCTTGAAAACCAAGCTGTCACGCAGCTTCAGCTTGATACGCAAAAAAAATGTTAGTATTTTTTTTTTAAATTGTTGCTATGATTTTCGCCACAAAATGATTTATAAAGTTAAAAGGAAATGCTTTCGTTGAAAAACCCATAAATACATATGATGATTTACGTACCATGCGATACGCTTCCAATTGAATTGAATGAGAGTTTGCCATAAACACGTTTAGTGCAAAAACTTTGCATTCAGACGAAAATATGTTATCAGTTTAACATCACAGAAGTAATTGCTGCTCATCAAAGTTTGTCTATGAAGACGTTCGAAAACGTGATTTAAAATGCCAAGATTTATTGTGAATTGCGTATGTATTTTTCGCTTTAAAATTTAAAAATTTCAACCCGATCCCTCTTTCTTGATAATACCATCTGATTGACTAGACCCCATGGAAACACGTAATAAGTAAAAAATAACAGCAGTTTGCTCTTCCTTCTTCCATTTGTATTCCCTAAATATAAAAGTGAAAAACAAATCTTTCATATGCGAGCTGAAATCTATGTGCCCTATATTTATTTCCTCCAAACAACACTTTATCTCCGATATCTGGTAGTTCCTTAATTGTAATCAGTACAATCGGGCAACGCGTCTAGCAGTTTGTCTGTGACTGTAACTGGATTGGCAAATTGCCCGGGAAATTCGCTTTGACTTTGCAAAGCTTACTATTAGCATACACTTTTCATTTTTCAAATGCGCTCTGAAGTCAACCACCATCGGATTATGTGCCACTCTTGTGACTTGCACTGTGATCCGAGGATTCATTTTCCCAGCGTTTAATGCACCAGGCACTCTGGCACCGAAGATGCTTGTGCCGAAAAGACAGATGTGAAAATTGCAAATGAACGTTGTTTTATGTATTTTTATCGCTTTAAATTCATACAATAGTGAAGTGTCTGTTATTCGTTTAGACAGCGAGCTAGTTACGTGTCTGGGTGAAGATGGAGGTCGGGATGTCGGGAATCGAAATCAGAGAGGTTGAGAGAAGAATGCAGTCGTAGGAGACACTCTTTTCATTTGGGGCAAGCGAGTGAAATCACAGCTCCCCTCCGATGACAACGTGAGATAGAATGGGAGCGAGCATAACAGTATAGTTTCACTTCCACTGGATGGTAAAATAGCAAATGAAAACTGAGAGGAATTTTTGTGCAATAAAATGAAAAACCGAAACAACCAAAGCGCCAAAACACAAAGAGCAACAAAAAGCAAAAGCTGAAAATAAAATAGCATCCGAAATAGTTTTCAAGCAGCGGTTATTTTTCACGCTGTTGTTTTATTTTACTCTGATTATTTATGGAATTTATGTTTACAATTCGAATCAATTTAAGCGAAAAACCTAAATCCTGGAAAAACTTGCTGAAAATTGTCATGTTTTATTAATGATTTGTGAGGCGAAAAGTTACTTTTTGCGGTTTCAGTTATGCGCGGGAATTTATGAGGATGGTGCTATTCAGAAGCCATCTCAATTCTGAATGCAATAGCGATGTCACTGATGTACTGTGGGCCGGTCGATATAATGTGTTGGTTGGAAATGAATTGATGAGTTTATTATTTTATTTAGGGAAAGTGTACCAATACCAGTCAACTTTAGAAGAGTTAACACTGTTAACAGTTGTGGAAAATGGGATTAATATGCCTGTTTAATTCACCATCTATGTAGATCGTGGCAGGTAAATACGAGAGGAAATTAATTAATTAATTTATCTTTATTAGGGAGGCTCGTGAGGAAATGTTAACCAAACTGTATGTATACATCAATATAAGCATTTTTACAATTAAAATTAGCATATATTTAATAGTACACCTTGCAACTCTCCATCGCGAATAATCTTGATTACGATTTTTCAAATATTTGAACTGATACACTGCAAGTATTTGCATCCGTAAGTTCATAAAACATGAGAAAGTTTGACCATTCTCCTTTTTTAACAATAATTTTTTAGAAATGTCAGCTGGATAATTGCACTACCGAATCAACATCAAATTATTACCCCATGATCATGGTTTCGAGCACCTGTAACGAATAAGTCAATCAGGAAAAGAGATAATATTTTCCTTTTTCTATGCTTGAAAGAAACATTTTCATCACTCTTCAAGATTATTCCCAGAAATATGCATATGAAATTTGCTTATAAGATCAAATAAATGCATACATACATAATGTACACAAAGGACCATATATGTGCAAACTTCAATTTTCTTTGTACATTATTTCATCAAACTGTATACAAGCGTTACGATTTAATAAAAAAAATGACTGATCGTAAATAAGTCGTACATTATATGTGACGTTGACTTAATATGTAGTACTTTAACTAATCATGTTTGTATTACTTCCGTGTGAACATAGTATATAAAAAGTAGAAAGCGAGCATATATCAATTTTGAAGAAGACACGAATCGGGTTGATCATCTCTTTTACCAAAAATCTCTATTGCGGACGGGTGGTGAGGGGAAAACTAGGAAGTTTAAGGTTCTATTACAGATTTGCATGAAAAGTATGCAGAATTTACAATTTTTCGCGACATGAACAGATTCTGTAATGTGGTCGCCGCAAATGCAAATGCATTTCTTCTAGAAAATCATCTCATGAAGATTTTATAAAAAGAAATGCATTCTGGATAAACTTGTTTGTACACTTCAGTCCATTGTAAGAAATGCCATTATACTTGGTGTATATGCTTCATACACCAAGTATAATGACATTTCTTGCAATGGACTGCAGCGTACAAGGAGGTTTATCCAGAATGCATTTCTTTTTTTAATAGGAGGATGTAATAAATCTAACATTACATTGAATGTAGGAGAAATTATTTGCATGTTAGTCACTAAATCTGGAAGGGTATAATGGGCGGAACACGTTGTAAGAATGCCGGACAACAATCTCGCAAGAATGGTTTTTGCCTTTAATCCAGCTGATAAAAGTGAAGCAAGCTTGATGGTTAGACCAAATGGAGTAAGACCTAGGAAGTGTGGGACGATTAAGAAACTGGAGACAAGCCATATTCTGAGAGACGTCGGACACATAACATATGTGGAATTCGATCATCAAAAATCGACCCCATTTCAGTGATTTCAAGTGGTGTAGAAGGACATAGATCAGATGAATGCATTTCAAAATTATAATGACCGCAAAACTCATCTCGATTCGCTCACCGTCCGCAGATGGCGATTTAGAATGCTTGTGGTTTCATGTCCATAACGAGGAATAATCTCATCATGAATGGAATCCTCATCAACAAAAGCAACAAAAAAAAAACATAAATCCAACAGCTCTATGTTGTTGTCCAAACGAACATGTCAGCGCTTCCGGAAGCCGACGAGTTCGACAGACACACGAACAAAATGAAAACACTGCGAATGACCACACCGCAGATTTTCACATACATTTCTATAGCTTCTGCATATGTGGAGATAGGCTTACCAGTTGGCAGACAAAGCGATCAAAATAATAGAATTATGTGGTATTCAACATGATGTACAACGCTTGAATCACTTTCGCTCTGCACATCTGAACCTGTCTCAATGCCCCGTTCCTGACCGAACATGTACCTATGTGCTTCGTGCCAGCACCACAATGACGGTGGGCGGGATGAATAATTCAACTATATTTATTCATTATATCTGCAATTTATAGCACCACTGAGTCCATCCAGTATTATAAAAGTTTGCACTTTGCAAGCTCGAAGTTCAGACTCATCCGGTAGATCAGTGTTGTAGTTTTAGTTGGTTCCCTGGTCCTACCATATCACGCTTCAGTTTACGCTAGGAAATATTTGAAGCACACAAGCACCAAGGATACTAACCGCAGTTTTCGATAGTCCTCTAACAATTTCTCTGAGCAATTAAACCCTGCCGGCGGTGGCAGTTGTGTTTCGGGAAACGAAAATGCTCTTGAATGCACAGCACTGTGCCTCTGTGTTGGAGCAACCAAAGTCGGAACCGGATATAGGCCACGACAGCGTCGCAAATTGCAAATGGGAAATAGTTTGTACTGTTCCGTTCACATCGCATCCTGGCCCTGGTTTCGATTTCCCATCTCGCTAGTTCTCGGTTTACGGCCGGGGTCGGGGTCCGTTTTTGCTCATTTTATCGGCAAAATAAACGGTGCAAATGAAACGAAAAATTACAGAAGAGTGCTTTTCATTAAATTGAATTGTAAACCGTGGAATTAGTGGTAATTCTCATTCTTTTTCTCTCAGTGACTCGTATATGTTTGACAGAGTCGGTAGTTTTCCATTGGAAAATCATCATTTGAGGCGAACGATAATTTCTGTGGTGTTGGGTGTAAAGGGGTGAAACATCGAATTTAGGATTCGAGCATACCCTATCCATCCTAGAGCCATATTTGGAACGAGTTTGTCAACTTTTTTTTTTTTTTTTTTTTCCTTTATTAACGAGACTTTCAGCCTTAGGCTGGTTCATCTCTAAGGGAGTTTGTCAACAAATTTAGGTTTAAACTTTTTAAGTAATATTTATACATCGAAAAATTATACCGTGGTAATCTGACCGTTTTTAATCTGAACACTTTTTTAATTTGAACCCCGGTAATCTGCACGTCGTGCAAACTAAAAATTGCTCAAACATCATTTTGCACATGGAATGAAGTAAAGCAAAATGAAGAACATTGTGAAACGGACCACTGAATCAAAAGAAAACAGCAAATAAGAACCAGAGACACGTTTTTCTGATGCTCATAAGGTTACTAGAAATTTATATTAAAAAATAAACCGTTAATATGAACGCGGGTCGAATGCCCCGCGACGGTTTTTATGTGAGAATAGTTCCTTAACTAATATAACTTGTTAATTTTTGGAATTGGCAGGTATCTCATAGAATTAGTCTATGCTAAGCTAAAGATATATCAAAGGGGACAAACTCCGTTCATCAAAACGGTGTACAAACATGAGCCCCTCCGCCGGGTTTCAGGTCTGTTGATTTTGACAAGGACTTTCCGTGACTTCCGTTATCATCTTAAGTTCCACATGTATCAGTTTTACAACCATAACAATGACGCCATAACGTTGTTAACGATTTTACGCCATGTTCACGATTTATGGAACAGTATCTTTAACATTCTTAATGCTTCCTTTTTTGAAAAGTTTTCTGAAGCAGTTGAAGCAACTTTATAACTCTTTTATGGGCCCCATACATACTACGATCTGGTTGACAACCAGGTTGGGTTGATGCACGATTGTATTGTGTGTGGAGTGGACAAAATTGTCAGTTGGTCGATCGGTTGAAGTAAAATTAAAGCGATTTGATTTATGGTGAGCAGAGTCTCGGAGTCGGAGCGAGCGAAACTGAACTTTTTGTCAGTGCAAACCTCAACTTAAGGAAGGTTTTAAAAACAAACGATTCTGACGTTTGTCAAAAAACTAGCAGACCCAATTTTGATTTGATGGGTTGGTCAACAGGTTTGTAAGGAGAGAAAGGACATACATTTTGACGCTTCTTTTAATTATCCAACTTTCTTACATGGCTCCAGTTTATTACCAACTCTTTCAATATTTTACAGTACATTTCCCACACAGCAAAAAAATAATTTTAATATCACATCAAAGTGGATGCACTACAATCATGTCGAAAATTTCATGTAATTTTTATGACCACATAAATAAACAAATGCAGTAAAAGCAGCGTAATGTCAGTTCATGCATTGTATTAATGATAATTTTGTCCTTTTTAGCAAGTAATATTACACCATATTTTCGACATGATTGTAGTGCATCCACTTTGACGTGATATCAAAATAATTTTTTTGCTGTGCATGGACTTGAGGTTAGTGGGTTATGTTTAGTCTCTTTATATATGCAACTATGTTGATTTCCCATAGTGAAACATATCACCTTCATAATGCTTCCGTATGCTTCAAACGATTAATTCTTGGTTATTAATAGAACTTCCATGATGATATCGGCTGCTTCATACAGACTGAGCAATTCTGATTATAGTATCAGATTTGTTCTGTATACAGATATACAGAGGAACTGGAAGGGCTTAGACGGCGGACAAACAGCAGCAGCAGCAGGAAAAGCAGTACAGCAACACAGCAGCAGCAGTTAGCAGAAGCAGCAGCAGTGGACGAAAATAGAAACTTCTCACCAATAAATTAGTGATCTTCTAGTAAAAATTTACGTAACGTTTTGTTTAAATTTTGTTTTATTTTTGCATATTATTTTTGTTTCAGTCAATTAGCAGACGGTACAAGAGATTCAATACTCGTTTTCGCGTAAAATAATCTTCTATGTTTTCCTTGTTTTCAGTTGATTTTTAAACATTTTAATTTTTTTGTTAAACAGACGTAACACTACATTGTGTATCTTCATTCACGCATTTAACGATTGATTTGAATATTATCAGTTCCGCAAACTACTCGCCGCAGCACTGACATCGGATCATTTTCACGTTTCTATACATTCAATAGAACTGTTATGCAAAATTGTTTGCGAGTTACCGAGAAACCTTGTTTTCCGCGAGAAACCCGAGAGATGTCGTTACTGAGGTCCTATGTTTTAAGATACTATGTTTTCAAGAAAAACTTTTTCAAAGAGTCATGGGAGCGTCGGTGAGTCACTGACCTTCCATTCAGTAGATTTTACATCAACAATATTCTTCCTTCCACCGTAACAGAGAAGATGGTCGTGACCGGCAATGGTAATTTTCATGCTTTGCAAAGTGTCTATGTAGATCATTCACGATCTATTGCCATGTACATCAGAAGTTCTTGGTTTTCCAAACCATTCTGGAGTACAGATGATTTGAACAACAATATCAACCAAGACTGTGACAATGTCTGTAGCATCAAAATCTATCCAAACAGATTCATAGTGGCTGTAAGAATGTTACACAACCTAATTTCAAGTATATTATATGTTCTAGGTTCTCCAAATCGTCCTGGTGTTCAGATGATATATTCTACCAGATCAATCATGACTCGAACATTGTCTGCAATGTCGAATTATGCCCAAACAAATTCATATTGTCTATGTGTATCATGTACGACCTATTGCCATCAACCAAAACAGTTTGAAGACAAATCTGAATGAATCTGTTTGGACATATTTAGATACAACAGATATTTTCCCAGTCTTAGATGAGGTAGTAGAACACAATGTTTGAAATCCTGAACGATTTGGAGAATCTCTATTAAAAAATAGTTGTATCAAACATAACCTCATCGTCCTCACCATTACTGAAATATGAAATGCATCCTTTCAGCATATTGATTTATGTATCCGATTAAAATTAAAAAAGCATCTAATTAATAAATGGAAACAATGTTAATAAAATCGCCAAAAAGTGCAATAACACTAAACTATATCAAGTGACACATGTTGCTGGTTTCAAATTAATTTATTTTATATAGTATTTCTAAAACTACAATTTGTTTTTATTAGGTGTAGCAAGATTTTGATTATGTTTCTATAAATTAATGGGTTTTTATACAAGGCTTAGGAAGTCAACAAATGACAAATAATAAGGATTTTTCAGAAGTCTGATATAAGATATTTTTTTATTTCGACATCAACAAATTAGTTAAGAGATATCAAAAATTCACAATAATCCAGGGCTTGAAATGCCACGATTTTAGGCCTTAAAAGAAATTATAACAAGTTTTCTTTAACTCGGAACCAATACTTTTTTGATGAATTAGAGGGCTTTTTAAAATAATTTGTTTATCTAGCATGTTTTGTTTTTTCTAAAAAGACTTTTTTTTAGGTGGTAAACTTCCCCTCAATCTTAATTTCAGCAACGTTTGCCTACATGTGTTATTCTTGAAAGGATAAAACATAAATTAACTTTTATTTATTTACTTAATTGTTTGTCGTCAGTCAGGTTTTTTTGCCTTAAGTGCTATTTTTTACATTTTTGTCTTTGTTTTATAAATTATAATATTTATTGAAAACAAATAAAAAATACTTCTGCTTGCGGACGTTACGCGAGGAATTCAAATATTGCTTTAATTTGATTGTTTTCATTGTAAAGTCAATGTTATCGCAGTGCTTATTGTATGTGTCCATCATTTGGTTCAAGGGTCCAAATTTGGCATAATTTTTACGATGGCGGTTTGTAGCAAATATATTTGTATTTCGTAGATGTCTGTATGGTGTTTATTAATTTAAGGAGGACAACAGCTCTATTGAATCAATGGGTTGTGATACAATATCGTTTACGAATGTAATCATAGAAAGTTCTCGACGCTCTTTTGATGTTTGGATATTTATGAGTAAACATCGAGCTGTGTAAGACGGTAGAGGAAATACAGTCCAACCTAACTTGCGGAGTGCATACAATAGAAACTGGTTTTGAACGGACTCTATTCTTTCTTCGCGTGTGATTGAAACAGGAAACCAAACTATGCTGTAATATTCTAAGATCGACCTTCCATAAGCAATGTTCAAAATTTTTATCGTATATGGATCTTGAAAGTTATGAAATATTATATGAAACCAAGCTTGTTGTTAGCTCTGTTATTAATTGTGTTATATTGATCTGGGAAGTTAATTTTGAGTCTAATATAGCACCTAGATCAATGACTCTATCACACTTTTCTACGTTCTGGTTTCCTAAAGTAATTGTTTTAGAACTATGCACGTGTGTTCGTATGTGTGCATATTAAGTAGTTATCATTATCCAAACAATACGTCACGTTATGTTTAACTAGGATATGTGTACTCTTACTTATCGTTTCTAATCCTTTCTCTTCTTACATAGCTCAATCTGTTCTGATCGTATGTAAAATGTATAAACATCTTATTTTTCAAAAGCGTTACGATAGTTTTGGATGTTCCCTAAAATGTAAACATTAGTCGCATATTCATATGATGAATAATGTAAGAGCAAATTTTCATTACGTCGAAAGTAACAAAGGTAAACAATGTCGAGCTATCAGTGTCAATCGATGCTCTTAAGATTGCTATTACATTATATACTGTCCGAATATAGGATCACATCCCATTTATGAATTTATTTACCAGTCAAATTCCTATTTGACGTAATCACCTTCCGATCAAAATAATTTTTTAAGTCACCCAATTTCTACGGAGATGAAGTTTGTCTTAAGTAACAGCGCAGAGAAACCCTTGAAAAGTATACGTTCGTCGTTTCGCTTTCTCATTATTAAAGTGAATAAATCGAACTGTTTGTTGTTAAGATGATTTCGGTGGTCCTTAACTGATGAATGGGCTGCACGTAGTTTATTAGTTTTATTAATAAGATTTTATTGTAATATATAATGTACGATATCGCTTTTGAATGTGCAAGCAAACTGCCGGATAGATGAGGAGAACAAAAGTGTTATTTTCGGTAGAATATTACTTTTGCTCGACCCAGGCCATTTTTGTATAAAATTGTATCAGATAGAACTCGGGCGTAACGGTACGGAAAAGTAATAAGTATATTAAAATTTGACGTTTACTTGATCCGGCTTGAAAATCATTATTAACTGCATTCAGGGGCGTCATTTTATTTGAATAGTTTTTACCAGGGTTTGATATAGCGTCGGTCGAAGCTTGGTGTGATGTAAATGGATCGGTGGCTTTAGAGCAACCGTTTTCGCTTACTGAGCAGAAGAGCATGGGTTAGCACCCAAGCCTCTTTGTATTACTGACTTGATCCATCCCGGGCCTTTATTGTGAGGAACCATTGCTGATATAATTCGGGTGGAACGGAACGGATAATCATTTATTTAGAAAATATATGACGTACGCTAGCGAGCCACCCAGCCCACTAACAAAAACGTCCTTCATATGACAACCGTGGAGATGCAGAGGTGTATTCGGTTTCTAGTAGCAACGTGTGTCAAACTAACAATCTGGCGCCGTTATTGACACTGGTCAATCATGGAGTAGCCACTACTGAATTATATGGTCGTCATTGCTCATGCTCATGCTTTAAAGTACGTAAACTGGTGCTGTGATGATAGTAGATACTTACTGTGCCCTCAATATAAATCTTTGGTTGAAATTTTTAGTTTTGGTTGGTGTTTGTGCAACGTCATCTACATGTACAACTACCCTACCCACTGTAGCTACTATACAAACGAATACAAATAAACAATGTTCGAGCCGTGGGCTCTGTATTTGCCGGGATTCGGAGGTTTTTCTTCCCGTTCGTACCGCGAACGGCGCACAGAAACCAGAGGAGCACTTTAGCACCCGAAAAGTACTGCTGCTACTCCACCTTCCCAGTAGAAGATGTGAGTTAGCCAGTCAGTCACTTTGCACTAACGTTGGAGTCCGCGATTTTCACGTTAATTACGCACGGACACACGATTGATCAAAACCTGATCACACTGACGCGATAACATCGATTTCGGATCACAAGCAAAATTTCGATTTCCACTTCACTTTCCTTTAATTTATTGCAACCGACGGATGATTGACGATCGAGGAATAGAAATTAAAGAACACCGACAATAGATGTGGTTGCGCACGCTTGGGGTATCTATTTGCTACTGATTTACAATGTGTGTACAATTCGGTTCGTTTGGTCAAGTGCAATGATTGACCATTGGAACGATCATAAACACAATGTAGGGATCCCACCCGTGCGCGATCATATGGTGCCGTGACCATCCACTTGATCGACTGGCAAACTACAGCGTGCAACAAACCAAATTTCAAATCACTGACGACCGACATGCAAACCAACCTTTACTCCAGGAGCTCAAGGAACATATTCTTGTTATCATTTTCTGTATATTCAAAATATTGACATCAATAAACATTTTTCAATTTTGGTCCAATTTAACCCCCTTACTAGGCCCAATGTCACCCCGTCTTACGGTAAGTGGAATCACTTTATGTGTGAACTGAACATGCATTCCTTGAATCATATTCACCGGTGCAATATAATTAGATACTTTTCATATACTTCTCAAAGTTAATAATGCTCTAAATTGTCTTCAGCCTTATATTGCCTGTAATTCTTTATCAATACCAATTTGAAGGTGTTAAACTATTAAGTTTAAAAATAGACTTTGTACCTATGGGCATAAGCGCATTCTAGACTTAATCTGAAGGCATCAATATAGCCAAATATGGTAAAAATAAATCAGCCCTAGAAAAAATATTGATATGTGGTCTTCAGCAAAGTTGTATAGTTCACACTTAGCTAATTTTACACGTGACGGAATCCATGTTTGACCTAAAGGATCAGACGATAACAAATATTTCATGTAAAATTAAGTGCTCCGAGACTGAAAAGTACGTTTCATGTTGAATTTCGCGTCTGTTATGACTCAATTTTATGTCAAAATTGACGCTTGTATATGTCAGTCTCAGAGCACCAAAATTTACATGTTTTTTTCAAAGTGTATAGCTGATAAAATTCAGCTTTGAAGCTTTTCTTCTGTGCATCAAAGTGGAAGCCTAGAAGGACATGAATATACAGAAATTTTCATATTTGAAATGGTTTGCGCAAAGTCAGTTTTCGTAGAAGCTGATGAACCGTGTTTGATCAAAATTTTCAATAATTAGCATCGGTCTACATGCAACGACAATGCATTTCTTTGATGTCTCCTTCCTCTTGTTTGGCTTTTACGTCTCTACTGGGATTTCTGGCATACTCTCAACATAGTGTTCTATGAGCAGATTCACAGTTGTTAATTGAGATGTTTCCAAAGCTATGCGTTATTGACTTTTCTCTATTGTATGTTATGCAAGTACAGTTATATTATATGCGTAGGGAATTCGAAATAATTTCCAACCCAAACAATTTCTAGCCCTATGCTAAACATTTATTTATCAGTAAAAATCTTTGGCCTAGTTAGGGGTAGGATAACAAACATCCACGGTTCATACCAATCTTCAATTCTACACATAAAGGGAGGGGGTGTAAAGTGTCCTTGTGCAATGTGTACAGCCCCTTACAGTAATATCGTTATTCATGCTCAGTCAGTGCTATCGGTTTTAGGACAACTGCTGTGATTTTTGATGATGTCTTACCTGGCATTCTACATCCGATATGAAGGTAGGAGCGTAGATGGAAAGCAATTCCATAATAGGAAGCTGAGATAGGATCCTAAAAAGATAATAAAAACCCATCTTTCCAATGCATGAGCATCATATATTTTACGACCGAGCTATAACTACCATACTGACTGCTGTGTGGAAGATATCGTATAGTTTGCACACTGTGCAGTCAATGTTCGGAATGCTTGCCAGAAAATCATCGACCGAACGAGGTCGACTTGCGGACTTTTCTCCGTGGTTGGCATGCTTAGGAAAAAAAAATTCCCGTAAGGTGGAAAGGTATAGGATTCCAAATGAACCCAGCACAACGTCATTTTTATATGCAGTCAAGTTCCGGAGTTTTTTTTCTTCATTTCTTCTGACATGCATCTCGTTTGTTGCCTACCACGAAAGGATTTCACATGCCAAGCAATGTTTCGGATACGGATACTGTAAATCTGCATAGTTTCTTGCAACGATAACTGTATTGTGATATTGATTGATTCATATCTGAGGATCCAATCCCAGTCGCTGCAGGCTACTTATGCATGAAACTCCTGTGCATTGTTCATAGTTGTCAACTATTGGAAATGGATTTATTTCCTTCCATCGAAATAGGTTTCGATTATATGAGGTTTTGGAAAGCATACATCCTTTCCATCAATATGAAACCCATGTTGAAGCAAAATGTTTAAAAATGAGTTTTTCACTTCGTTATTGAACTATTTTTATTACTCAGAGATCTGATCACATACCTTTTTAATTGAAATTAAGTTTG
Source organism: Ochlerotatus camptorhynchus (assembly GCF_037179485.1). NCBI lineage: Eukaryota > Metazoa > Arthropoda > Insecta > Diptera > Culicidae > Ochlerotatus > Ochlerotatus camptorhynchus. The sequence goes on from NW_027040885.1 coordinate 180,074, forward strand.
AAGGTATATTTAAAAATATTGATTATGAAGAACATTATCGCAGATTACTATTCTAGATTGCTCTAAAGTAGTTGTTTTTGAACCTTTTCCGTTCCATCCCTCTCTACCAAAAAAGCTCGTTTCTACTCACTATGGCTAGTATGGTTGTATTCCCTCCTGGGGTGGGGGAATTCTCTACCTGTTGAAAAACGCTGCTCTAAAAGGAATAATAAGGTACCAAATAACACGGTATAACGTGTTACTTGGATTTTTGGATGATATTGATATCATTGGTCGTAGAGTAGAGAAAGAGACCTTCCTTGGAAAGATTGGGCTTCTGATAAGCACTTTCAATGCGATGCACATAATCGCATGACGATAGTAAAATAATTGACAAAAACATTAAATATTCTAGAAACCTAAAAAAAAATATTAAACATCATTGAAGAGAAAAAAATAAATTTTGGCCCCAAATAGCTATTATCGAACCAATGTGTGCTCTGTAGTGAAAGGGTCCCTATCATAGGGATCATGTTAAAACCACACGTGAACATGTAAACCTGGCTGCTGGAACCCACAGGCAACCAATGAAAAACAAACATCAAAAGTGACTCTTTTGACAGATAGAATAAAAGGTGGGTAGCAAACTTGGAAAACCACCAAAAGTAAGCCAAGCGGTGTGGCTTTTGTATGTTGGTTGACCAGACAGTCAGTAATGGCCCGACGGAGATATAAAAAAGGACACACCGACGATGATTTTACGAAAATCGATAGCCTATGTTTACGTTTCAGCACGTGTTACGACGATTATATTGTGACAACTTAGAATATAAAGAACACCGAGCTCAATGCGTGCCTTTATAAAAGATGTGCCAATCACCATTGGCTTTGGAGTAGATATATATTAGACATTTAATTTTCTCGCTTGGACTTCTTCGAAAATTTCACCATAAAGTCGAAAGTGAGAAGTATTTTTAGAATCTTTGTTTCAGCATTTTAGTTAATCACCTGTCACCTATTGAAGATTTTTGATAGAGTCAATAATGTGTGTTGATATTACGTGCTGGGACGGTTCTAGTGAGCAGTTGATACGTGCACAGATAGCTTGCCCTGAACAAGTGGGTGGCCAAAGACCGAGAATCATAGCTCAGAAGCTCATTTAATGAAAACGACAAAGGTTATTAGTGGCGATAGAAGGTAATAGTTCCTAAATTGAAATAGTAAAATATAATCAAGTGCTGAAACCATCCGGATAAAAATATCTTGATACCAGGATACGAGTATCCAACATTTTCTGAGGCATAAACATCTCTGGTCCCGTCCTTCGGAAGGGAAGTAAAGCCGTTGGTCCCTGCTCATGTGTCTTGATGGGTGCGATATCCTTCGCTGGTGCTGAAGCAGAACCTAGGGGGGGAGGGAACTCGGAAGGAGCTTTTGAGATAAATCGATAGAATTGGCCAATGTCAGTCAGAAGAAACTTCCATAAAAAGTCTAGAGAACCCGGAATTAACTTCCAAAAATGTTGCAGGACTCTTTCGGTGAAAGTCGTAAAAACATCCTAATAAAACGGGATCAAGCTTACGCGGAAAGATGGAAGAAAGTTGAGGTAAAAAACAACTACAATAAATTTCCACGAGTGGCCTCAACATTCTTTTAGGAGAATTTGGAAAATAAAATATCAAGATAAGTAAGAAAAAAAAAAGTTAAAGTTAAAAAAAAAAACTTCCAAATGATTTTTTTTTTGTTTATTAAATTTATTTGGTAAGGCTCAACCGAATTAACTTTACAGAGCCGAGGATTCTTGGTATACTATACAATACATCTTAAAAATATAGTCAAAAGGTACAACACAATAAACACTTTATCTTCCGCTATCCAAAAAGCCTCCTCCATCAGAACTGGAGCCGCTTCCAGTAGTTTCATTGTATGGCAAATTGTTGTACGCCAACGAGGGTCAGAGCGCGTCCATTGCAGCAATGGACGCAAAACGTGGTCAGCACTCACACACTCATCACGAAACGGTTGCTTTCCAAAGTCGACGACGCATCGACCGAAAGAACTGCTGATGAAGAACAATGAGGAGGACCACACAATGGTTGCTGCCGAGAAAACAGCCGATCGCGTAGCACACATCAAGAGTGGTCTGCTTTTGTCGACAGCCGAGTGAACACTGGCTTCCAAATGATGTCAGAAGAATCTTTCAAAGGAAATCAGAAGAAACTTCCGGAGGTACTTAGAAGAAACTTTTAAAGAAAATCAGAAGAAATCGGGGAAATTTAAAAGAAAAAAAAAGCTCATGGAAAAGTCGAATGACACTTCCAGAAAAGTCTTTGGGGGGAATTCAAAAGGTGGCAATTAAAAGTAATCAATGCTATTAAATTAGACTGAAATAAACCAACTCTAAATAACTAATAACAGTACCAGCAAACCGTATTATATAGAGTCTGGGTAACTCTCGATTGCCTCAGCTACTAAATACCGAACAATATGTAGAGACTCCTCAGAAGACAAACACAACTGATGCATTACGGGAGAGTTTGAACCGTTAAACCACACTATCAGAGCATCGGATTCCAATTCTATCGGTTTGATAGCCATTTTGAGATACTGAATCTAGCAAATGAGACCGGAAACATACCATCATAATGGGGTCATGAACCTGTGACGCCTCGAGAGAATAAAAGGTATCATCGTGTAATTTTCATCTCACTGCGTCCTAGCAAGAAGTACGGTCGACTTGTTTCGCGCTCCGTTAATTTGGAAGTTTTCTCGCTATTATCTGACGTAAATAATCAGTTTTTTCTCGCTTAGTGATTCCTGGCATAATTCCCGATAAATTTATCAAAAAGTGAGTTTTTTTCTGAGAAGAAAGTGTGTTTTCGGCATCATCGGAAGGAAAATTGTTTTTGCGATTGCCAATTCGCCAACCATTTTGCGCACCATCGGTGCGTGGTCACGCATACCTGTGCACACGGATCATCGTCATCGAGTGTTAGCATCTGCCTCCACATTCAAACCGCTCATCCATCTCGTGTGTTCAGCTGAGTGCCGAGCTTCATACAAGCACACACCAACGAAGACCGCCCGCACACGCGGATCGAAGATCATCAAAGCTGCGCGTCGCTCCGCTGCTGCTGTGTAAACGCTCGGTGGTAGTAGTATAGGATTATCAGATAAGTTTTTGTTCTTGTTTCTTTCTTTCTCCCATCAGTTAAATTTTAAGTTTGTGTTTCTGTGTTTGTATTTTTTTTTCTCGTGTATTGTGTCCGAGTAATTTTGATTATCGTTGCAGTGGTAGAGCGTTTTTCGCTTCCACTAGTACGGCAAAATGGACATTTTGTCAGAAGACGAAATGGACGTTTTGTCGGAAGATGACACCACCTTGCCACGCGATAGCAAGAAGGGTCGAAAACGTCTGTCATCCCAGAAATCAGATGATGCCATCCCTGCTTCGTCATCTCAGTCTGGTAATGGACAGGGACAGATAAGCCCCCGATCGCGAGCCTACCCAGAAGACTCAACTGGCCCATGGGTTGTTTACTTTCAGCCCAAAAAGAAACCTTTGAATGTAATGCAAATTACTAATGATCTGACGAAGCGGTTCTCGGCCGTGACCGAAATCTCGAAGGTGAGGTGCAATAAACTTCGCGTTGTCGTCTCTAACCTGAAACAAGCTAACGAGATTGCTGCCTCCCAGCTCTTTACACTCGAGTATAGAGTGTACATCCCAGCTCGTAATGTGGAGATCGAAGGTGTGGTGACCGAAGCGAGTCTGACCCCCGAGATCTTGGCGAAGCAAGCGGTTGGCCGTTTCAAGAACCCCTTGCTTCCCACGGTTGAGATACTGGAAGTCCAGAAGCTGAACTCAGTATCTTTCAGCGAGGGTAAAAAGAGCTTTACCCCCACAGACTCGTTTCGGGTGACCTTTTCTGGTTCACTACATCGAGTTGGGAAAACTTCGGCTACCTGTGCGTTTGTTTGTTCCTCGGGTCATGAACTGCCAAAATTGCAAACAGTTGGGACATACGGCCTCTCACTGTGGCAGCAAGGCACGCTGTTCCAAATGCGGGGAGAAGCACGAGGATGGCGCCTGCACAGTCACTGCACCAAAATGCGTGTACTGTAAGGGAACTCCTCATGGTCTCTCATCGTGCCCGGCGTACAAACAACGCGGGGAGAAACTAGAACGCTCTCTTAAGGAGCGTTCCAGGCAGTCTTTTGCAGCAATGCTAAAAACAGCCACACCATCAACCAACGACAAAAATCCCTTTGCTGTTTTGTCTGATGACGAGTCTGACTCTGACTTGGCTTAGGAGGGAGTTTCTTTCAGTTTTCCGGAAGGTTCTGCACGGAAACGAAAACGCATCCGTTCGCGGAAAGTTGCAGATAAGGAACCCCAAATCAGCTTGCCCAAATCAAGGAGTGATGGAAAAAAGGAAGTTTCAACTCCTCCTGGTTTCCGCAGAACTGACTATAACCAGAACTTTCCATCTCTCCCGGGGACATCAAAAACCCCTGATGGCCCATTTTTAAGAACAGAAGCCCCTTCTTCATCCGGGTTGTTCTCATTTGATAAAATTGTGGACGATATTCTCAAGTACCTCAATATTTCTGATCCTCTCAAAAGCATTGTTCTGGCAATGCTTCCTTCTGTGAAGACCCTCTTGAAGCAATTGACATTGAAGTGGCCCCTCATTGCAGCAATCATTTCCTTCGATGGATAATTTTCCAAACGAGGTCGGGGATTTGATCACTGTTCTACAGTGGAATTGTCGAAGTCTCATTCCTAAATTAGATTCTTTTAAGTTTTTAATTCACAATAATGATTGTGATGCATTTGCTGTTTGTGAAACTTGGCTCTCTTCAGATATCGATCTTCCTTTTTATGATTTTAACATTATTCGACTGGATCGTGAGGATTCGCGTGGAGGAGGGGTACTTTTGGGGATCAAAAAGTGCCATTCCTTCTATAGAGTGAATCTTCCACAATTTCCAGGTATTGAAGTTGTTGCATGTCAGGCTATTATTAAAGGTAAGAGCCTTTGTATTGCTTCTGTTTATATTCCTCCTAGAGCCGTTGTTAATCGCAAACAACTTTCAGATATCTGTTCGGTACTTCCTGCTCCACGGTTGATTATGGGAGATTTGAATTCCCACGGTACAGGCTGGGGGGAACTGTATGATGACAACCGTTCCACTTTGATATATGACCTCTGCGACAGCTTTAATATGACAATTCTTAACAATGGAGAAGTAACACGTTTGGCTGGCCCATCCTCGAATGGAAGTAGATTAGACCTCACACTTTGCTCTAACTCATTATCGTTGGATTGCACGTGGAATGTGATCCAAGATCCCCACGGTAGTGATCACTTGCCGATCAAAGTTTCAGTTGCCAGTGGGTTCAATCCGTCGGAACCCGTTAACGTCGCGTACGATCTTACCCGTAATATCGATTGGACAAAGTTCAAGAATGTGATAGAAGATGCCCTAACGTCGGTAGAAGGGCTTCCACCGTTGGAGGAATATAACTTCCTCTCCAATCTGATCTTGGACAGCGCGCTCCAAGCTCAAACTCGGCCGGTTCCAGGAACGTCTTTCCGTAGGAAACCTCCTTCCCCTTGGTGGGACCAGCAATGCACTGAGGTTTATCGTAAAAAGTCCGACGCGTTTAAGCTCTTCCGGAAACGTGGAACACCCGTACATTTCGAAGCGTACTCGGCCCTTGAACGCGAACTCAAGAGCCTCATCAAAGCCAAGAAACGCGGATACTGGCGGCAATTCGTGGACGGATTATCGCGCGAAACGTCGATGAATACGCTTTGGAATGCGGCGCGAAGGATGCGTAACCGGTCTTCAAACAACGAGAGCGAGGAGTACTCCGATAGTTGGATTCTCAAGTTCGCGCGAAAAGTATGTCCTGATTCTGTGCCGGCACAGATGATTCCTCGCGAAACGACGAATTCGGTAGACGAGATCAGCCAGCCTTTTTCAATGCTGGAGCTCTCACTCGCGCTCCTTTCGTGTGGCAATTCGGCTCCGGGGGCTGATAGAATCAAGTTCAGCTTGTTGAAGAACCTCCCAGACGTCGCTAAGAGGCGCATGTTGAACTTGTTTGGTCAGTTCCTGGAGCTTAATATTGTTCCGGATGATTGGAGGCGGGTGAGAGTTATAGCCATTAAAAAGCCTGGAAAACCCGCGTCAGATCACAACTCGTATCGTCCCATTGCGATGTTATCGTGTATTCGAAAATTGTTGGAGAAAATGATCCTTTTTCGCCTGGACAAATGGGTTGAGTTGAACCACCTACTCTCAGATACTCAATTTGGTTTCCGTAGGGGCAAGGGAACGAACGACTGTCTCGCGTTGCTTTCCACTGAAATTCAGTTGGCTTTTGCTAAGAAAGAGCAAATGGCTTCTGTCTTCTTGGATATTAAGGGGGCTTTTGATTCAGTATCGGTTGAAGTCCTTTCAGACAAACTCCACGCTTGTGGCCTTTCTCCATTAATTAATAACTTTTTGTACAATTTGCTGTCAGAGAAACATATGAGCTTTTCTCATGGAAACTCTACAGCTTCACGATTTAGCTACATGGGTCTCCCCCAGGGCTCATGTTTAAGCCCCCTTCTGTATAATTTCTACGTCAGAGAAATTGACAATTGTCTAAGGGACAACTGCACGTTGAGACAACTTGCAGATGACGGAGTAGTGTCTATGACAGGACCCAGAGAGGCCGACCTGCAAGGACCCTTACAGGATACCTTAGACAATTTGTCTACTTGGGCTATCCAGCTAGGTATCGAATTCTCCACGGAGAAAACTGAGTTGGTCGTTTTTTCTAGGAAGCATAGCCCAGCACAACCAAAGCTTCAACTTTTGGGTAAACCGATCACTCATTCTATGTCCTTCAAATATCTTGGGGTCTGGTTCGATTCAAAATGCACCTGGAGATCCCACATTGAGTATCTGAAGCGGAAATGCCAACAAAGGATCAATTTTCTCCGAACAATTACCGGAACGTGGTGGGGAGCCCATCCGCAAGATCTTCTAACGTTGTACCGGACAACGATTTTATCGGTTTTAGAGTACGGTAGTTTTTGCTTCCAGTCGGCGGCTAAAACGCACATCATCAAACTGGAACGGATCCAGTATCGCTGTCTTCGTATCGCGTTAGGATGCATGCACTCGACTCATACGATGAGTCTCGAAGTGTTAGCGGGCATGTTGCCACTCTCTGATCGGTTTTCGGAATTATCCCTCAGGCTCCTCACCCGTTGTGAAATTATGAACCCACTGGTGATTGCAAACTTTGAGAAGCTTCTTGAGCTAAACCCTCAAACTCGTTTTATGTCATTGTACTACGTGTACTTAACACAGGATGTCAGCCCTTCGCAGCATAATCCCTATCGTGTTTGCTTCTCCGACTTCGACAATTCTGTTCATTTTGATTTATCAATGACGCAAGAGATTCGCGGAATCCCAGAGCATCATCGTTCCATGATTGCTCCGTCAATTTACGCTGCAAAGTTTGGCCAAGTTGATTCCGCAAGATCGTTCTTCACAGATGGATCACTAATAGAGGCGTCCGCTGGTTTTGGTATTTATAACGAATTTCATAGCGCCTCTCGAATGCTTCAAGCTCCTTGTTCCGTATATGTTGCTGAGCTGGCGGCAATACATTGTACGCTAGAAACGATCGCCTCACTTGCACCAGATCATTATTTTATTTTTACGGATAGTCTCAGTTCTGTCGAGGCTATTCGCTCCATGAGGCCGGTAAAGCACTCCTCGTATTTTCTCACGAAAATACGAGAGCTTTTGAGTGCTTTATCTTTAAGATCTTTTGTCATCACCTTTGCATGGGTCCCATCTCATTGCTCGATTCCGGGCAATGAGAAGGCGGACTCGCTTGCAAAGGTGGGCGCTATGGAAGGCGATATTTACGATCGACAAATCGCCTACGACGAATTTTTCTTCATTTATCGTCAACAGTCCCTCGCCAGCTGGCAAAATAAATGGAGTGAAGGGAGTTTGGGACGATGGTTATATTCAATCATCCCTAAGGTGTCGAAGTGTCCTTGGTTCAAGGGGTTGGATGTGGGTCGAGACTTCATTCGTATGATGTCTCGCCTCATGTCCAATCACTACTCGTTAAACGCTCACTTGTTCCGTGTTGAGCTGGGGGACAGTAATCTCTGTGAATGTGGACAAGGTTACCAGGACGCAGATCACATTATTTGGTCATGTGCTGAGCACCGTGGAGTCAGATCCGAGTTGTACGATTCCCTTCGGGCTCGAGGTAGACAACCTAATGTTCCAGTTCGGGATATTTTGGCTAGACGCGATCTGGAGTTTATGCAACTCATATATGTTTTCTTGAAGAATATTAACCATAGATTGTAAGTTTGATTAACCTTGTGTTTAGTTTGTGTTTTGTATGTGTGTGTGTATTTTTTTTTGTAGATTTGTTTCTGTAATAATTGTATAATTACAGAGTTGATATAACGTCGATAGGATTAAGTATTTGTTTTAGAAATAGTGAAATTTTTGAATCATAAATCATATTCCAAATCTCCTTTTCCCTCTCCCGATCCAAACAATTGTCATCCACTAACCTCGAGAAGACCGCGAGTAATCGGTTCCAATCCTTTAATTTTAGATTTAAGACATTTATAATGTATAAAGAAAATGATAACTTGGCTCTGTAAAGTTTATTCGAATGAGCCTGTATAAATAAAGTAATTAACAAAAAAAAAAAAATCGTGTAATTTGGTGGGAACGAATTGGACCTCACCGTCATTCTAGTGAATGAAGAAAATTGCCTTAAAGCGATTAAAAAGGTCAGAAATTGATGCTGCTCGTCCCCAAACCGTTGTCTTTGCAGATTTTCAAAGAACATATATACTGTAATTTGAGCGAAAATTTATCATCGGGGTGAAATTGATCAAAATGCAGTGCGTTTTCAACTGTTCCGTTGAAAATTGTCGGTAATTGATATCAAGTGAAATCTTGATAGTGTTTCATCACTATACATTACTGCATAAATTTCAATTTTAATCAATTACTTACAATATCATCATTCAAAAAATTGTTAAGAGGACTGCAATGACTATTACCAAGTGGTTTTTTATAGTAAACTTAGTATCACTAAAGTTGAAGGATGCGATTATGAAACAATATTTCGTGGTCTAGTCACTTTTTGCGGGTAACATGGCCAGATGTGGCCAGTATGTGCGCAAATCAAATGGCAACCAATGAACCTCAAATTTTATTTGTTTTTGAGGGGTACACGACGTTAGGCATACGGTCCATTAGGCATACGGACGTTAGGCATACGGACGTTAGGCATACGAATGTTAGGCATAATGTACGATAGGCATAATGGACGTTGGGCATAAAGGACGCTAGGCATAATGGACTTTAGGCATAATCTACCCGATGAATTCCAGAAAGATGATAATGGGGACCGTCAATTGATTGCTGACTTCCCTACTAGCACGCTTGTCACAAATCGGTTGTGGCAACTTCTATACAACTTATATCAGTCATAAACAAGTTGCCTGTCCAAGACGTCGCAAACTCATGAAAGCTTGCGACGTCTTGGACAGGCAAAGTATTGGGTTACAGATGGTACGTTTGCCACAGTTCCTTGTTTGTTTTGGCAACTCGTCACTGTTCATGGAAGTATCGCTTCCTCATATCAGCAGACGATTCCGCTAGTTTTCATTCTGATGACATCAAAAACAGAATCTTTGTATCGATAAGTGTGGCAGAAAATCCTGGAAGCAGCAGGTTTGTTTTTTTGTTATTGAATGAAAAATCACAGAATTCACCATTCTTTATTTCATGAACTGCTCTTTGAGGAAAATCTTTTCTTCTTTGACAAATGTGTGATTTTTTTTTATTTCTAGATGCGATTGATTTCAAGATATAGTTCAAAACTATGCTGAGTTTTCATTGCCAGATTACTTAACCGCTATCACTACTTATCTTGAATCTAGATAAATATGTAGCTATGTCACTTATGATATGATAAAAAATTGATTCCAAACTGTGCTTATTAAATAAACTATGTTTGTTTAACTTGTATAATTTTTTATTCAACGCTAAGCCTAATTTAAGCATTGTTTATCATGCTCGAAACAGGTTTCTGGAATTGCACAGTAGTAAGGTATTTTATGCCTAACGTTCATTATGCCTAACGTATATTATGCCTAACGTCCATTACGCCTAATGACATTATGCCTAACGTCCATTATGCCTAACGTCCGTATGCCTAACGTATTTATGCCTAATGGGGTACACTCGTTTTTTAGCATGAGCATGAGCATGATTGACCACGGATGCTACTTTGTTATTGCCAGATCAGCTGTCGCTCTCAGGTCACCGAACCCCTCATATCACATCACACCACTTATGATCGAGTTTTTGTAGCCATTAAAACCCGGCACTGACGAAAACGACGATAGTTTTCACAAAACACGGTGAAAAAGTATTGTGACTATGGAACTCTTTAATATCACGGGGCCTGGGTTTGATCCCACGAGTTTATGCTCAGTAAGCAAAAATGGCTGTCTAAGGCAGCTGAACCCTTCATATCACATCACTTCACTTATGATGGAGTTAATGCTATAACCGGTACCCTAGAAAAAGCCGCGACGACCGACGATATTTTAAACCCGGAAGTATGAAGCTACGAAAAAGCACTTATGTCTTCACTAAATTCTACTTTTACGCAATGTTCACTATTTCGGTAAGGTACGGTTACGTAATATGGGAACAGAATTTATAAACCCTAAATATTTTCGTTGATTTTTGATAAGTAATTTAAATATTTTTAAATTACGCCGTATAAGTCTAATAGTGTGAACTCAATCATAGCGAATCAAAATCGAACCAGCTTTACTTTCATTTGATCAAGAAATTAAATTCAGGGAACATACTTTCCGAAACTTCGAATTATGTTCAAAAATGAGCAAAAGCTAAACTCACTGAACAATAAATAACACGTGATAGAGTCCATCTCGCCAGGAATAAACGGAAATAACATAAAACGATCCGGTACCAACATATAAAAAATGTATACATTCTGCACGACTCCCATGCAACGACGAGTTTAACGTCACAAGAACAGAGGGAGAACGAAACCCGAATCGCTGGACCCGCTCTCCACGACTCTGAACGCAAACGGCCTTGAATCATCTTCCACGGTAACCACCGCCAAACCGTCATGAATAAAAATCATTCCGCGCACATTTAATTCCATGCGATTCCAGCCGCACAATGATTAACTTTTCTTCCAAATCATTTCATTTGTCTTGGCTCTTTCATCACCAATATTCACTCCGATCAGCCAAAGGCCAAGCAAAGGCATAATCGCATAATCACAAAAAAAAAACCAGAGGGAACGACACTCATTCAGATGCATTTTATGGCATGCGAGATCAATTCGCAAAAACTCACTATGACTCGCGAAATTTTCCCTCGGTGATATTCGTGAAATATAGCGAACATTTCCAACACTGTGCGAGATACAAACCGGATCATGATCCGGTTATATCTCCGGAACCAGTGTACTTGTTTCAAAAATATTCAAAAGAGTTCTATAGGATCTTAGTACATCTCATTTGGTGGTAAGGTTAAGTTAGGTTTCTTTATTGAAGATTTTTTTAGCCGTTGGCTGGTTCGTCTCTGTTCATTTGGTGGTTGTCGTGTCCTATTTGGTTCAGTGATTGTCGAGAAACACGAATAAAGTTCAATTAACTTTGATATATTTTAGGAAAATTCAGAAGCAGTATTTTTTTTACGCATCATTCTATTCCTTTTGCACAGCTTTTTGTAATCTAAAATGATGCGTCGAATAAAATTGTTTTGAAGTTTTCAAAAATGCATCAAAGTAAATTGCACTTTAATCCGTGTTTTTCGGTTGTTGTTCCGTGCATATCTCCATAAGATATTCAAAAGAATTTTATATAACCTTCCATTTGGTGGTTGTGGCAAACAATTTGGATCTGTGATTGCCGAGAAACACGAATTATTTGCCTAAATCCGTATTTTTCCGATGTTGTTCTGTCCATATATCTGAACCGAGATGACCGATCCCATAAATATTCGCCATGAAACTTTTCATTTGGTGGTTGTTGCGTCCCATTCAGTTTAGTGGTTGCTGAGAAAAATTAATTAGTTTCCAAATCCGTGTTTTAATATGTTGTTCCGTCCATATCTCGGGAACCATTTGACCGATTCTAGTTTTTTTGGGGCGTTTTATGAGACCTTGAAATCTTTCATTTGGTGGTTGAGAAACATGTCTCAAATTTTTCATTGCATACACACACACATACATACGCGTAGACACAGACGATCTCGTAAAGCTGAGTCGATTGGTACATGACACTAGGGTCTTAGATTTTTCAATAAATGTTTGATTTTGTAATAACTAATTTATTTCAAGGAAATTTAACATATTAAAAATAAATAAAAAAGGTGAGCATACCATCGAGTATCTGCATTTCAAAAGTTTAAAAAATAATTAAGACACATCGACCTGAATTTTCAAACTCTATAAAACAAAAACAAAGAACCGTAATTATCATTTTTTTTTTCTTCTCTGTGTTACGTAACGCAAAGCTTTACTCGCCCCTATGTAATAATTTGCAACGATATAGGTGACCTCCTTTCCTTTCAACACTAACGTTATTTATGGACACCACCCTATGATTTTCAGTGAAAAATTATTTCATTCAAAATTTAGCTTGAATCAATTTTTCTAAATATAGGGCTAAAATTTGCTCATGAGTTCTAGGAGCTGGCCAAGTTTAGTTGAAATTAGTGCAATCGATGAGGATTTTTTTTTGCATAAGCATCATAAATAAGAATAAAATTACTAACCTGCCATCCGATGCTTTTTAGAAACTACCAGAAATCAGTCCACTAATCCTTCATCAGGGTACAATTTTGTTGAACGCGTTTGATTCAAAATTGCATGATACTACGAAATGTTTTCCAAATTCATATTTCAATCAAATTTTCGTATCCCTTTATTCTTTTTCGTGCAATTTCTGTTTGTTGTTTCATGGACAAACGATTATTTGCTACGAATAATTGGTTTTTATTTGATGTAACAATTGTTAAAAAATCAAAATAAAATCATTAGCGGTGGTTTCGTGAAAAATACGAACTAATTCGTTATAAAAAATATATACTCACTGGAACTGAAGCCTCTGGGTTACACAAAATCAATGTTTTTTTGCTTGTTTTATAATTTATGGATACATATAGTTTGAAAATATACGTATCCTATTATTGAATCATCATACATCAAACAATAAACACAACATAAAAATGTAATTTATATCGAAAATAGTGGAAACATTATTTACTCCTTCGCTTATTTTATAATTGCCGATGTTTGTTTAATTAAATATTCTATTCAATCAAAGACGGCGAAAAGCATTGTTCTCACTGTGTAAGTTGTGCATGCTGACCATGATTGGATTCTGATTTATTCTGCCTCGTTTGTACATCACACTCTGGCATCGATTTCTAATAAGCCAAATGGGATGTGCTCAATTGCATCGGATAGATAAATGACCATTTGATTGAATCATCCCCAGTGATGAATTGCTTCTGCTTTTACGGATAAACTCCATTAATCATCGTTCAGACATAGCAATATAACGACAGCTGACGACGTGCTGCAAGATATCACGTAGAACCATCCCGTGAAAGATTTGATGCGTGTCCACTACTGTACTGTTGCTCAACCAGTAACGATTTGACTTCTTGCTCTCGCCAGAATGAACGGACGTTGGACAGAAATGTAAGTAGTTCACAAAAACACGGGGTTTGCTAAGATGACAGGTTTGTAGCCGACATTAGCCAGTATTTTCATGCAAATTAACACAAACTGTGGTCATAGCATAGCATAGCATAGCATGGCATAGCATAGCATAGCATATGCGATTGTACAAATCGTGGGTGGCTATATAATGGTCAACTAATACGTTTTGCAGAAAATATCGAGTGTTGACGCAGAAAATATCACTTGGGATTAGTGATTTTCCCCACACGAAAATAAAATCTACAATACAAGCATCGCATTATACACCTGGCCACATCCTTACAATCGCAGGGGAAGGGAGGGAAAGTTAATCCAACATCTACTTAAAAAGGTGCAGGGAACCCATACTACCTTCATAGGTGTCACAGGAAGGAAAGAGTTGTGTTAGTGGGAGGGTGAATGATTTGGCAACTCTATTCGTCAATATACAGCATTTGACAAATCAGTGACAAAAAATAAAATATAAATAGATAAAATGGAAAGATCTCACCCGATTGGCCTAGAGACTTTGCAGCGTCATGTTTTCAGAAATGCATTATTTAATTTTCCTTGAACCACCGCAATCACTGATAACGCTCTTCTAGCTCGTACGTACAAAAGAACGCACTCCACGCATAATCAAGGACATGTATTTTCGGACTGTTTTCTTTAACACCACACAAAGAAGTTGCTCATCGCAGCAACAGAAAAATATATCAGCGTGATAGAGGTTGTACGGACAAACTGTGGTCATCATGATATACAAAATACTAATGTTTTGGACTCACAAATATAGTAAGGAGTTCGTTTTGGGGATTTCAACGCAACAAAAATATCAATGCAATCGTGATATATTTAAAACCTATCAAATGTAACATTTAAATAACTGTCATTCTTTGCAAAATACATGATTCAAAGGTCAATCTGTTTTACAACTTGTAATACATTTATTATTATTTATAATGTATTTCGGTATCGAGAGGTTTTTTTTCCTTGATTTGTTTTACGTCGATCTTGTTTTCCGTGCTGAGCACCAATGCTACCGACGCCAGGGAGGCAACTTCCACACCTGGACCTACCCTACCCATCAACTCATAGACCGGGGACCAACGGCTTTACTTCCGTTCCGAAGGAAGGCGTGATCAGAGATTTTATGCCTCAGAACATCCCGGAGGCGCCGATTGGGATTGAACCCAGGCCTGCTGGGGTGAGAGGCAATCACGCTTACCACTACACCACCGGTGCCGCTGTATACAGAGGTTGTTATTTATTAGTTCAATATCAAAACATCTTAAGATTTAAAATTCTTCAAAGGTTATTCAGCTTTATTGATAAAAGGTCTATTTAAAACGAACCTTCAAAACACTATTCTGAACATAAAACTTGCATCTTGATGTTCATATAATGATGCAGAATATTTATTAATGCATTTGATAAGGCTCAATCGAATTATCTGTACAGAGCCGAGGATAATTGTTCACTATAAAAAACATATTAAAACTATAATCAATGTACACCACAAAACACACTTTATCTTCCGCTATCCAATAAGCCTGACCTATCAGAACGGGATTCGGATTCCATTGTATGACAGTATTGCCAACGGGGATCAGAGCGCTTCCATTGCAGCAATGGACGCATAACTTGATCAGCACTCACACACTCATCACGAAACGGTTGCTTTCCATGAGTTGATGGGTCGATAGGTAGGGTCCAGGTGTAGGAGCTGCCTCCCTGGCGTCGGTAGTATTGGTACTCAGTACGGGAAACAAGATTGACAGAAAACAATTCAAGAAAAAAAACTATACCATTATCTAACGGTCATATTATAGCGATTTGCGCATATTACAAGAGCGACGAAAAGGGTGGAAACGCTCATTATAGTGCGCTTAAAAGTTAAATTGTTTCGGTGTCTTTCTTCGCACTTTTTCCTTGGGTCATAACAAAAAAGTGCGAACAACAGATACTCCTTCGATCACTTCTGCAAATTGATCAGCTTCATCCCGGGACGCACCAGATTGTGAAAACTTCGGAAGCCTCTGATCCCCCCATCACAGTCGTGCCTCTCCTGCCAGCGTTCAGAAGCCGTCCCGGCCCTGTGTTTGGGTCTGGTGAAGAGGTCTTCCAAATCGCTACTTCAGGCAAGTACGCTCTCAGTAACAGCAATTATGTACCTGATACGTCCTTCGTTTCTAGCCAGCCACTTCATGCTCGTCTCTCTCCATATGAATCAATTGTTCCGGCACCGGGATGCACTCCTGCTAGCTTCATGGAACCCCCTAATCCTCTCAGCATAGTCGAGTCCCTCCCGTCAGCGCTCAGCAGCCATCCCGGACCTGTGTATGAGAATGGAGAAGGGGTCTTCCAAACCGGCATCGCAGGTAAGTACACACATGTGTGGAATACTTCTCCTCCAGTAATGCCCATCGCTTCTAGTCTCAACACTTCAAACGGGTTTCACTCGGATATTGGCGCTATCGAAGCTGCTGAATCATTTCTCACGGTAACTGCTGCACCTGACATCATCTCTTTACGCATGCCGCCGAGTCCCGTTGCGCCCTCCGCAGCAAACCGTACCACCGATCGCATGTTTTCTGTGTATTATCAGAATGTCAGATGTTTGCGCACAAAAATTGACCAGCTCCGTCTGCTTTTGTCCAGCTGTGACTATGAAGTACTTGTCTTTACGGAAACATGGCTCCGTGCTGATATTGACACCAGTGAAAGTTCATCGGATTACGTGATCGCAATGAGTTAACCAGTCCTCATTTGCGGGGAGGTGGAGTACTGATTGCAGCCAAAAACTACCTGCAGCCAAAAACTACAGCCAAAAACTAGTGTGAATCTATTTCTATAGCTAACTGTGAACATCTTGAGCTATGTTTTCCAATGGCTTGAGGCAGATTAATAACATTGTCAACACGAACGAAAGGCTTTCACCAATCTCCCGGAGTATCTTAACCTGATTGCCGCACCTGCATCGCTGTTAACTGTTGATAATCATCACATACCAATCATCTTACTACTTGACGAGAGTGTTGTACCATCCTTACTTGACGATCAGAACAAATGTTTCAAATTTGACTATTTGGCATGAGACTTTGACTTGTTTAATTCTATTTTTATGAATATTGAGTGGGAACAATACGAATCAATACAATACAACAATACAACAATACTTTCTACGAATCTATCTTTGAAGTTATAAAGCATCATGTACGTTACGTACGCTTCCAAGCTTCGTAAGCTGCGCAACAGGTTTTTCCAAACGAAAAATGAGTTCGATAAAGCTAGACTCGTTGATCTTGAGTTGGAGTACAAAGTCACCCTTTTTACAACACATGAATACTATTTGTGTAGGATACAGACAACCGTCAAAGAAAATCCTTTGCCCTTTTGGGATTTCATTAAGAAACGCAAAGCGAGCAGATACCGTCTCATAACATAAATCTACAATGCATCCAGTTTTCTCCAGACGATGTTGAGAAAGCCCTCGAAAATCTCGATTTAATGAAATGGACAGCCTGCCTCCTGTGTTGTTCAAAAACTGTGCCGCTACGCTTGCGTCGCCCATCGCTGCTATTTTCAACCGATCGCTCCAAGACAAAACGTACCCAAATGCATGGAAAACGGCATCCATAGTACCGATCCACAAGTCTGGAAATAAAAAATGTGACACCAATTATCGTGGTATATCCATACTTTCCACTCTCAGTAAGATATTAGAGAAACTGATTCACACAGCTCTCTGCAGAGTTACTGCCGCGATCATCTCCAACAGCCAGCACGGTTTTATGAATCACCGCTCAACGACATCAAACCTAATGTGTTACGTGTCAGCGATATCACGTGGTATAGCGTCAAAAAGGCAAGTGGATTCGGTTTACGTCGATTTTGCGAAAGTTTTCGATACAGTTCCGCACAACCTCATCTTTAGCAAAATGAATCACATAAGTTTCCCCACCTGGATCACGGAATGGCTCAACTCGTACCTGTCTGACCGCAATGCTTTCGTGATGGTGAATTCCGTACGCTCCAGGACCTTCGACACTCCATCTGGCGTACCACAAGGCAGTGTTCTCGGTCCTCTCATTTTTATCATCTATGTGAATGACTTGTGTGAGCTGCTCTCATCGTCCAAACTGTCTTATGCTGATGACTTAAAAAATTTTCGTGTAATTGTTTCTCCTGCTGACTGTGTTGCAGTTCAAGAAGAAATAAATCATTTGCTGGCCTGGTGCGGTGACAACGGCTTGCGAGTCAACAGCAAAAATGCAAAGTGATATCCTTCACCCGCAGCAATAGAGTTACTCTTCATCCATACTGCATGGGACCGGATTCCCTACAACGTGTAAACTCAATCTGCGATCTAGGCGTTACGATCGATTCCAGGTTAACGTTTTGCGAACACATAAGCATCGTAACTGCCAAAGCATACACTGTGCTTGGTTTCATTCGTGGTCATGATTCTGGTTTCACCGACGCTTATTGCCTCAAGACACTATTCTACTCGCTGGTTCGTAGTATCTTAGAATATGCTTCCCCAGTGTGGTCTCCATTTTACACTACGCATATTTTTACGATTGAACGGATTCAGAAAAGTTTCATGAGGTTTGCTTTACGTCAGTTCCCATGGAATGATCCAGTCATTCTTCCCAGTTATCCAGACAGATGCATGCTGATTGATTTGGAATCTCTCTCAGCAAGGCGTATCAAATTGCAACGACTGTTCATCTTCGCCCTAATCACCGGCAATGTGGACTATCCCGAACTCCTGGAATGGATTCCATGAAACATTCCTCCTCGTAGATTTCGTAACTCCCCATTACTGGCAATTCCATTCCACAGAATTAACTTTGGATTCAATATCTGTTTTAATACATGTTTGCATTCCTTTAATGATGTTTGTAATGAGTTTGATTTTAATATGTCAAAAAATGTATTTAGTAATAGAATAAGAGGTTTAGATTAAACAAGTTTTAGTTTAAAGTAATCATTCTTTACGACGTAGTCGAAGACGGTATGCAATAAATAAATAAATAAATAAGCGAATCTGCTCTTTTTAGCAGTCCAGAAAGGCAAAATACAATATTTTATTTAAAATAGCATGGGCTAGCAACTCAGCATCATTTGAACTGTTAAAAGTCGAGCAACAATATTTGGTGAGATTAGCTGCTTATTCAGCCAAAAAGGCATGTATAGCTTTAAATTGGTAAATCTAATAAATTCTTTGCAACGTTTGGCCAAATAGTGTATAGCATTCATGTATTTTTAATACTTTTTTTTTAATAAATAGTTATTTAACTAAGCTACATCAACTGTTAAAACGTAAATTAATCACCAATCCTGGCTATAGTTTGTAAAACAAAAATATTTACATCTACTTTTCCCTTGTGAGTTTTGCTTCGTTTTCGCATCTTTTTTTCGACCATCTTTAGTTTTTGGCTATTGATAAAATCATTTACTTAATATCTTTAGGAAATATATTATGTTCTGGCGCAGATAATTGTAGCAGACAGTGTTGGCAAAATAAGAAATCAATTGATATTTTTCCACTCTAATGTGCTCGCAATATCACGCGTGATATTGGACCAAAATATCATGCTTGATATTGATTTTACAAGCTCCTTTGATATTGCAAGACTATTCACAACGTGCAAACATCAAGCTGAGAGTTGAGTCGACACAAAAATGATTCCATTGCACTACTAGCAGAGCATGACAACAAGTACGAGGCCCAAGAAGACGGCAACACCTATAAGCTTCGTATCACAATGGAGGGCGGGCCGGTAGAGGTGAAGCTAACGGACCTCTCCGAAAGTATCATAAATGAACAAATAGCTGAATTTATCTGCGCCTACGGTGAAAGTGCTCTCGGTCCGATCATGTATGGGACAGCAAATATCGCTTTGCTGGGTGTTAGACTGGCGCACAGTGGCACAAATCTGCATAAAGACTTTCAGATAACTTCAAAGCTGATTTTGTTGATACCCTCCCCATGGACATGGAGGTTCACGGTACTGAAGCAAAGGGTTATGTTTAATTTCTTTATATTTGCAACGATGATGATTTCGGCAAACATAGATTTGCATATTAAAATCCTTTATGTAGCCATATAAATATGAAAATCGATCCATAAAAAACATCCAAATGATCCACAATACACAAATGCATATCCCTAAAAAAGTGAATATGATCCATAAACAATATCAAAACCAGCCATAAGCCAGTCAAAAAATAGCAACAAAAAATAAAAAAGAACCGTTTAATTGTTCGGAAAAGTGCATTAATTATTATCGAATAATCCACAAATAAATGAAAAATGAGCCATAAAACCTTGAAAAATGAACCTTAAAAAATCAAAGTATATCCACACAAAATAATTGTTGTTCTTTGATAAACCTAAGTTTGATCCATTTTTAAGGCATGAATTACCCAAGATTTAATACACATGACCTTTAAAATGATTTTAATTGATCCATATTTTCGTTCAATATATTATCTAAGTTATCTATTTTGTTCCATAATTTGAATGAAACTGCCCACTAAACAATATGCCATTTATCCATAGGGCACCACCAAAGGATCACCAAAGAATGCTGAAATTATCCTTAAAAATACATTAATTTCACAAGATAAAAATGCCCATTGATGGACCCCCCATAAAAATGTACTGTTAAAACTTGTTAGATGATCCATAAACAATGGCAAATGATCACTTAAATAATATCCGCACGATCCACGATATAGTGTTGAAGTTTTCTTATGAATAATTGGATACACTTTAACAATAATAAACTGTCTCTAGTTAACGGCCTTTAAACTATCCATAACCACGATGAAAATGCTCCATAAAATGACGAAAAAGATAACTAAATGTACATAAAAATACCATCGATAATGAATTATGCTGATACTACTGGTAACCCTATACAACGAAAAACGATTAAAAACATCTTTTTAAATAACTGGTGCTGCAGTAATTAAACTCATGAAAAATATGCGCATTCTAAATGTGAAAATGCACAAATAAAAAAACCAAGAAATATTAACAAGCGGAGTAGTAAGAACTTTAACGCAAACTGTCACCTCCAACAGAGGCAAAGGGAAAAAAAATCTTCTCCTGCTGCTTAAGATATCCAAGAGCCTTCGATACTACATAACCAAACAATCAAGCTAAAAATAAACAAAATTCCGAAGATATCAAGATCACAGACAAACCGACATAATATTTCGTACATCGATAATCGTCTTTCATTTTACGAGTTATATATATTTTTAGTAGTAGCCACTGCTGCCGTGCATAGTCATCTAGTTGGAGTTTGACTCAACAGATGGCATAGTGTTTATGAACTATTATTATCTATCGAAGTTGTCTGTTAGGCTGTACCAAGATGAACCCGGGGATTTTTATTGTTGGCGTTCATATCCAACACTTCGGATGATGTTTCAGTCATATAATAGTTGTATGGTAGGTCGTTTCAAATGCCACAAGCGTTGTCAAGCTCGCTGTAATGGCACCTAGTGCCTCGTCACCCATAAATCGGCACCTGAATCAGTGGTCTAATAACACTTCGCGTGCTAATGGCATAGTTCCGCTGCCGCTTAAAGCGTTACCACAATGATGTTGGGTTAGCTAAGGTCAATTAGTTGGCTGGTGGGGAACGGGAGCTTAAGTTATGACTATCAAGTGTGCGTTAGTTAACGTAACCTACTATAACATTCTAGAGTGCAGGAATGGTTCAGATGGTTCCTTATAGTGTCAACAAAAGACCGCCAGGTAGACTTTTTATACATGTACATTCACTACGAGTTTCCGAATGCACTATTCTCGGAAATTAAAGCCATATTTTACCTGAAATTCCTATATCATATAAGGTGGAGCACTAATTCGGAGTCGGGGACCCATTTCCGTTATACACCTTAAATACATACTATGAAGACAAACAGCTGCATCCAGTATTTATGTATCAAATTTTTTGTAAATTTTGCTGCGAGTTAAATTATGAACGATGTATAAAAATTTGTGCGGGGCTGTCGGAAGACTAATTTAAGGGTGTGCCGAAGTGAAGTAAACTACGACGAAATGGCATCGCACCTTATGCTGCATTGTAGAAATCGTGGAGTAATATTGTCAATGATCATGTGATAGGGTTCTGTTCCACTTTTCGACCATTGTAGATAAATAATTTGAAATATTTCATGCATTTGATTATGACACACTATTTTTATATTTTTTATTTTCACCTATCACCAATATTCGCATACAAAATACAAAAATACATTATCAATAGCAAATAATAAATATATAAATAAAATAAGGCACTAAATGCAATTGAAACTGGAAAATCCTAACGAAATCGGTTTAAATTTAGTTCTACATGTTAAATATAGTGTCTACTATTTCCGATCATAACGTACTGTACGAGAGTTACATCGATTTTCACTAAGTAGTGGGACTTAACAGATTCCAACTTTAGCAGCAATACTTTGTGAAATTACCGTTATTTGTTTGAACAGTTTTAAGTGAATAAATCGATGTTTTTTTTTATTATTGAATAATTCCAGGTGAGCTGGAGCAGTGGGTAGCGTCGAAATCCGCAATTCCGGATGATGCTCATGAGGCGTTTGTCATTGGTCATGATATTGACCATGACAATGGGAAATTTAGATTTATCATCTCCTCGAAACGACTACTATCTCTGCTTCCGGTTTTCAAAACAATGGCAGCGGACTGCACGTTCAAAACCACACTGCAGGGTTATCCGCTATTAGTAGTTTGTATGATCGACGAGATGAGGAAAGCGCATCCTATTGCTTTTGCATGCATTTCCAACCAGGAGCAGGCTGATTACC
This sequence comes from Ochlerotatus camptorhynchus, assembly GCF_037179485.1. Taxonomy (NCBI): domain Eukaryota; kingdom Metazoa; phylum Arthropoda; class Insecta; order Diptera; family Culicidae; genus Ochlerotatus; species Ochlerotatus camptorhynchus. The sequence goes on from NW_027040885.1 coordinate 202,728, forward strand.
AACTCGTTTTCCAATCGCTGCATGTGGCAGTTACAAAGCAGGGCGGCAAAGTTAACGTTACGTCATTCCTCAGCGATGGAGAGCTCGCATTGAAAAATGCAATCTGCAATGTATTTGGTCATTCGGTGCAGCTATTGAATTGCTACTTTCACGTTAAACAAAACGTTGTTAAACACTTTAAAAAAGTCTGCGGAGATGCCCGAAGAAGTGCAGGATCAAGTGAAACGGGAGATATCACTTATGCAGATAGCACCAACAAAACAACATTTTGCCGTAGCAATTAAGCTGTTCGTAGAGAAGTATAAAATGTACGAAACATTCTCAAAGTTTTTTCACAAATACGTGAATGATGAGAAATTCGCGCATTGGTACGAGGCTAGTCAACCTGGCGTACCAGCCACAAATAATGCCGTGGAGGCCATAAATAAGTCGATCAAATACAACTACCTCAAGCGACACAAAGAGCCTCTAGGGACATTTATGGTACAAATGTTGCACATTGTCCAAGCGTACAGCACTCCAAAGCGAGAAATTGCATTTACCAGATCGGTAAACTTAACCGATGAGCGGACAGCTTTTGATATGATAAACGGGCAGAAGAAACTGCGAACAATACATGAGAGTCACGCACAGAAAACGTTTGTATACGTTCCCGGGAGCGGGAAAGCCGAGGTTTCATCATGGGATATAACCAGGTTCGAAAATCCGGCTTATCCAACTTTTGACGTCTACACCGAAGAACTTGGGAAGATACACAGAGTAGATGTCGGTCCTGGACAGTTCAACACATGGACGTGCACATGTACGCATTTTTTCAAAACGAATGGCTGCGCGCATATCTTGCTGGTGGCTGTTAAAAGAAACTGTTACACGCTGCGTCCGGAGGCGAACACAGCACTATTGAGCACAAGAAAGCCCGGTGGCCGCCCAAAATACGTATCGAAAGCACTTTGTATTGATTAATTGCCGTTGTTGTTGTTATTGCTGCTGCTGCTGCTGCTGTTGCTATTGCTACCATCTCTGCCCCTGTCGTAGGGTTTTGTTTTGACTATTGTTACAATAATATGAATACGTTCGCTAGAGAAAAAATAACATGCTATTGTTTTAATGATGTTGTTGCTGCAGTTGCTGTTGTGACTATGTTGTTGCTGTTGTGTTTAAAAAAAAAAAACAAATAAAAGGGTGATCATTTCGACATGTGAAGATTCCTTGAAAAAAAAACCGAAAATATAGATCTTCTTTAAGTTCCATCCCCGGGTTCATCTTGGTACAGCCTAACAGACAACTTCGATAGATAATAATAGTTCATAAACACTATGCCATCTGTTGAGTCAAACTCCAACTAGATGACTATGCACGGCAGCAGTGGCTACTACTAAAAATATATATAACTCGTAAAATGAAAGACGATTATCGATGTACGAAATATTATGTCGGTTTGTCTGTGATCTTGATATCTTCGGAATTTTGTTTATTTTTAGCTTGATTGTTTGGTTATGTAGTATCGAAGGCTCTTGGATATCTTAAGCAGCAGGAGAAGATTTTTTTCCCTTTGCCTCTGTTGGAGGTGACAGTTTGCGTTAAAGTTCTTACTACTCCGCTTGTTAATATTTCTTGGTTTTTTTATTTGTGCATTTTCACATTTAGAATGCGCATATTTTTCATGAGTTTAATTACTGCAGCACCAGTTATTTAAAAAGATGTTTTTAATCGTTTTTCGTTGTATAGGGTTACCAGTAGTATCAGCATAATTCATTATCGATGGTATTTTTATGTACATTTAGTTATCTTTTTCGTCATTTTATGGAGCATTTTCATCGTGGTTATGGATAGTTTAAAGGCCGTTAACTAGAGACAGTTTATTATTGTTAAAGTGTATCCAATTATTCATAAGAAAACTTCAACACTATATCGTGGATCGTGCGGATATTATTTAAGTGATCATTTGCCATTGTTTATGGATCATCTAACAAGTTTTAACAGTACATTTTTATGGGGGGTCCATCAATGGGCATTTTTATCTTGTGAAATTAATGTATTTTTAAGGATAATTTCAGCATTCTTTGGTGATCCTTTGGTGGTGCCCTATGGATAAATGGCATATTGTTTAGTGGGCAGTTTCATTCAAATTATGGAACAAAATAGATAACTTAGATAATATATTGAACGAAAATATGGATCAATTAAAATCATTTTAAAGGTCATGTGTATTAAATCTTGGGTAATTCATGCCTTAAAAATGGATCAAACTTAGGTTTATCAAAGAACAACAATTATTTTGTGTGGATATAATTTGATTTTTTAAGGTTCATTTTTCAACGTTTTATGGCTCATGTTTCATTTATTTGTGGATTATTCGATAATAATTAATGCACTTTTCCGAACAATTAAACGGTTCTTTTTTATTTTTTGTTGCTATTTTTTGACTGGCTTATGGCTGGTTTTGATATTGTTTATGGATCATATTCACTTTTTTAGGGATATGCATTTGTGTATTGTGGATCATTTGGATGTTTTTTATGGATCGATTTTCATATTTTTAGTGCTCGTTTTGTTTGTTTTAACGGTACATACTTAGGGCTGCCGATGATTTCCTATAGTGTCACATATCACCTTCTTAATGCTTCAGTATGCCTCAAACGATTAATTCTCGGTTGTTAATAGGACTTCCTTGATGAAATCGGCTGCTTCATGCAGACTGAGCAATTCTGATTATAGTATCAGATTTGTTCTGTATACAGAGGAACTGGGAGGGCTTATTAGAAACTTCTCACCAATAAAGTTATGATCTTCTAGTAAATTTTGCATATAATGTTATTAATATTTTATTTTATTTAAGCATATTATTTTTGTTACAATCAATTAACATTAGCATACGATACAAGAGTGCTCGTTTTTGCGTTAAATAATCAATATTTATTTTGTAATTACCTTTATATTTTTTTTTGTCATCTGAAAATTTCCCCAGCTTGGTTAGAAGTTTCGAAGCTAACGCATGTCCACAGGCCTAATAGAAAGATAGGCAGAAAAAGTGTATCATAAAGAATGGTTGCATGCAGGGTTGCTGCACTTGTTATAGATGAGTGATTTTCGGAGTTTTATTCGTTAGATCTTGTAGTGGAGATATGTGTTGTTGGATGCGGGAAGAGATTGGAGGGCGGGTGTTTGACGCATAGAGACTGTCAATTTCGCTTTCAAAGTGTCGCAGTTTGCGGTTTTATGATTCGTGAGCGCTCGCGATTCGTAGAACCGTTGATTGTGACTGCAAGTGGATTTGGCGGGTTTTGTGAGTTGGACGCTTGCTTTTTGGCCTCTTCTTGTGTCTAACATGTGCAGAGTATCATTATAGGGTCTAATGGTTTTGAGATTCCTGGTTGCGTTAAATTTAATTGTGAGAATATCTTTTTGAGATTTTAGTAGTCACGTTTTGTTTGTAGTTTATATTTTATTTCTTTCATGTAATTATCGTAAATAATAGATAGTTCATCCATATAATCGTACTTTGACGCGAAGCGCTGTGTATTATGAGATGCTCGATGACCCTGGAGGGATCGATTTGCTTACTGAGCAGAAAATCATGGATTTAACCCAAGCTCTTCCACAGTACAATAAACCGCCACCATCATTTGTATATTTGATATTGAACAATAACCTCGGCACCTATTTACATATCAAGTGAAAACGTAGTGCTGTATTGTCGCGAAGCGTTATGGTTCTGAGATGCTCGATGACCCTGGAGGGATCGTTTTTGCTTACTGAGCAGAAAATCATGGGTTTAATCCCAAGCTCTCCGTCATGACTCTTAACATTCATGATCATTAAACAAAATGAATATGTTCTTTCGATAGCCGGCTATCGAGAGATTAAATAAACATCAAATAAACAATACATACTTCTGGTTGCATCCTGGTGAATCCTAACCGAATACCCTACCCAACTCTCCAACTCCGTAGCACTTATGAGGGTGTCGCTAAGTCGGTGGCCTTTCGTTAAGTAAGTACTGCATCAACATTTCCTTCCCTATCCCTAGTTATGATAAAGATGGGCGTGACCAGGAATAGCGACAGTCATGCTTCTGTTACTCTTGTTTAGATTGGAACCAATGTTTACTCCCCAGCATTTTTCCTGAAAGTAGTCTAACTGAGAATTTCAGAAGAGACATGAGTGTCGCTAGTATCCAATCTACGAAGTATATCATAACAACGCTAACGCTAACGCTAACTTCAAAGCTGATTTTGTTGACGGTGTAATCATGCTCGTGAAAAAGAAGGGAAACGATTGTTCAGCGCATTCTTACAGACCGATCTCGTTAATCAACTTTGATTATAACATTCTCTCTCGTATTTTAAAACAGAGTCTGAGTAGCGTGATGAGTACCCACCGAGTGATCAACGAGAGTCAAAAGTCCTCTTTCGGCCTACCTTTGCCTTGAAAGATCGAATCGCACGACTGACCAAAATCGGAAATTTGTCGTTCTCTCGCCTGTTGATAAAAGTGCATCTCTCGAAAGCATTTCCAATCGAGCGATCGGTTAGCCAAGGTACCCATCCATCTCTTCGTCTTATATCTACATCCATTGATGAAGCGGCTCGAGCAGTTTGTCGGTGATCAGTACATGCCTGGCAAGAATGGATCGGATTCGCGAAACACTTCAACTTTTTGAACGTGCCTCTAGTGCAACCCACACGACAGAAGTTTCGTCAATAGTTTCATGACAATAAACATTGTTGTATCCGATGGAATATTCCGAATATAAACATCACCACCTTGACAAAAGTTGCCGAGGAATGGGCCCACCTGCAGTAGTCAGAAGGGGAAAATGAGGGTAAATATTGAAGAATGAAATCAAATTTTTTTTTAATTTTGCATTAATATAATCACCAATGTTTTCGTCGTAAATAATTGCATCAATATCATGGTCAATACTTTTGAGAATTGACAATATTTTTACCCATGTGGCACTTGCTTTTGATTAAAGCTGAGCCTAGACATCAGTGTCGATATCAATAGGCTACATTGACGTCATGCCACTCAGAGTACCGTGGCTGCGGAACGAAAACACCGTTCGTATTTTGGGGGTGACTTTCGATAACTGGATACGGTTGATGGACAAGATAAACTGGGATGAGCATATCGGTCAATTCTCTCGGCAGGCTTCTCTCCACTGTCTCCGTACACTCACCTTGAACCAAGAAGTGATCCTGCTCAACACATTCATCACATCAAAGATATGGTATCTCGCATCCATTCTTACACTAACTGCCGCTCATACGGTAAAACTGACTTCGACGATGGGATTAGTGCTGCAAAATCCCGGCAATACAGACCATGTCAATTGTCAGTGACAATGCTTTCAGTTACGAACATGTGCAGATTTTTTTATATTAGGTAAATATGTAACAAAATTAAATGACTTGAGCAAATCATGGAGCCGTTTAATTGAACAAGCATCATTGTTCTGATCTGCTTGGATAACAATAATGTGGCATATAATGCAAGAAATTACACTTTCTGTTACCAGGTGAATCTTTTTCTTTGGCGAAAAAATTAATGAAATTTTAACGAAAGTTATTTTGAGGATCAAGACTATCAGTGACTTTGTGAAAAACAATTTGGTCAATATCGCGCGAAAGTCTGTCAATGATAAAAAAAATCTCAGCACTGGTTACAGTGCAACAACTTGCACGTAGCAGAGAAGTATGTAGGTGGCTTGAAACTACACTTTCCAGCTTTGAAGTACAAGGCGCGGCTACTAAATCGACATGTGAGTGATATCGCTTCCCTTTCCTTCTTAAGGTCCATTCTTACCCTGCAAAATCCCACCCTGCCCACAGATTGTTCTTGCCTAAATCTTAGTAACGATAGTATTCCTTACAATCTCATCGAAAAAACATCCAGCAGCAAACTGGTGGCAAATCTGGACAAATATAACGATGCGACAGCTGAATTCGAGCGAACGCCTTATTTTTGTTGGTCAACGGAAAGCTTGAGCACTGAAAACTGATGTACCGAATGAATAGAAGCGATGGTGAACACTGCCTACACTGTAACGTTGCCTGTGCAACACTACAGCACAAGTTAGTGCTGAAGAGGAAGATAACGATTCTACTCAATAGATGGCGCAGACTCTCGATAGATAAACTATTAAGAATCCAAAAAACTTAGAATTCCAAAATTGTTCATATAATGTGTCACCTTTGTTATGCAATTTAATAATGTTCTTGACGTAGCCGCATTAGAATTCGAATTAGATATCGAAGTTTCAATAATTATTATGTTATTTCTTGTTAACTGAAGAATAAACAAATTTTACAAGAAAAAAATAATACTTGGGATGTGCTGTGACAACTGAGTCAATTCGGATAATTAGATATAATCTTGCATATTTTCCGATTAAAAGTAGGATTTTCCAATCACGAAACAAAACCCATTATCGGGTTTTTACAAGGTTTACCGCTACTGAATTTTACATTACCGAAAAACCGATTAAAACACACGGAAATGACAAAGGTAGTAAGGTACGGTTGTGCAAAACTCACCGTTTATGGAAAACCGTGAATTGCTAGTATACGGCTGCTAAAATTAGGAAAACGTAATTGATTATGGTATATAACAATGTTTTCTACGATGATAACGTGTTTTTTAAACTCCAAAACAATAATTTTTCTTGATATTTTATGATTTTTTTTAAATCGACTCCAAAATGACAGTGACGAAAACGCTTGATGCCTGGTACAATATGCGCCACAACATTGGGGTAAGATGCACGACAACAATGGACAAGACACAACATTGGGGTAAAATGCACAGCTTGAGTGAATTGAAACATAACCTAATAATTGAGGACAAAAATGCTTGAGGAATTCCCATTTATTGTTTCTTTATTTATATAAATGTACGTGTATGTAGAATGTTAAACTGTAATTCTGAAAGAAAAATGTATAAAACTTATGGTACAGGTGAATTAATTCCATTCATTTCTGATATACACTGTTAGAAGCACAACTATGACATGTGTTGCACAAAATCTCAATTTTTAGATTAATTAGTGTCCTTCTGTACGATTTCTTGTCCAGAAATTACTTGTGAAACTTCCAACTGGAAATAAACACAATCCGTTAGCTGGGAAAGATTCTGAGAAAAAGTCATAGTTGATGTTTTATGCATGTGTGCATTTTACCCCAGGCCTGTTCTCCCCTACTATCTGCTTTGATCGATTCTCTTCTTCGACTTTCTCTTTTGATAATCACCGATTTTGAGTTATTTTTGCTACATAGTTTAATAAATGATGTTCTTATCTAGCTCATCGTCAAACACAACAGGAAACACATTTGCATTTATTTATTAAAGAGAAAGTCAATGAAGAGAATCGATCAAAGGAGATATAAACTTTTGAAATGTTCATTTAAAAATTCAATAGCGCTTGAGAATAGAGGGGTTTTTTTTAATTGGCATCTATGCTATGTAATTCGTTAGGAGCTTTCACCTTTTAACGGAATATAATTTTGTCCGTCCTTTTGTATCTGTACATAAAGGTTTAAGTGCAAGGTTCTTTTTAAATTCACGAATGATGCGAAAAAAAACAAGCAGACTCTTCGTCAAATCGATTTTATCGATTGAAACTGATATTGTGACGCACTGATCGGCGTAGGTATCCAAAGCGAAAGTCGATGAAGAGAATCAATCGAAACAGATAGGACCCTTTTGCGGCGCCGGTGGTGTAGTGGTAAGCGTGATTACCTCTCACCCCAGCAGGCCTGGGTTCAATCCCAGTCGGCGCCGCCGGGATGTTCTGAGGCATAACATCTCTGATCACGCCTTCCTTCGGAAGGGAAGTAAAGCCGTTGGTCCTCGGTTCATGAGTTGATGGGTCGATAGGTAGGGTCCAGGTGTAGGAGCTGCCTCTCTGGCGTCGGTAGCATTGGTGCTCAGCACGGAAAACAAGATCGACGGAAAATAAATCAATGGAAAAAAAAAAAAAAAAATAGGACCCTTTGAAACATTTAACTGGAATATCTGGATGATATTGGAAAATACTATGAGTTTTACTGCAATGATGCTTCTGTTGCACGTATTTATTATAAGAAAATCAAGCATCAGGAGTCCTGACTGTAATAAGTGTAATATTTTTTCATGGATAATCCGCATGTACACCACAAAAAATTCCGGAAGATAGCCTAGTCTGGATCAAAACCAATTACAGCAACATAACATGTTACATTGAGCGGAATGCATTCATACAGTTTGTGATTGATTTATATATTTACCTAGTGGGTCCACTCTGAAAATCTGCGCTCCTGGGTCCGCTCGCAGCATCAGTGGCGACGACGATAGTAACAAGAATATGATTATCCAATAAAATAAATGATGCTGAATTGATTTGATTTGTATTAATTCCATTACTGCGATTTCCGATCTCACTGTTACGCCTCACCGATTATTGCCGCATAAAAAAGCGACCGATTTATGTTACATTAATTTAATTGGGTCTTTTTTCAATTTGGACTGTATTCTTCAACTGCAACATGTTTACAGCCCATTTTTTTATGGCTGAACTGCACAAGGATGAAACACCAACAACGAATCAATTAAATTTTCAGCATTTCTGCCACTCTTTTAACTGTTATTTTTTCTGTTATTTTCACATTATTATTTACATTCTTACATCCTTTCTTCCGGAGCTTTATTTTGCGTGGATGTATTTTATAATGATTAATTATCTTACTTTTTTAACGCGCCGTTAAAACCACATTGCCACTCACTTTATTATGATTGAATTAAAAACAGAAAGCCTCTTTCTGCCAACACCGTTGAATTCTGCGGTGGAAAGGCTGAATCGGAGGCAGTGCTAGGTCGTAAAAAATAATATGACTCTATCATTATTGCAAGCCGCTCGTTATGAGAATGAATTCATAAAGCCATCTCCTGGCGACATTTCCGCTAGAATAAACACTTAAACTCCGCGAGGGATTGTTGGAGCGCAAATCCACAGCAGCCGTGAGAACTTCCTGAAACGAAAGAAGGAGAAAGATATGATTACTATTTGCGTTCGTAAAACTTTTATACAGACTCGTCTTCCTCTTGTCCTGAAGGGAATACTCTTCCCACATTCTGGTGCAGACAGGAGAGCTCTCTCTTCTTTTTGACTTGTTTCGCCTTTGATAAGGATCGAAGTGCTAACGTCACTGAGCAGTGTTAGGTACTCGACACGGGAGCTTTCAGTACACGTTTGTCGTCCTGTGTTTATCAAACATAAATTGGGGTGTAAAAAATTCTCCCACATAAGTTTGCACGCGAACATATTTTGTGGGGATGGAGTGAATATATCCTGTCAGGGATACTCTAGAGCAAATATTGAACGAAGGAGGGATGGGTCATTAAAAGTTTGGAATACACATGCCACGTGCTGGGAAGCCCTGTCCTATACTGATGAGTTGAAGGCGACAGCATGCGATGCGCGTGGTATAGTTAGAAGTTTAATATTGAACTTTTCGGGGAGTTTGTTTCTTTTTTTTTTGATTTGCAGAAAGTGTTTTGTGGGTTTTTATAGTAAACCTGCAAATAATATTAATAAGTTTTCAAGCTTTAAATCGATGGTTGTATTTTCAATCCAATCTGATTTTATTGGGAAATATTACGTTTGAGATCCATGGTGTGCATTATGCTCGAAAACTTTAAAGAAAGAGATAAGGATTAGTTATTTCCATTTAATGCTACACTTGACAGATACATACACGTACAGATACAGTGCCATGTACTCATAATGTAAATCCAGAATAGAGAAGCCTTTTTATAATCGAACGATTGAAGGGGGGTATTTTTTTCATGTACATATTAAATTCAAATTCGCCATACAAAATAAATGCGCCTTCTGCAAAATGAGCTGAAACTTTCAGAGAATGGTTTTCTCACCTAAAGGAAAAAATCTAGCGGTTGGAACGTGGAACAATAGAACTTTTATTTCTGAGGGCCAGTCTACTCGTGAATCTAGGGTTATAAACCCCAGGTACACCTACTCACCTTCCCGTTTGCAATCATCAATTCATGCGATACTTTAAAAAATTATTTTTTTTTTCAAAATTATGATATTTTGCACTTGTAAGTTACAAGAATAGGTTGTAAAGTATGTTGTTGACACATTTTGCATTTCTGCTACAACATCAAAGCATTAAACTGTACTGTATTTAGTTTCTGAATTTTCACCAACAAAAATTTGCTGAAAAAAATGCTGGTCAAAGTTAATTTAAATCAAAAATGCAAACTGCTCGAAGATGGCCAAAAAATAATTAAAAATATAATTAAATTAAAAAATATTAAAATTTTGAAATCATTCAACATGCGCTATTTTATTCATACAAATATTACCACCCATCCACATTACGTTGGCTTGATTAGCATTAGCCATCGGATATTTGAGTCCTGAACTCATTTTCAATCAAGTTTTCAATTGCCCTTTTGTTTTACGAGTATTTATAGCCGCAATACTAAATTGTGGTTGGACTACCTTCCAAGTTCTACAAACGCACTAAGCCAACTAGCAAGTAGTCTGCTCACTAGCATTCGCATTCGTTTGCATAAATTCATAGGTGGTACAAGTTCTAGATTAATATACGGATGCGAAACAACCTCCAATGATCGAGAACTGTTCTGGTCATGTCTTTGCGACTGATGTGGATAGTTAAGATTGTTAGTTGGACACTAACTTAAACTAAATGAAGACAACTCTACGACCCCTCATAAGTGTTTCCTTAGTAGGGAGGGTAAGCTATAGGATACATTTGGTAAACATAATTGGCAAATTATCCAAGCTACAAATATTTCAACTTAGCGATTGATAGGGATTGAACCCACGACCTTCTGCTATCTGAAAAGATACGTGGTGCAGTGATCCACCAATTCCGTACCAGCAAGTAGTTTGCTCACTGTAGACGAATTACGCGTATCTATCAATTTTAAAGGGTCATTGATAGATTTTGCAAAATCGTTCAACAAGATATATTTAAAAAATTAAACACGAGTCTGGTATTAACTCTATATGGATGTGTAGAGTTGTACATAAAAAAAATTAGGTAAATTACTTAGTTTCAACATTTTTTTTTAACCTTTTCTATGTGCTTTTTATACTTTGAAATTGTAGTTACCTAGAGGAAATTTATTTTTAATTTTTGTATAATCAAATATCGGTTTTAAGGCCGGAGCCCTTGACCGTTAAATTCAAAATTGTCACGTTCTACCAATAAATAACCATGTGTTGTCTCTCAGAGAGAGAGAGAAAAATTAAGATTCGAGAAATGCCGGCAGTTTTGCCAATAATGATCAATAATCAACAAATATAAAAATCACAATTTTAATGAAATCAGGAATTCTAAGACCACGTTCAACACATCACTGGTATATTCCTGGTGCCTCCAAGGAAGTTGCCGGATCCAGGGTTGAGTCAAAACTTATGATACGATTTATCAAACCACATGAGAGCTCAATAACAAGATCTTTTGTGATCATTTTCAGTCCCCAAGGCAACATTGGTCACAAACTAGTACGTTCTAGTGTCCCCAAAGAGGTAACCAGGATCCGATATCAGCCAAACTCATCATGTGACTCTTCAAAAATTATACATGTTCTGATGCTACCGGAGATAATGTTTTGAGCCATCTTGGAACAAATTGATCATTTGTGGTTATTTTCAGATCTCTTAACCATATTGAGAAACTGAAGGTGTCATGGTTCCAATGAGAACATAATCTGATTTCATTCAAGATCCATCTTGCAATACATCAACAATTCAAAAGGAATTTCACTGTTGGTACAGAGTGACCAGAACCATATTAGGTATATGTTATCTATAACATGTGAAAAATGCTCACAGAAAAGCTACACTTCAAATAAACGTAATAGCTTTTCAAACTGCAGCAATAGTACTGGCAACTAAGCAGACGATCAACCATTTTGCTTATGCGTTTCAGTTATCCCACAGAAATGTATTGCTGAGAAGAGTTTACTGCGACTTGCGGTTATTGGAAATCATTTTCGTAGATTAAACCGCCATGTGCGGGAAAGTATTTCGGTGATAAATTTCTCACTGTTTTAGGTATAAAATGAACGCAATTCCTTATGTCCCGTTTTCTCTGCTCCAACCAATCACACAGCTGGAAAAAGGTGTGCGGGACCTTCTATGAATAAATCTCTCACAGTCAATGCGCAACGTGGTGCGCTTGATGTTTGCGGACTGACAACTGGCACTTGCTTGGCAACTTTTGTAAACAGCTTTGGATTTATGTAGCTATACGCATCATCATAAGTTTTTCTCTCATTAAATTCTTTTGAGCCCCTGAAAACGCATGATTGAACACATGCATGGGTAAAAAAAACTATATTAGCATGTACTTCATAAAACAGCAAAAAAGGTTATCTTCCATTTAATTCCACTTAATTAATTTTGGTATCCATGACAGATACGTATTTCGACTACAATGTGCAGTCTTCATCAGTGTCATTACCACTAAAGAACTTATCAAAATCTAACCCCCTTAAGTACTCATCCCCTAGGTAAAAAAGTCAAGATCATAGGTATAAAAATGAAACTACAATGTGTTGAATCGGAACCTACCTAACTAATAAAAACCAAAGATTTAAGTAAGCTAAAGAAGAAAAATCTATACAACTCTCTAATAAGGAAAATTCCCAAAGGCTTGGTAGCCATCAAAATTAATTAAGTGGAATTAAATGGAAGATAACCTTTTTTGCTGTTTTATTTAGCATTCCGCTAACAACCCAATTTCATTACTTCATTATGATGGCTACCAAGCCTTTGGGAATTTTCCTTATTAGAGAGTTGTATAGATTTTTCTTCTTTAGCTTACTTAAATCTTTGGTTTTTATTAGTTAGGTAGGTTCCGATTCAACACATTGTAGTTTCATTTTTATACCTATGATCTTGACTTTTTTACCTAGGGGATGAGTACTTAAGGGGGTTAGATTTTGATAAGTTCTTTAGTGGGAATGACACTGATGAAGACTGCACATTGTAGTCGAAATACGTATCTGTCATGGATACCAAAATTAATTAAGTGGAATTAAATGGAAGATAACCTTTTTTGCTGTTTTATTTAGCATTCCGCTAACAACCCAATTTCATTACTTCATTATGATGGCTACCAAGCCTTTGGGAATTTTCCTTATTAGAGAGTTGTATAGATTTTTCTTCTTTAGCTTACTTAAATCTTTGGTTTTTATTAGTTAGGTAGGTTCCGATTCAACACATTGTAGTTTCATTTTTATACCTATGATCTTGACTTTTTTACCTAGGGGATGAGTACTTAAGGGGGTTAGATTTTGATAAGTTCTTTAGTGGGAATGACACTGATGAAGACTGCACATTGTAGTCGAAATACGTATCTGTCATGGATACCAAAATTAATTAAGTGGAATTAAATGGAAGATAACCTTTTTTGCTGTTTTATTTAGCATTCCGCTAACAACCCAATTTCATTACTTCATTATGATGGCTACCAAGCCTTTGGGAATTTTCCTTATTAGAGAGTTGTATAGATTTTTCTTCTTTAGCTTACTTAAATCTTTGGTTTTTATTAGTTAGGTAGGTTCCGATTCAACACATTGTAGTTTCATTTTTATACCTATGATCTTGACTTTTTTACCTAGGGGATGAGTACTTAAGGGGGTTAGATTTTGATAAGTTCTTTAGTGGGAATGACACTGATGAAGACTGCACATTGTAGTCGAAATACGTATCTGTCATGGATACCAAAATTAATTAAGTGGAATTAAATGGAAGATAACCTTTTTTGCTGTTTTATTTAGCATTCCGCTAACAACCCAATTTCATTACTTCATGTACTTCATGTTTTACACACATCAGAAAAAAAAACTTATGATATAGGAAAACTAGATAAAATCTTCATTAATTTACAAGATTTGCTTCAGTGCATCATCTAAGACAATGTATATCTGAAATGTTTCCATTTTGCGGATGTGGATGCAGATTTAAGGAAATTGTGATACGTTTAAGATGATTTCCCAAGTAACAATTCAAGCTGAATTGTAAGAACAAAAGTTGATTATTGGTTGATTTAAGGTGTACGAAGCTGATTAACACCAGGCTGAATATACAGTTGATTAGTAGTGCATTAAGCGAATTGTATCCCCATAATTCAACCTCAGTAAGTTAGCTGATATAAAGACTGAACAAGACTTATTTCAGCTTAATACTACTCCACAAACCAGCAATGCGCTACAAATATTCTGATAGCCTGGTAGAATAATCTGAATTTATTGCACAATATTTTTAAATGTCGTTAGTTGCATTTCCGACATTTTAGTTATTCTAAATTCACTGCCCAAATAACAATTCAAGCTGAACATTAGGAACAGAAGCTGATTATTGGTTGATTTAAGGTGTACAAAGCTGATTAACATCAGGCTGAATATATAGTTGGTTAGTAGTGCATGAAGCGAACTGTATCCCCATAATCCAACCTCAATAGGGTTAGCTGATCCAAAGCTTGAACAAGCCTTATTTAAGCTTAACACAACTCCACAAATCAGCAATGCGTAACACATATTTTGATAGCTTGAGTTGTTAAATGTAGTCAGTGTATGTGTCACTCGTTGCATGTCCGGCATTTTAGTTCTACTAAATTCACTGCCTACCTTTCTAATTACAGACAGTGGCAGCAGTACAGACAAGAAAACGGAGATTTTTAGGAATAGCTCCAGGTAGATGTAGGCTGCGACGACGTCAGAAGTATACATTTATAATCCTGTATTTTGTCTGTTATATTGCACTGAAGTTTCAGACCGTATTCCAAAAATATTACTCAATTATGGCACTAAAATAGCATCCAAATGACCATCGAAATAAATCACGCATTTCTGTCCACATTGTGTTAACTACACTTGAAAATGAGAGGAATGTTTAACTGTCACCAGTTGTTGCTTACAATTCTGCATTGCTGTATAAAACTCTTCCAGTTGCTGTTATTCAACTTAAATTTGACATGCTTCAAGTTAATGATTATACCTTTTACAACACATATGCCTAAATGGCCCAGTAGGTATGGTTGACGCCTTTGAATCAGCGACTGCCGGTTCGAGTCCCGAAATGCAAAGGTAATTTTTAGACTTATATTAACAATATAAATATGTTAATCCAATTAGTCAGCAACAAGTTAAAGCAGTTCCATATAAATGCATAAGATAAGATATGAAGCGGTCTTCCATTATTATTTTTGAATTAAAACTAGAAGGCTGAACAAGGGTTGGAAAAGACTGTTATTGAATGCTTTAAAAAGCTTATAATGTATATTACTGTTAAGCTTTTGGCTGATTTAAATCACCAGATTTAGATGTTTAAAAGCTGGACAAAGGTTAACGTGGTCTATGTACAGCAATTATTCAATCTAAGGCTGAATTGAAATCGATTAACCAACACTTGTTAAGCATCAAATTGTTACCTGGGTTGCTTTTGAAAGCAATAATTGAATTGGAAAATAATTTATTTACGAATCACTAGAATACACATAAATACGTTTTTTTATAGCGAAATTATTTATTTTTGATAATGATCGCAATATCATTCCATCACTCACAGTAAATTATGAAATATTTTATTTTGATTCAATTGGCTTTGTCGCTAGAAAGTTGTTATAAATGTTAGCTCTGCTATATCTTTTCCTTTAAGAGTATGAACACATTTTTGCCAATCAAGATTATCACCGGCATCTAAACACTTACAAATAGAAGACACAGGCTAGGATCTGGAATCTCATGAAAGACTAACTATTTTTTAATTGTTTCAATATATTTCTTCAGTCTTGCCACTATCAACCAGGCGTAAACGCAACATAAGACTAAGACGCATTCATTCAAAACTGTTCCGTAAGTTGGAATTTGTTAGGACTATTGTTCGGTGGTTGATTTGAAATCATAACTGAATATCAATAAATGATCTACATATGTTACCACTCGATTACAATATCGTGTAAATATATAAACAATGCCAAATATTGAATGTTGGAAACCAGAAAAAAATTCTCCGGTTTTCTGAAACTGTTCTACATAGATCCTTATCTTTCCATAGTTTTGTTTTTAAGATTTAGTATGATCATATGTACATTGCGAAAAAAAATCATAACCTTCGACTGGCAAGACAATACTTGTCCGCCTATGGTATATGCTCTTTACTCTCTCCTTTTCAGAGAGCCAAAGCAAATGATTTTCTCATGAATTTTCTGGCGAGTAAGAAAATTATGTAGGTATGAAACATTTTTCAGCTTTAAGGTACATTTTTATCAAAACTAAAGTGAATATACATATGTTTTTTTATACTTAAATGATCCTTAGAAAAATAAAACTGAAATAATTTTATATCTTCATGTTCTGGACACCCAAAACATTGAGAGAAAGGAAGAAAGTCCCGAAAATATTTTTGTAAAAATGGTGAGAAAGTTCTCATTTTTTAAGTATGGTAAGTTTTGTGTATTTTGAGAATATTTCAGAATGTTTGTTAGCATTATTAGAAACGATTTCCAAAAGAAGTTTTTGATCATCCTTATCTGATTTGAGAAAATGTGGTTTAAAGTCAGGTTTTATTATAACCCATTAAAATTGGAGGATAGAGGTGTGCACCGATTCAAAAATGGTTGGCGGCGGCGTGTGGGGTAATTATTCTCGGTGGCGGTGGCGTCATCGGCGTCACGCCGATAGTACTTTCAGGCGGAGGCGGCGGCGGCGTGAATCAGCGTGACATTTTTTGCGCCCATTAGTATTTTTTTTTACAAATTGAACAATGAATATGCACGGTCAATATAAAGCTAAACATCGCACAGTTTACATTTCTTAAATTATATAACGTATAAATGAGGATCCGCTGACATCGATAATCATAAACACATGCATCAACCGTGAAGTCTCATCATCATATTTTTTTTTAGTTTTAAATTGTGAGATCTTAGAACACGAGCAAATTTAAATGAGTCTAATTCGATTAAAATCACAAATACAATTTGAATCATTTGTTCACTTCCAAAATGCACAGAAAGCTCATTTGGTTGAAAATGGTTAATTTGTAATTTTCCCGAGAACTCGACAAGGGAAGTACCTTGAACTAATTGGAAACATTCGTTATGCCTGTCATCTGCCGCAATGCTAATAGGGTTAAACGCTAATTTTTGACCTATTAAGCGCATTCCACACTTTAGCTCTCTTTTTCAAACTGCTTATTTTTTTTTTCAAATTGAATATCCACTATGGGTAGTAAATAAATGTATCCACCATCCACCTTTCCATACGTACTGCTAGATTTGATGAAAAGTAAAAAATTGTTTAAATATTTCTGAAAATGTAACACCCCTTTTTTTTACGAAATATGGCCTCACGCATCTAAATCAATGGCGCTGCAATTCGGTAAAAAAAAAACAAATTTATAGGTTTTATGTTTTATAGCGAAGTGAGTGGAAACAACCCTGTTTATCATATCTGATGAATATTTCATCAATTGGCTCGAACAATTGTATCATTTGAGATTCAACCTTAAAAAATTTGGATAGATATATTTCAATGTGTATTACTTACACTTTGTAAATTTTACAGGCAGATGTTCATTAATTACAGAAAATCAAGTTGGAATAACCGGGTACGCAAACAATTGTTGTACACTTATCTCTAAGACCCTAATCTTTCACATCGTGCCATCGAAAAGATGTTGAGAATCGTGCGATCTACTGTTTTCGGTGTCATAAAATGTTTTGGAGAACGTTTAACACTCGATCGTAAACAGAGAATTGTACAAACAATGCTCCTTACCGTGTTATAGACCGCAAGCGACCGTTAGTGTTTTCACCAAATGAGCATCAGCATGAGCATGAGTATTGATGACCGTACAATTATTAGTTGCTACCCCGCAATTGTCCTGATCCTTGCGAAATTTGCACACATATCCAAATGAAGGGCAAATGGGATTAGCAATCCTTTCTAAGTGTGCATAATCATTCATAGCGGCGTTGGCCACATCTTTACGATCATAGAGGAAAAGAAGGATTGTTAGTATGATAGACGTTGCTACTAGAAACCGAGTATACTTCTGCATCTCCACATATATCATGGGAAGGGAATCAACTATAGAAGATCAGGATTCACCATGGTATGTTCTGTGATCGATTGTTTACAATGGGACCTTAACATCGCTAACGAACCAAGGAGCTGGAATAAACCCATGATCTTCTGCTATTGCTATATCTCCTAATTATGCTCAGCATCCTATTGCACCACAAATATTGATCATCTATTAAATCCGGGCTGAACTCTATTGCGGTTTAAAGCAGGTTTTCCACAATCACCAACTATGCTACCTGATTAATCATGTCATACCATGTATACCATAAACGCTTTCGCAAATTAAATTGGGTAACATAGGAGAAATGGATGTAATGTCGGCCTATATGCCCCTAATTTGGGCCCATACATAAATTCAGCAGTCGACTAAATTTTCAATAGTGTCCAAAAATATCCATTAGCACCGTCCCAATGACGTGTTCATCTAGATTTAATTAATAAATAGCAGATATTTAGCGATGGGCCTAATCTTAGATCCATAGGGCAACATTAAAGTCATTGGCCCTATCAGATTGCTTCGCACTCGTAAAAAGTGTTTCCCTTTTGCAAAACCTGAAATAGACAAGCGCACGCACAGCATGGTCCAGTCTCTCTCATTACCAACATAAACTAGGATCTAATAAATGCCATGCTGCTAGAAAAATAGCTCCTAGCCAGGGTTTGCATGTTCATTATTTTTCACACAAATTGCCCTTTTGTTAATAAATTTTCACTCAGTTGATGAAACCTTGTTTTATTTTAAGCAATTGATAGAATATCAGGTTCACAGTAAACACGCATGGAGTATTGTACATTCGAATTCACACCAATGATTTTTTGCTTTGAAAGACCGAAATTATTTGTTTTTTTTTTTTACGCTAATATGAGAACAGCGTTTCGTCTAAATACAAACCTACTATGTGTTATGTACTTATAGGAACCTCAAACTTTCTTCAATCAGATGTTTCACGAAAATCCATGTTTCACCAAGAAAATGCAGAGCTATTAGCAAATGAGAAATATCTGCGAAAAATTGAGCATGGTAACCCCGCTCCTGGCACTGTCTGCATTATTAATCACAAATTACACTACACAACTTCAACAAAAACCTTATCTTTGCACTACATTCGTTTTATTGTGTGTTCCTATGGAAATTCCATAGGCCATAAATGGAACATACTGTAAGAGGAACTTTTAGCCATAACAGGTACACCTTTACTATACCACACACCTAGACGGAAGTTTTCAACCAAATGTTCATAGATCATGCAATTTCAAACGCGTCCCTTTTAATTTAATTGAATGGTCAAATTTTCACGGAAATAAATACAATGTTTGTACGTTTACCTGAAAGGTTCAGGCAGGGAATTAAATTAGTCTTGCGCATTCTGACCATCACCCCGAGCGTACATGAAATTAATTTTGGTGTAGTAATAATAATGTGACTAGCACTGTATGACGGCTCTGCAGAATTATTCGCAGTTCATTACATCAACGCTAATTGAGATGTCACAAGCACAACCACTCTGGCAGATGGGAAGCTCTGTTTGCGCTTCTCATTTTATTTCACCACCGTGGGGAAGCCAATTTTTGATTATGTTTTATTATAAACCATTCTGATAAAATAATTTCTTCGCGATTTTTTGTTCACCAGGTTGATCTCGATTGCCTCTGTATTTATAACAAGGAGCCCACCTTCGTAATGGTATCCCATGCTATTAAGGAGTGTAGGAAAATCATCAGATCAGGTTGTGAGAGTAGCATAGAAATGGAGACAAATATGTATACGGCCGATGTGATCGACTCAAAATCGCAAAATCGTAGGTCACGTAGCAAATTAAAAACATTACATAAGCAATCCGAATTCAAACAATTCAAAATGTTTAAGTATGTGAATTTATCAATTTTGGTTGGTCGGTTGTACACAAACTGAAGGTTTTGTGTCATTTAACAAGCATTCAATATTGCTAAAATAAATAAAGAAAACAAAGGAAGGATCAATCTTTTAAATTTGTCGAACCTCTTAGTGGAAAATCTCTTTATGAAGAGCTTTGAGTGTGTTGGTTTATTTCCTTTTAATTCCGTTATAATTGCATATAGTTTGACAGATACGCGTATTTCGTTTACTAATTGCAGACTTCATCAGTGCCAAGTACTCAACACTACTCAGGAAGGATCTTTCCAAGTAGCTCACAGCAAACACGGAAATTTGGAACATCGTGACAAAAACTGAAATAAGTTATAGAGATGTTTCCACAACTATTGCATAACAAGCGTCTTACTAGTAATGTTTCAAAATTCAACTTTTTATTTATTTCTGTTAGTTTTGATAATAACAGCGGTCAGTAGCTTAGTTATTTAATAACATTGTTGGCTGCTCTCCAACACTCGTGGAATATTGATCTCTGTAACTTTTGCAGAAATCCGCAAACAGGATTCTATGTTCTCGTCTGACAAAGATAAACGAGAATAGTATCCCGCGGGCCAGATGCAAAGACTTTTTTCTAAACACGTTGTGGGTCGTACGTTAGGCAGGCCTGGTTTATAAGTAACCTATGGTTTAGAGAATTTCAGCAAACGATTCAAACGTGTTTTCATTTATCCCTTATTCAAGTGAGGATTTTTTACTATTTTCTACAGTGTTTCAATCAATTAGGAGCTGGGTACTCACATAACGGTAAACTTGGCGAATTCTTTTATTTTAAACGTGCACGAAACATCTTATAGATTAGATGAAAATTTCTTATCTTTATCTTAAAAAAATAAGTCAGCAAACATAACAGCCTAGAAGGTTCACTTCATAACCCCAAAATATTAGCCCGTGCAATACATGGTAAGGATGGATAAAGGTTTTGGAATTGCGCAAATGGTTGAAAGTTTGTACGACAATTCAAGCGGATTGCTATTGATGGTTTTTAAATTTCACTAATATCGCTCTTTCTTGCGTTCAAGCTTCGTTCAAATGCTGTTTAAAAAGAATATGTTTTTGCTATGACAATAATCAATAAATATGTCTTTGTTGTAATGATATTCATGTTGTTAACAGGTACATATTTAACCATGCATTTATCATATGTTATCGACGAATATCGATATTTTATTCTTTGTTTCCGTTTGTTCTATTTGTTTTATTTAAATTCAATTCTCATTATTCACTTCTTGTCACCAACCGTAGCTGTATCAAATTTTTTGGTAGTAGGGACAAAAACCCAATTTTAAATTTTGACAGCATTTGGAATGCTAGAGCCAATGTATGAAGAGAAATTTAAAATGTTTCCCAAGTAATCTTCATGCAGACTTCAAACCTGTTACGTGACCTTCATAAATTACCATTTTTTGCGCATGCTTATTATTTTGTGTTATGATACAGACTGGGGGATTCTCTGCAATCATTGCAAACATATAATTCAACGTTTATTTTGGCCATATAAAATACAGTATGAGTTTGATGACAAGCATGTTGGCTGTGCTTTTAAGTAATTTTTTTTTCTCCTCTGTTCGGGACATAAAACTACTGCGACCAGTAATTTGATCTATTGTAGTTTATCCCGTGTCCTTAGTTTAGTGTATGTCGTATTACTTCATCACTATTGAGAAATGATGAAGTATTCGGTTTTGATACAGTTGTCATTATTGCCTTCATCGCAAGGAATCGATTCTAATTGAAAGGTCCCGCTCATTATACCCTTCGGAGTTTTGGAACACCCTCCTAAGTGGAGTTAGTCAAAATTGGATTCCTATCCAATGTAGAGAACAACGAACAGAAGATTAGGAATCACGTAGATTAAGGCTAACTCATTTTTTCCTTGTTTCAAGTTCATCCTCGGTGGAAAAAGTCCAGTCTTGTCACTAGCAACAAGGCATCAAAGTAACAAGGACTAAGATGTGTTCCTTTGATTACTGAAAAATCCTGTTCCCCTAGTTTGAAGTAGTCAGGACTAGGAATCGGTGGTAGATCTTACATCCCGTAACGTACCACGAAAAGGTGATCTACCCACGTAAACGGGGGGATATTTCACGCGAAGGTTAAAACCCAGAATGTTTAGGTTCAGTTTTTATTCGTTTTTTGTGGTTGGTTCTCTCCTTGAATTTGATTGAAATTAAACATTCAATCGAAAAACCAATAATAATAAAAAAAAAATCCGAAATTGATCCATCTATGGTGAGACAGAACTAATAGAAATTCCAACAAAAATGCTCACATGATGAGATGTGATGAATTAATTCTCAGTCAGTCAGAACCTGGCATCTTCCCCGGGGATACCCGCAACATGCCTGGATGTGCCCAGTGCAAATATTTGTTTCCTGCTAAATCACCGTTCGGACCATTTTGCATTCTTTGCAAGTCTTATAATGTGAAATGTATACGAAATTCATGATGGATTATTGTTTGTTAAAAGCATTTGCTTGTCTGTACAACAAATACAGAATTCAATAACTTTGAGAAGCCAAAAAACGTAGAAACTCGGAAAGAATAGAAGTTGAACTTCTTGTGAAATTGGTTGGTACTACTCGCGTTTGAACTTGATATATACATGTTTAAATTATGTACATATGCATACACGGCCATATAATGCTTCCGTTTAGACGCTTTTGTCGAAGTCGCGTGAGTGAAGCATGAAGACGACAAGTACCATAATTCTACGAACGAATTAGAAGACTCATTGTAAATTGGCACCGTGTGCGTTGCTATACATTACGTCCCGATAGGCTCATTTATTTTGAGAACATTGTTCGGCAGGGGAAAAGCGGAACAGCGGAAAATTGGGTCTTATATGGAAATTTTGGCACTGCTCTTTACATCATATTTTCTCACATGGCTACTGCAGATGAAAAACGGCGCACAAATTTAGAGGCATAAATTAAGATTTGCTGAGTGAGAGATGTTTTGACTCGAAATAATGTGCGCTTCATATGTTTGCCATGCAAGCTTAGCTTGAAGACGAAATGTGTGAATTTTATGCGAAATACTTTATGATTAGGGCGTGACTTTTATGTAAAGAGGTTTACACCGGGGAAATGGATGATGATACAGCAAGACCATTCTGTTGACGAGTGGCAAATTCGGCTGTATGATATTGCTTCGCTTGGAGTCTCAGGAGATTGTGATTTTTAGAACCCCGTGAGCTGTTTTTATTCTACAATAAGGTACACTGTTTAGTGATGCAGAATCATCAACTGTTTCGTACGTTAACTGGAAATTAGATAAATCACAGCAGTGTCATTTAGGTTAACCTTTTCCTGGTGGTATAATTTACATATATTCAACTCCATGTCCAGTAGACTTATGCAAAAATTAAAATTATCACTCCACAGTGCTCAAACGGTTCCAAATCGGGTCCCGATTAGCCTCTCACAATTTGAATTTGTTTGGTAAGAAGCTGTCTTGGCACAAACCATTTGAAATTTATTTGGACTAAACTTTTTGTTCATTGTCTTCCAGACTTTTTCCATATTGCTATCTTAAAAAGTTTTACACCTATTATAAACAATTTTCGCAGCTACGATTTTGGAGAATGTAATTTTTAAGCCAAACGAAAATTTAAATAGTTATTAACTGTTTAAGAGATTCATAATCTTATGGCTTGATCAAGTAGCTGTTTTTTTGGGCAGCACTGTCTGCTGTGTGACATAGTAGCCATGATTTTTGTGCTCTATTCCAAGTGCCAGGAACATCAATGTTGCGATGAACAGTTGATTGAGTATAATCCTAAGAAATTAGTAGCTGGAAGCATTAATAACTTTTGTGCCTTACATTTTATCGAAAAGTGGTCTGAGATAAAGTTGTAGCTGAGAAAATTTCCTACGAGCAAAGCAATAATTTTTTAAAGCAAAGTGAACATTATATAGATATGAACAAAATAATTGGTTTTCCCATAGTGATTTCCATATAAACTTCAAATGGTTTGTGTCAAGTCAGTTATTACTAAATGAGTTAAAATTCTGGCAGGCTAATTGTTTTTAGCACTGTGGAGCAAATATTTCAAAATAAGCATCTGTCTAATGTTTGTTGACTACCCTCTGGCTCATTTTTTATTATTTTTCTTAATTTTTTTTTTCGTCTACCGATGTAGAGTAGTACAAACATATGTACATAATGTTTTTCATAAATATTTTAAAATTTTAAATTCTTTCAAAAAGAAGTTAAAAGTATAATTTAGTCAGTATTGAGAGAAATAAATAATTAAATAACAAACATATTCCCTCGGCTGGACGAATTTCTTCACAAGTAACAATTTTGGTTTTATGTGGGTTCTGTAAACCATGATTTGGACTTCTAGAATGCTATATAACCTCCATAAAGCTTGCAATGTTACTTGGGCTTAGCTGTAAGCATTTTTGGTCTGACTGGTGCATTTAAAAAAAGGTTTTATGAAGTTAATATTAGCAGGGGATGTATTTCAGCACCTTGCGATCCGAGGAGACCAACCAGTCCAGGGCTAAAAGTCTCCTTAATAAAGATTAAAAAACCTTACGATCCGTAACAGAGGTGTAGTAAAGGGGGGGGGGAAGGTTTAGGGTTCAAACCAATCTCCCTCCCCCACAGCCATGAGGAAAATGTAAAATTGCCTGTTTATACAAAATGTGAGTCGTTTACGTTTCTTCATTTAAAAACTGTGAGTTTTCTTTTAGAGCACCAGATCATAATCCTATTTTCACTATTTTTGTTATAAGTTCAGTAATTTACAAAGTATTTCTCATATTATGCTAGTTGGATCGGATATTAGTTATTCTTTCATATGGTTTAATTAATACGATTGATAGTTAAATTTTGTTTTAGCATGTTAAAACTGCTTAATTTTTGCTTACATATTTCTCCCTGAAAGCGAATGAAAATATTTAGCAGAATGTTACACAGTCGAAATTTTAATTGCATTACTGAAAGAGTACTGCCCTAGGGATTTTTTTTAATTAACAAAAACAGGTATCGTGATCAATACATTAATAAAAAGTTGAGGAAACAGCTTTTCTAACAGTTTAAAATTTTATTAAAAAAAAATAGAATCCGAGATACATCATTTAACTTTGCGTAGCTTAGCTTAGACTTACTGCACACACCATTGCACACTGGGCCAGGAACCGAAATTAGCAAGACAAAACCTCTAGCGCATTGGGTTTGCATTATATTGAAATGATGTCTTTGGCAAAGTTTCTCGGTTTAACATGCGCAACATTACAACATTCACTATATCTTTGCTATTTGAAGATCTAGAAGTTTGAGTTCTTGGGCATTTTTTAATATTTTTTAATGTTCTACAACTTTGCTGAAGACATAAAACCTCTAGCATGTGAAATAAGAAAGTTAGTATCGCAGCACCATCTATGCGGATAAAATTGGAACTAATTACCATTACCAGATGAAGGCGCATGTTAAACCGAGATACTTGGCCAAAGACACCATTTCAATATAATGCAAACCCAATGCGCTAGAGGTTTTGTCTTGCTAATTTCGGTCCCTGGCCCAGTGTGCATTGGTGGATGATCCGTAATTGATCAGAATAAATGAAATTGCACATTGAATCAACTGAATGGGGCTGGGAGTGACCATCCAATCTTAATGTACAACTTCCAGTGATTTTATATTTAAAGATAAATAACGACGCTGGTCACGTCCATGCAATCAGGTTGGAGTATGGAAGGACTATTAGAATCACCTTTATTTGTTTTGGAGACCATGTTTACCTCTGCGTCCCCACAAAGGTCAAGGTCAGACAAGGTCACTGTGTCTCCACAAAGGTCGGGTGGTGAAGTTATTGAAGGTGACCCAGACCACCAATTAGCTGGCAGGCTGAAACAGAAAACCGAAGCCAGCTGACCCGGTGAAGGCCAGGAAGGTGTTTAAGCATCGGCCGAATTTTTCGATCCACGATGCAGGGAATAAGGCGGATGTTTGCATCTGGTTTGTTGAAAAAAGAATATTCTATTCTATTATATTTAATTTATCATACTGCCGTACCCTAGCGGAACTATCTACCTACCCTCTTCAGACCTTTCCCTAACTAATAAATTATCAAACTAAAGTTTCATGTCAGATTATAAACAATTTTTAACCATTTTCGGTAAGGTCAAGTTATGGTTTGCGTTTATGGGACATCTAAAAAATTAAATGTTCAAAAAAAAAAAGATGTAATGCTTCCTAACAATAAAAAAAATTTAACTTAGCCTATAAAAAGATGAAATATTCCAGAAGTTTATGGAACATTTCCACTTCTTTATTTGTATTCACCTTTCATAGGGTGCATGTAATCTTTTTCTCAATGCGTAGATTTACCGTCCAGCTCGTGTTTTTTTTTTAGTAGAAGGAGCAGAGCGACGGGCAAGCGTCCAATAGAAGCGTCTATAAGAATAAATATTCCCCAAAAAAAGATTAATTGTCCCATAAACAATATAAAATGAGTCAATAACTTTCAACTTTCGTCAATAACAGGGAAGTCGAACCATTTTCCAACCCGAAAAATTCCTAGACCGGACCGGGAACCGAACCCAGTCACCTCCAGCATGGTCTTGCTTTGTAGCTGCGCCTTTACCGACTGAGCTAAGGAAGGCCTCAAAAATGCTGGATGACAGTTCCCGGTTTAACTTTTCAGAAAATTCAGAATCAAATTGGTTGGTATACCTTCCTATGGATTAAATTTCAAGTGCTTTCAATTCGGTTCATCCTCTCGTAATGGAACGCATGTTTTAAAATAATTTCATTGCGCTCGTCTATTTATGGGCTGCATTGTTTTCTTTCCGAATCATTAAAATTGCAAATGGGACCATCACCAAAAAATCTGTGCCAATCTAGGCGAATTACGTGTGCACGTTATCTCCGCTGTGTGAGCATTCAGTTTAATACCAGTGCCACTAGCAAAATGAACCTACTCTAAATGCACCCATTCACGGTTACTGCTGCGGTGCTGTAATCATGCTGAGGCGGGCAGTAGAACACCGCAGAAAAACACATTAATTTCCTGAATCAATAAATAATGCACGCATATCAACAATATTTGCAGCATAATAATTAAATACCTACTTCTCAATGGCCTAAAGTGATCCACTTTTGTAGAATAACTGAAGGGCTCTGTTGAAAATAAACTAATGGCTAATGTCTATATTGGAATAGCTTTCGAAAAATTAGCATCCGCAATCAAACGGGTGCGACAACTGTCCAATGCGAATAAAGTAATTATTTTTCAATCAACTTCATCGAAGCAGCAGCTTGACCAGGCGTCTAGTTTAGATCGCTGTTTAGATTCAATTTTGAACGGATGCAATTTATTCTAAATTTATTATTCAACCAGTGATGGAGCTTTATTCCAGAGGAGTGAGCATTGAATTCCGCTCAATTTTACAATTAGCTACTGTTGCGAACAATACATATGTTAAGGCTGAATCATTGCATTGAATTATGAGAACTAGAATCTAGATAGCACCAAAAAGCTTAAATGGAGTGAATACAGTTTCGTGGCATCTTAACTTAAATCAGGCTCTAACGATTTACGACATGAACACCTTAGTATACAGGGGGGCCTGATGGTTGTATTTGGTTCATAAAAAAAATATCAATCCATGGACGGTAGGGATTGGAAACCTCCAAAACTCAATCTACGTAGTTTATGAACAGGACAACGGAGAACACAACAACAGCCCGCGACTAGAAAGGAAATTTACTTTCTACGACTAAATCCACCGGTTACAGCGGGAATCGACCTTTTGAACCTACAACTGAAACGCAAACTTCGATTAAAAGGTGACAATTAAATTACACCACCTGTAAATGACGCTACATTGTTACCCTTTGAGTAAACTTCTTCTCCTTTGAGTAAAATTTAATTGTACGTTTAGAGTGTATTGTTTACACTTCGTTAATTCCATTGTTATATGCATTTCCACCTATGGTGAGATCTGACCATTCTTACATATTTGAATTATGTCGAAATTGTTCAAATCCACATTATGGGAAAAGATGAAAGATACTTACTGAGTGATATGTGAGACTGTGTAGAATTAGAGGATGGTTTGATCTGGCTATTGAGGACTCCCACGATTTTTGTTTAAGCCATGCGAAAACTGATGAAAATTGCTCTTCCTCAGTTGAATTCCGTCAAAAACTCGTGCCCGCTAGAGATGGCCGGGTATGCAAATTTGAATATCCGAACCCGATCCATACCCGATTCATATTTTTGACGTAGGACTACGTCTGTGATTTTCATATGGGGGTACACTTTGTGAAAACTAAAAATGGAAGATGTAACAAAAATATGAAAGATTTTGAACGTTAATAACTCAGCTGCCCCTGGACCAATTTCAACAATTTGATCACCAATCGATCAGAAATATTTCTACGTAGGGTTAATTACCCGATTCCCGGCCTTTTAAGCACAACCCGTACTTAGTCTTTCTTAATCTAGCGTAGTTTAGCACCAAGCGGAATGTTATTATAACTTATGGCTTCTAAATTTATTTACCTTTCCGGACGTACCGTAAGATTTCATAAAGAGAAACCAATTGTTGAGATATTGTTAAAAGTCTGACACTGCTTCTTGACGCCAAACTCGGCCTACGGATTCTAAATTCGGCCTAACGCATTGAAACGCATTCAAACGCCATTGAATTCCCTTCGGCCTATCGGATGAAGATAGAAATGTATTCGGTCGGAGCGCTACTTTTGTTTTTGAGAAAAATGGGTGTAAACATTCATATCACGCGCTCTCATTGATTTCGTTCGGTAGCTTTTGAACTAAAGCAGCGTACCAAACGCATAATTGACTTGTTAACTCTGAAACAATGGATTTATGTGATGTTTGCTACTCGAAAGGCCCAAAATGGGCGATTAGGCCGAAGTAATTCTCTATCCTATCTGCTAAATTTAAGGCTTTATCATTTTTCAAAATGTTACTATTTAAAATTGCACCAATGTGCAACTGTTGCTGTAATGATTAAACCCTAACACAGATTTCAAAGTTGAATTCGATCCGGTCTCACCAAACTGTGTTTATTAAATCACCGCGTGGTGAGTGATGGGGATCAGGGCTGGCAATTGTCATTTTCAATGAAAGATCTCACGTGATATTTACAGAGATACTTCTGTCACTATCTTCGCATGCGAAAACGATGATAGAGATTTACTTCAAAATCTCAGCGATTTTTTTGTCATGACAGAACGTGACAGTGTTGTTAACATCGCTATTACTAGTTCATTTACTGATATTATTGTTACTTGTGCCGCGAAAATTTTAAAAATATATTCACTCTATCGATTACATACTGTTTGCCTGCCTAAATTTAGTTCCAATCACCGTGTGTGGTGGTGTCCGGTCGTTGGCATCAGCAGCAGCAGCAGCTGTGCCTTCGACGCGCGGCGTTTGACATTGTTCTCCAGTACACAACGAAAGGCTGCCTGCAAGCAGCGAGTTGCAGCCCACATGACCATCCATAGAAGGAAGAAGAAGTAGCTATTGATCGGAATCAGTAGCTCTTCGTGAGTCAGTCAAGCGCGTCATACTAAAGAGAAAACCCCGCTCAAATTCCTATTCCTACACTAAACACAAGCTGCTGCTGCAATTAAAAAATAAGATTTATTATATAAGACCACGTAGTCCTACGTCACCATTGCGTACAACCCTATAAGGCTGTCCCTGTAGTTTTTTAAGAACACGTTCCCGACCCGAACCCCATATTTATTTATATTTCAAATACCCCTACCTAACCCGATCCCGAAAATAAAGTATTTTGAATACCCGTAGCCCGTTGGGTACAGGTACGTTCCGGGATTAAAGCTAATATGCTATCAGAGTAAAGTTTTCATGCTTTCCTCACTGAGCTTGTTGGTTTCTCATTAAATCGCATTTACAACATGAATATCGCGTTTTCAAAAATTATAGCGTGAGACTGATTACTTGGCCGCCAATAATCATATATTTGCAATTTAATGTGATTTGAAGTGATTTTAGTTTACATCAAATTCTAGCCACTTTCAATGTGGTACAGGAGCATGTGTGACTAACGTGATTATGGGCACTCATGCCGTCAGATGGTATTGGTTTGTCTAAGGGAGCATCCTTAAGTTCCGTAGTATGTTTTTTTTTACCAATTTATTACCTCCCCTGCCCCCTCGCAACGCATTTTGCTATCCTTGATACATGACCGGTCGCAACTTCTGAAATGCCCCCTTTCCCTCTCATATGCTACTTCATTTATGTATGTTACTTTACCTCCAATCAACAAGGTGAAAATTGCCAAAGAATGATATGATGGGCTTTTCAATAAAATCAAATTCTTATGTTTAACATATCTGTCTTATTTCGCAACCCTTTTAAAAAGCTTCAAAATAAATAATTATAATTGAAACGTAAAATGCAGTAAAGCAGATCTTGTAAAATTATAAAAAAGTTTTCAAAAATGCAAAATTTATGAAAAAATACTTTAAGCAGTAACAGATAGATAGAGATAAAGAAAAAGTTCGCTCAGCCAGGCATGGAAAATCATTTGCATTCATTTCGTGCATTCATTTACATTAATTTGCCTCCAACTTTTTTCTTCAACAGTATTCCGCAAAATGATTTATATAGCTTTTGTAGGTTTTGTTATTAGCTATAACTTTTGTTAACACGTCAAACCCGTATCTCTTGTGCATGACAGACCAGAGCGAACAGAAGCCACTACTGTTTTTCAGTGAATGTATTTTACATTCACTTAAAAACAATAACAAGTTCTGCCCGCTCTAGTTCGTGATGCATAAGATATACAGATTTGAGTTATTTGCAAAAAATGAAGCTAATGACAAAACCTACAAGAGCTCAATATATCATTTTGCGAAATGCTGTTGATCAAAAAAGTTAGAGGCAAATGAATGTAAATGAATGTATGAAATGAATGCAAATGATTTTCCATGCCTGCGCCCAGCTGGATATGAAGACTCAATATGCTGGTTTAAATAATGCTGGCTTTATTGTGATATCCTACGATATAAGAAAGGTAGTTTTGTATGAAGATTTTTTTCCCACGATCAATACTTGATGTGTAAATAATTTATACACGATGTGATTTCATGGTGTATTTGACTAAACTAATATCCTACAATAGATCCCTTGAAAAGTTTTTTTTTTTGTCATGTAACACCGTGTTATTACTCACTCACGCGCTCAGTGATCATCAAATCGTTGATTGCGACTCTTAGAAAGAAAAATTTATGTGTGAAACAGATTCTTAGCAACCTCTTCTTGTATCTTACAAGACTTCTTTTTAATTTTATTAAGCATTTTTGAATGTTTGACCTCACAATATCTGACTTCATATTTAGTAGAACACGAGTTTATGGATTTTTTGGTTAAGTGGATTGCAATCAACAAAAGCTTGAGAACCGGTTTTGTATAGGATTAACAATTTGAATTCGTAAAAAAAATAAACGCATGAACAGGATTTATATTGCTATCGCAGAACTTAAATATAACTAATAGTAAGTTTCACCATTGCTTCCCTTGGAAGAGCATCATTCATCCTGGAGCAGTTGAAACAACTTTAACATAATGGTTTTTTGGAAGTGTCACTAAACTAGGCACCAGAGGTACCAGCAAAAAATGCTCAAATAAGCATAGGCGTAGTCTGAAGAAGCTATGTGGAGGTCCCCAAGCAGTGCTGTAAATTTTCATATCATTCGATTGAAGATGAACCACTACAACCATTCAATCAATTCTGTGTAAAAGAATTCTCACATGACCATAATTTGAAGAGCCCCTTTCTCATTCGAAGCTCATTGTCACTGTCAATTGAGTCACTCAGTATCATTTGATATACGACAGTGGAGTATGGAAGAAATCGAAGAAATCCAGGAAAATGGTCCCGAACAGACAAGTCGACCCGATGTCGGATCAATGTAAGGCTAATTTAAGGTCGATGTCGACCCAATGTCGTGTTAATGTCGGGTCAATTTTGGGTTTATGTCGGGTCAATGTCGGGTCAACATCGGGTTGGGGTTTGATAGAAGTCAGGTTGGTGTCGGGTTGGCTTAGCTTTTTCGCCGGAATGTCGACCAGAGCTCCGTTTGTGTGTAGGTTACACTCACAGGCGTGCGCAGCCCTCTTCATTTGGGGGGGCCCGCCTACCAAATGGGGCGCTTCATAGCTTTGAGGGCGCCAATAATTTAGAAGAGTTAATGTTTACTTATAGTTATTTCTATGGATTCCCAGTGGAGTTATTCTCCTTTTAAGGGATCCTTAAAAACACCAAGTTAAATAAACTAATTTACTACTACTACTGTTTATATTGGTTCATACAGTTTACATAAGAAATTCATTGATTTTTCCTTTGAGGTAGTGTTTAACTTTGAGTTTAAATTGATTTCGATTTACGATTTGTTTTAGTTCACTAGGTAAAGCATTATATTTAAATGGACCTATATAAGATATTCGTTTTTGACCTTGACTTGTGGAAGCTCTAATGACTGTTAAGTTTCCGGCTTGCCTGGTACTGTGAGAACGGTTGCCAATATTGATTACAAGATTAGAATGTGTTCTATCATTATGAATAATATCGTGTACCAATAAGAGTGTCTGTAGTTCACATAAACCTAAAATTGGAAGGACATTATGATTTCTGCTTGCATAGAGTTCAAAAGTTGAATATAACGGAGGTAGGTTGAAAATTATTTTTAAGCACCTATTTTGCAAAACTTGTAGTTTAACTAATTTTGATTTACATGCAAGGCCCCAAGCTATGATAATATATTGTAATTGAGTTGAGACATGTTGCGGAACAAAGCTAGAAACCTTTCTCAAAACGCCACATAAAGCCGCTACTTTTTTCTCTATTTGTTTTACATATATTTCCCATGAAAACGTAGAATCCAGGTAAACACCCAGATGTGTAATGGGCAAGTGAGCTCGCGCACTAGGAGGGCGGTTGCATTGATTGCAAAATATTACTAAAATTTTGGATGCATAATAAATCCACTGATTTTTTTAAAATTGCCCTATTTTAAAATTACAATTATATTTCAGACTTGCAAACGCCTTCTAAACAAGCAAGCAAACGCACAAGAAGGGCGGTTGCATTCCTCGCAAAATAATTACTAAAATTTTGGATGCATAATAAATCAGCTGAATTGTTAAAGTTGCCTTATTTTAAAATTACAATTATATTTCAGACTAACACACGTCTTCTAAACAAGAAGGGCGGTTGCATTGCTTGCAAAATAATTACTAAAATTTTGGATGCATATGAGCTCTTTTGAAATTCTTCTCAGAAGTCCTCTGGAATTATTTTTAGAACTCTTCATAACTTTTTTTCAGAACACCTTGCAACTGAAATTTCCTTAGAGTTTCAAAATAATTTATTCAGTATTATCCAGACATTCTTCCCGAAATGAGCTACACAGCAAAAATTTAATTTTAATATCACATCAAAGTGGATGCACTTCAATCATGTCAAGAATATGGTATAAAACAACTTGCTAAAACTGAACAAAATTATCATTAATACAGTGCAAGAACTGACATTACGGTGCTTTTACTGCATTTGTCTATTTTTGTGGCCATAAAAATTGCATAAAATTTTCGACATGGTTGAAGTGCATCCGCTTGGATGTAAAATTAAAATTTATTTTTTGCTGTGTAGAAATTATCGGTACTCACTTGAAATTTTCATCAGAATCCCTTTGGAATTTCACTCATAATTGTCTTGGAACTATTTGCAGGATTCACTAGAAATTATTCTCAGAATTTTCTTGGAATACTTCCTAGAAATCCTTCAGAACTGTCCTCAGAATTCAAGAGCTCTTTTGAAATTTTTCTTAGAAGTCAACTGGAATTATTAAACCCTTCGTGATTTTTTCTCAAAACACCGTGGAACTGAAATTCCCTTCAGAGTTTCAGAAATTTTTTTCCGGAATGAGCTAGAAATCATCATCATGGATTTTCACTCCAAATTTGATTTTCTCGGTATTCTTTTCGAAATTATCTTGCAATTAACTAGTTAAAAAATAATAATCTTGGAATTAACTGCAGGATTCACTAGAAGTTATCCACAGAATTTTGTTTGAATTCTCCCAAGAAATCTTTTGGAAATGTCCTCAGAATTCAATATCCTAGAGGTTCTTCTCTGAATTTTTTAGAACTTTTTTTTTCTCAGAGCACCTTGGAGCTGAAATTCCCCTAGAGTTTTAGAAGAATTTTTTCTGTATTCTCCAGAATTCTTCCCAGAATGAGCATGAAATTATCCTCGAAATTCCCTTGAAATTTTCCTCAATATCCCTTTGCAGTTTCAATCAGATTCAGTTTTTGCAGGATTCACTAGAAATTATTCTCAGAATTTTCATGGAATTCTCGCAAGAAATCTTTTGGAACTGTCCTCAGAATTCACTTTCTTGAGGTTCTTCTCGGAATTTTTTAGAACTCTCCTAAAAGCTCTATTAAAATTCTTCTCAGAACTCATTTTGAATTATTTTTAGAACTTTTCATAATTTTTCCTCAGAAAACCTTGGCACTGAAATTCCCTTAGAGATTCAGCAAAATTTCCGCAGTATTCTCCTGAAATCCTTCCTGGAATAAGTTAGAAATTATTCTTGGAATTCTCTTGACACTTTTCTCAAAATCCCTTTTCTTGGAATCATTTTCAGAAATCTTTTGGAACTGTCTTCACAATTAAATACCCTTGAGATTCTTCTCGGATTTCTTAGAATTCTCCTAAGAGTTCTTTAAAATTCTTCACAAAACTCCTTTGGAATTAATTTTAGAACTCTTCACGATTTTTTCTCAGACCACCTTGGAACTGAAATTTCCTTAGAGTTTCAGAAGAATTTCCTCAGTATTCTCTAGAAATTTTTCCCGAACTGAGCTTGAAATTTTCTTTGGAATTCCCTTGAATTTTTATTTAAAATCTATCTATCTGCAGAAATCACCAGAAATTATCCTCAGAATTTTCATGAAATTCTCCCCAGAAATCTTTTGGAACTGTCCTCAGAATACACTATCCCTGAGGTTATTCTCGGAAATGTTTAGAACTCTCCTAAGAGCTCTTTTGAAATTATTCTCAGAACTCCTTTGGAATTATTTTTAAAATTCTTCACGATTTCACAGTTCCTGATGAATTTCCTCAATTTTCTCCAGAAATTTTTCCCGGAATGAGCTAGACATTATCCTCGGAATCACCTTAAAATTTTCCTCAATTTTGGAATTTCACCCAAAATTTTATTTTTTCGGCACTCTTTTTGAAATTAAATTCTGTTCCATTTAGAATTTGGCCGTACAAAATAGGTTATTTCTCCAAGGGGAAATAAAGTACAAAAAGGCTTAAGGTATCATTTTGTTGGATTTTTATTTAACTTTAAGGGAAAAATACAACAAAAATTACTCATCGGTAGTACTGTCAACCTCATCCTTTTCCTCCATTTGCGCTTGATAATTGCCCAAAATTTTTCAATGGGACAAAAATCTGGACAATTTGGTGGATTGATACTTTTCTCAATAAAATCGACATTATTCTGCTTATACATTGACATCGCGGCTGTAATGGCAGCTGGCTAAGTCAGGCCAAAACTTTATGGGACCTTCGTGTGATTGAATGAACGGCAAAATTATTTTCTGGAGACACTCCTCCTTGTAAAGTTGTCCATTCATAGTCGCTCCTGTGATGAAAACCTTTGTTTTCTTTCCGCAATTGCAGATGCCTTGCCAAATCATCAGCTTGCGAGCGAATTTATCTGCAAAGACAAATTTGAATTTATCCGTTATCCCCCTTACGTTTTGAAAAGTAAAAATTTTAGCCCGGGATTTATCCAAAGTCCATTATTACGTAAGTTTCATCGTCCATCAAAATACATCCGTTATACTTGGTAAGAACTTGCTCGTATAGCTTCCTTGCAGGGTTTTTTGCAACCAGGTTTTGTTTCAGGGTCCTTTTGGGATGTTTGCTGGCATGGTACGACCGGAAACCTTCTCGAATACAGATTCGCCGAACTGCCGCACTGAACCTTTTCGCCAAATCACAGCCGGAGATCCCAGGATTCTTTTGGAGTGCTCTTATAACCTTTGATCGTAGTTTTCGGTCATATGTTCCACTTCAACGTTTGTTTTGTTTTGTACGATCCAACTTTAGTGTTTCCCGGTAACGTTAGCACGGTATTTACTGTCGATTTTGGAAATTTGAGAGCCTTTGCAATCATTCCTCCAGGTGGTCAACCTTGGATTTTGCACGTGAGTGTGCAGTATTTTTTCACGTCTGTCAAGTTCCATCTACGATAACTTTTGAACAAGTTTATGACTCCTGATGAAATTTTCACTACTAAATAAACAATCCTTCCGAATCAAAACGCTGTCAATAGTTTCTTGCTACGACAACTAGAGGCGCTACAATAGTTAAAAAGAAGCGGCCGAATACTAACTGGAACAGACTTTACCTTGGAACTTTTTTTTTTCATTGAATTTGTTTTCCGTCGATCTTGTTTTCTTGTTTTCCGTGCTGAGAACCAATGCTACCGACGCCAGGGAGGCAGCTCCCACCCACACGTGGACCCTACCTATCGAGCCATCAACAAACCCATGAACCGGCGACCAAAACGGCTTTAATTCCCGTGATCAGAGATGTTATGCTTCAGAACATCCCGGCGGTGCTAACTGGTATTGTACCCAGGCCTGCTGGGGTGAGAGGCAATCACGCTTACCACTACACCACCAGCGCCGCTTACCTTGGAACTATCTGCACGAATTTCAGTAAAAACACTATAAATATTTTATTTTTAAGGAAACTAATATCTTATTTGATTTGGCTTGATAGAATTGGAAAATTCGTTCATCCATTCTGACTATATCAATATGCATTCTGAAAACGATGTGCAGAAATCTAAAATGGATATGTGATTTGCAATTTCGTTTAAATAGCATGTAACTTTGAATATTTTATAATTTATAAATTTTGTTATGTTGCTTGAAAGCAGAGGTTCATATTTGCCGAAAAAAGCATCAAGTTTAAATGACAAACCAAATAGTGGTAACTGAAATTAGGCGTCCACTTTATCAAACAAACAATCATTAGAACAAAAATAAACAAAGAGATTACGAAGATTTTTTTGCAAAATACTTCATGACCGAATTCGCGTAGCAAAATTAAAATTTCACTTACCCTGTTGACACAGCAGGAATGTTGATCTCCTTATCCATAAGAAGATCTGCGTCCTAATCCTGGTTCTTAACAATCTCCGGTTCTTCGTTAGAACTGAGATTTTCATTGATTAACATTGAAGATAAAAGAACGAATCGTATTGAATCAAAACATTGAGTACTCAAAATAGTAATAAACAAATTTTACTCACCCCGTTGACGCATTGGTTGGATGTGTAGGAATGTCGGTCTGCGTATCCAATACAAGATCTGCGTTCTCATCCTGGTTCTCAACAATTTCCGGTTCTTCGTTAGAACTGAGATTTTTCATAAAATTTTAGATAAACAGACAAATTGTATTCATTCGGAATATTAGAAATAATTATACAGTAATGAACCGATTTTGTCAGTCCCTATACGCATCAGACTTTTATATTTTTATAAATTCACATAACCTCAATTCCAAATCTTTCTCATTTATTTTCAAGATGGATGTTTGAGCCAAACTTTGATGCAATGATTCCACTGGAAAATCACACAGCTTTCGTAGAACATAACATTGTTTTCTATCTCATAATTTAAAAAAAAAAATCGATATGAAATACCGAAAAATCAGATCTCTCGAATTTGTTTCACATCCAATTTATTTAAATCATGAGATAAAAAAAAGTTTTCATACCTACACGGAAACAAATCCGATTCCATTTTCATGAATAAAAAATCATGAAATGAAAAAACTAGCCATCCCATAAAATCGTAACAATGATTCATGATTTCGGGATGGAAATTCATGATTTCATAATGCAGAGGAATCAAGACCGCTAAAAGCGTTACACGTACTTGGCAAACCGTGTTCATAAACCGAACTACATAGACATCTGTTATTCGCCTTTTGCCTTCCGTTTTTCAAAAGTACTGATAGTCTAGTGGTCAAAGTTGGGGTTCAGTAATCTCAAGGTTCTTGGTTCGGATCCAGTGAAAGCAACAAGCATTATTTTATTCTTTTTACATTTTTTTGGTTAAAAGTTAAACCCATGAATTTAGCTCATGATTTCAACTCGGATGATTCATGATTTTGGGAATGTTTGCTGCGTTACGCAAAAGTTGCTCATGATATCATGAATATTATTCATGGTGTATTTTCATAACATGAAAATACGCTGTGTTCATGAAATCATGAGTCATTTATCTCATTTCGGAGATAATATTTTTTCCCGTGTAAATTTTCTTTAGCGGCGCCGGTGGTGTAGTGGTAAGCGTGATTACCTCTCACCCCAGCAGGCCTGGGTTCAATCCCAGTCAACGCTGCCGGGTGAGTTCTTTTTTTACTGGTTGTTGAATTGAGATTCGATCCGGAACTTGTGAGAAAATGCAGGCCAACTCCCCTGCACTCGATCTTCCTCGCCCATGAAATATGCTTCCACCTGAGAATTCCTTCCTGACATCTTCAAGTGGTGGTTTTCTTTTTATTATTATTATGATTATTGACTGCACGGGAAAGGTCTGCATTAAGCGGGATTTAGATGAGGCAGGTGAGTTGAATTCAACTCAAACCGATCTGGTCGTCGGCGTTCACTTGACTTTGCAACGAAAGCAAGTCCGATATCGGTCAGATTTTTGGACGTTCATTTCGCAGTTCAAGTGAGTTGAACGCTGAATTGAACCATCTTAACCCAGCTTAAAACTGGGTTTAGATAGGGAAAGTCAATTGATCAAGTCAGTTGAATTCAACTGAGTTGAACGCGAATTGAACGTGTAAACCATGCCATTCAACTGACTTGATCAACTCACTTGAATTGAAAAAAGTTGGACCAGGCTCAACTTTTCAAGCCAATTAAATTCAACTGAGTTGATCAAATGACTTGCCTAGTCTAAACCCAGCTTTAGAGAGGGTCTAGGATAAGAGATGAGTGGACGTGGACTGGCTGGTTTTGAGTCAAACGAACTGTCAAAGCCAGAGCCATACGAGCAGCGCCTATCTTGATTACATTGGCAATGTTGCTGACCCTCTCATAGTCTGCATGCTTCAATTAGATTTATTTTTATTGTTCGTGACGTAACCCACAATGAAAACACATCAATATTTAATGTAACAACAATTTTTATTGTAATAGAGTTGTTCATTATTGTTCATGATCGAATCATGTTAACAATACAATAAATGAAAAATACGATAAAAATCATTGTAACAACATTTTATTATGTACATTCATTGTACATCTAGGTAGCAGTTTTGCCGTTTTCGGAAGGGTACAACATTATAACAATCATTTTTATCGACAATAAATATTAATGTTAGAACATTGTTTCACCTGAAAATTTCACTGTAATTTTTTTTCGGGACGAGCTCTTTCAGAAGATGATATATTTTGGCAAAATTAAAGAACCCAACCTAATCTTCCATCAAAAAGAGCAGCCAGTCGTGAAAAAACTAGCTCAGTACGTTCTCTCTCTTAGATCTGTCGGTTACTCGGAGAGGATTAAAAACTGTACGTTTTAGTCAGCCGTTCCGTTTGTTTGACAAAAAATTATGATCGTTGGAAGCAACACAAAAAACTTAAAATGGGTATAAAAAACGGATCCGAACCAGCAACGTTGAGATTTACAGACTTGTGTCTTTACCACTAGTCTATCAACGCTTTGGAAAATAGGTTGGCTAAAGGAAAACAAGAAGCGCTCATAGTGTGGTTGCTAGTCTGCTCACATACACGTTCGACGGTATTTGCTTTTTTTTGTCCATGCATAATACAAAAAAGAGAAGTGAAGGTAAAAGATGAGATAAGATTTGTTCAAAGGGATTACTGTCGGCTTCTATTCGTCAATGACAAAGGATGTATGGAAATGATGGTTTTTGTACCACGACAATTTAGTTTTGGTTTTCGTCTTGTTACATTGTTTTTTAATGTATTTTTGTTGTTATTTTTTTTCGGGGTGCTCTGAGCACAATGATATTTTTTTCGATCCCAAAGATTTTCATCTCAATGTTTAAATCGGAATTGAAAACAAAATTATAATTTCGTTGTTTAACACTTAATTAACAAATTGACAGCTCGCTCCCATACAAACACCCACCGAGGGGCGGTAAGATGATGATTTGGACCGGATGGAGTGATCACTAGGTAAATCATCGTTTAACCGAAACTGAATTTTTTGTCAAACTTATTAGTCATATGACACCGGTATTTTTAAATTTTTCAATCAAAAACAAGTTTCTATGTATTTCCATGTTCATTTTCACAAGCTTCGATTGCTATTTTTTTTTTTTTTAAATAATGCTGCATTTGATGAAATTATACGCTAGAGGTATTTGTAAATGATTGCGTCATGTAAGAACAAGTTTAAATCGATGTTGCCAAAATTATATTCGATTTTGACAACATACAATTTTCTTTAAATATTCTTAAATAGCATTTCTTCATAGTTTTTGAACAGTTATTCCAGTTTTCAACTGTTTTTTTTTTAACTTTGCGAGAATTTTATCCATTTAGTCAGCTTTCAAATGTTCCCGGTACAAATAAATATAAATAAGTGATAAATTCATGGTACCAGAATTTATTTACATAATCTCCCTAAAATGAAGAGTTTTCTAACTAATGCAAATTATTGCTAAAGAAATACTAACGATGTTGGGAATATAAAGATCTATATAATAGAAATGAATATTGTAAAGTCTTTGTACTCATGTTTTTCGTATGAAATCGAAAATTTCAACAATAAGTCAATTCAGGCTGCGATGGATGGTTTAAAAAAAAACTTTTGGCAAAATGGCGGCTTCCCTATGTTTTCTCTTCTGTCTGTTTCATTTCATCTTAGCTTTCTTCTTTGGTTATATTACACATTCTACCGGCTTGTATTCACCAGCTTTTTTTTAACAGGTTTGGTATTGTTACTGTAAAGTCCATTAAGTCACCCTTAAATATACTCTTAATATTTGACTAGTGCTATAAATTTTCAATAAAAATTGGTCATAAGTTTATGATTTGAGTAGTTCTAAACGATTTGATGAGCGGTTATATAACGTCACGTACAACGTATTGTAGTGCAAAACTTGATAAATCTGCAATAATATATGGGGGTTACTTTAATTTTCAGTTACCGTAAAAAAACTTATTCAAAGATAGTTCAAAACCGTTGAAATGTCACTAAGAATGTGTCATTTAACCCTTTCCAGGGTAAAAAACGATATTATTTTTTTGCACATTCTTAACGAAATTTCCAGGGGTTGTTATTTATTGTAAGTATATAAACAGTGTGACACAGATGTATTCGAACACATAAAAAATATGTACTTCTTTAAGAAAGCACATTACTTCGGATTGAATATCCAGAAGTTATTCATTGAAAATTCATAGTGGAAAAATTGCACCATTCTGCATGAAGAGACAAAGTCTGAAAATTGCACCACAAAAGGTGCATTGTGAAACAAACTTCACTGACAATTTTTGGTGCATCGTTCTGGTGAATAGAGGAGCAAGCTTTATAGAAAATCTCTGGTGCAAAATTTGCATCGCATTGATAAATGAAATGAACAGAAAGTTTCTGGTGGAAATCTTGCACTGGTCTGGTAAATGGAGACACAAGCTTTATTAAAAATTAAGCTACATTGAAAATTTCTGGTGGAAAATCTGCATTCTTCTGTTGTATAGCGAAACAAACTGTAATAATAATTTCTGGTGTAAAATTTGCACCGTTTTGATGATTGGAAGGAAGAACTGAAAATTTATGGTGAAAAACCTGAAAATAGGGGCAAGCTTTAATGCAAATATTTGGTGGAAAACCTGAAACATTTTGATAATAGGAGAAGCTAGCTATATTGAAAATGTCTGGTGGTAAATGGAAAATGGAACCTTCAATAAAAATTAGTGGTGGAAAATTTACACCCTTCTGGTGACGGAGGGGCAAGCTTAATTGCAGAAAATTGGTGAAAAATAACTAAGTGTTGGTGGAAGCCATTTTGTTACAAAAATTCTTACGGCGGTTAAAAACATTTCCTCCGAAACTCCGGAGTGATTTGAGTTTTGAGCGTATCTATTTGGTGAACAAAAAATTAAACCGTCGATTACTGGCGCATTAAAGTACAATCTTGCAATTCGACTCAACCAGATGATAGAGGAATCATTCCTCTATCCTTTTAGTTAAGTTGGATTGCAAGATTGAGCTTTAATCCGCGAGAAATCGGTGATTTAAATGTTTGTTTACAAAACAGATGCCCCCAAAACTCGAATCACAATCCTATTTTCTAACGCTTGGAAGAGCATATTCGCGCTAAAATAGTGGCGTCTGTTTCTGGGCAGAACATTCGCGCTAAAATAGTGGCGTCTGTTTCTGGGCTGAACATGTTCAATTCCATCGCGATGAATATATTCGATATTGATATAAATTGATTACTGGATACCCCTAATTTAATTGTTGAGTATGGCACAGCACAAAAGTGCGGAGTCACTAATCATGAAGTTTCGAGTTCGATTCTTGTTTCGGGTTAGGAAAGAGATTTTATTTTTTTTCACTCATCCTGAAAAACAGTTTCGTTACATAAACATTCATTGTTTCCTTAGATGAAAGGTGGCATCGAAATAATTAAGGGAAATGCAAGTTCTCTAACATCGGATACGAACAGCGTACATCTCAATCTCAATCCTAAATTTTTTGTCTTCACTAGTTGTCTATTTGGGCCCATGGAAAATGAGTGACGAGAGGTACGATACAATCTACACGCAGAAGGTTTCATTCAGAACGGGAGGGCAACAGAAATGCTAAAAATAAACCTGCTTCCATACAGCGCAGCAACCGAAAAAGGGCAGAACGATTGCTTCATTTTACTATAGTGTGTATATACACTGTGCAGAATTTGCGATGGTATGAGAGAGTCAGTTTGAGTATTGGTCTTTTTCATACCAATTTTTGCACCCGTTATTTGCTATGAAACTAACCTCCTCCCAAAATGCTCCGATGCGGTACTATTTTCACAGCAGAAATTTTCTGAAAACTAGACATCCATGGACCATTTCAGTGCGATTGTTCCACGAGAAATATTTATTTATAATATTTTTATTCCTCGCCGTTCATCAGCATGAGGCAAATTTCCAGTCAGAAATCTTCGATAAAGCTTGTCTTAATAGGCCATTTGTTAATATATTAATAATGCCATAAATGTTAATATTGCCCCTCCATTCATCAGAACGTTGCAAATTTAACACTACACAGCAAAAAATAAATTTTAATATAACATCCAAGAGGATGCACTTCAATCATGTCAAAAACCCCATGAAATTTGTATGGTCACAAAAATAAACAATTGCAGTAAAAGCAGCGTAATGTCAGTTCATGCACTGTATTAATGATAATTTTGTCCTTTTTGGCAAGTAATTTAACACCATATTATCGACAGATTGAAATGCATCCACTTTGATGTGATACTGAAGTGATTGATTGATTTATTTTGTTTATTTAAGAGACTTTCAACCGCAGGCTGATATTATAATATTTTTTTTTTTGCTGTGTATAAATTTTCAATACACCTTGCAGTTCTATTCAACAGTACTATCAAATTTTACATCAGGAATTTTCAGTTAAACCCCGTCCATTCACTATAACGGTGCAAATTTCACACCACAATTTTCCAAAACAAAAAGCTTGCCCCTCCATT
Organism: Ochlerotatus camptorhynchus; assembly: GCF_037179485.1. Lineage (NCBI taxonomy): Eukaryota > Metazoa > Arthropoda > Insecta > Diptera > Culicidae > Ochlerotatus > Ochlerotatus camptorhynchus. Next base: position 246,558 of record NW_027040885.1, read on the forward strand.
GACCAGAACGCTGTAAATTTTCTACCATAAATTTTCAGAAAAACTTGTCCCTCCATCACCAGAAGGGTGTAAATTTTCCACCACTAATTTTCATTGAAGGCTTCCCTCCTCCTATACACCAGCTCGGAGCTAAATTTGTACTACAAATCTTCAATAAAGCTTGCACAATTATCCATTTACAAAAACGGTGCAAATTTTCCTCCAATATTTTCAATATTTGCCCTTCGATTCACCAGCACTTAGTAATTTACACCAATTTTCTGCAATTAAGCTTGCCCCTCCATCACCAGAAGGGTGTAAATTTTCCACCATTAATTTTCATTGAAGGTTTCCCTCCTCCTATACACCAGCTCGGAGCTAAATTTGTACTATAAATTTTCAATAATTTTATTTAAAATCAAATTCAATTAAAGACCCCTAGCGCCCTCTGTAACAGCAGAGATATTTGAAATCACACATCCAATTTCCCCATTTTTCAAACGCCCTCCACGAGCATGCTCATCATCAAAATAAACACACAAAATTAAATTCAATTAAAGACCCCTACCGCCCCCTTATACAAACCAACAATTCCAATTTCAGGAAACAAAAATTAAAAAATTAAATCAAACTCAACTAAAGACCCCTAGCGCCCCTTTTGTTTCAAGGAAATTAAAAGCAAAAATTCAAATTTTCTCAAACATCACAAACGTCTTCAATTTGCATTAGTATCATTAAAAAGAAATAAAAATAAATACTCTTAGCGTCCCATAATGCAAACCATTTATATTTAATGAAAAAATCAAAACGCCTTCCAGAAAAAAAATATGGAAGAAAATAATATTTAAAATCAAATTCAATTAAAGACCCCTAGCGCCCTCTGTTACAGCAGAGATAGTTGAAATCACACATCCAATTTCCCCATTTTTCAAACGCCCTCCACGAGCATGCTCATCATCAAAATAAACACAAAAAATTAAATTCAATTAAAGACCCCTACCGCCCCTGATACAAACCAACAATTCCAATTTCAGGAAACAAAAATTTAAAAATTAAATCAAACTCAACTAAAGACCCCTAGCGCAAACAAACTATTCTAATTTTATTAAACATTCTAACAGCATCCAGAAGCATGAATGTCATCAAAGTAAAAAAATATATAAAATTTAATCAAACACCCCTGGTGCCCTCCTGTTGAATCACACTTTCAAATTCCTTATTTTCCAAACGCCTTGCTGTTTTATGACATGAGTATCATCGAAGTAAAAACAAATTAAATTTAAATTAGATACTCCTAGCGCCTGTTGCTTTTTGTAATTTAAAAATAAAATCATCTTTTTTAATTCCTCCGCCGAATTTGCTTTTGCTAAACAATTAGAAAATAAATCAAGTTTTTAAAGATCGTTTTGTGTGGAGGCATTTAAACTAATCTTACAATTTTGTTAAACATTTCATGATTGCCTACGGCGGCTTAGATTTTTTTTTGTTCACCTTGCTGATACATCACAAGAAAGGTGTGTGTTATGTTTATGGACTTTTGATTTTTTATAATGTGTATGAAAACAATAGGAGGGCGTTAACAGTAAAGGTCTAGCATGAGGAGCATCAGGAGGGCGCATAAGGTATGAAACACAAATCATTTGGGGGGGCCATGGCCCCCCCTGGCCCCCCCTTGCGCACGCCACTGTCTGTCAATCAAACGTGGAGCTTTGAAGCACAAGTGTTAGTGAGACTGCTCATAAACAGTGACTGAGTGTGTGTAATCAGAACACGGTACTCGTTGTTGTTTTTGTTTTGCTCTACAAAATTTCACGGCAAATTGTATCCTAATCCCAGGTGGTTTTCCAACGCCAAACCGAAAAATTTGTCATGGTGGATCAAGTAGAGGATTGAAGCTCGGATCGATACCTAGTGAAAGTAACTTTTATTTGTGAGCGAGGAACCGACATATTGTTTATTTTGCCAGTTGGAAGCAATCAATTAGGGTAAATTATGGCTTCGGCACCCATTGACTGTTTTCGGCAACCGAAATTGAAACGTTAATTTCACTGTATTTTCCCATCAAAACTCTTCGCTGAATGTAATAAGCCGATTCCTTACCTTTTCAGCTTCAATCTGATTACATTTTTACGACTGTGCAATCCTGTTATGCCATATTTTTCTTTAAATTAAATATACACACTACAAAATACGGCTGATTTCGAGTTGCCGATAATAGAACAGCTAGTTAACACGCAGTTCAAATGGAAAGGGTGCCGAAGAAAAAGAGACTGCCGACAATAGTCACACTCACCTGAGAAGTTTGGAGCGTTGTAAAAACATGTTCAACCCGTTAAGATCAATTCTGTCGATTGGAATTGGTAGAACAGCAAGCAGCAGATAAATGTCAACAAACAAACCTGTCATGTATGTGTGTGACGCTGAGAAATCGCTAATAGAAGTTCGGACGCTGCTTAGACTGACGAGAATACGTAAATTCCCCTATAAGGAATTGGCAGCTTCCATCACCATTGAGTGAACTACCGACATTCGGAAGCTGCTGAAAATTCAAGGATTCAAAAAGAAGAAAGACCCTATACCTACATCACGATCCAACGAAAGGAATCGACCGACCTCTTCCGGAGAATGATAACAACAGTAACATTCAAATGGTCAGCGAGTACTGTGCCACATTTCCAAGCGTCACTAATTTGCCCCCCCATTGTGGCCAGGTGCCAAAGCCGTGCGGAACGGACATGCATTTTACTAATGCACCATATGAATGCCAATAAATGCATCACTAAAGGGCATAGTTTTAATTTTCAAAACAAATTTACATACGAATCTGTTCAATTTCAGCTGGAATTTTACTCGTTGTCAGCATAAAGCAAAGCAAGAAACGTTTCACTTTTTACGACAGTCACAACAAAACCAATAATTAACAGCTATTTATTTCTACCAATGTGTGTGAATGCACTCGTGAATTAACACACACCATCATACACAGGTTCCACTTTTGCTCAGAAAAGGCGTTGCCGTTACTGTCTCCTGCTTTTTGGCAGAGTTGCCAGTCTTCTTGATTTGTAGTCTTCGCTAATATACAATAGAAATAATCCATAGCATGCAAGTAAATCATTGTAACCATTGTATGTAGACTATTTTTGTTTGACAAAATAAATAAATCAAATTTAAATGTATATCGCACAATCGAGGAAATTTCCAAAATTTCAGAAAAATCTGGATAAACCGGAAAATTGCTTATCGGGATTTGTTGGTCACCATACAAATTTGAAAAATACGTATGCTGTCTTTCAGAAATGTCAATTTCAGTTAAACTATTTATTTGACCTAGTGAACCCTTTGGCCTTATAGCTTTCAGCCTAATGGCATCAAGCTTGATGGCATCTGGCCTAATCCTCCATTAGAAAAAAAAATACCCCCTCCCACCCAAGTAGCACACTTTCATCACAGTAAGTTACAACAACTTGTTTATGACTGAAATAAGTCGTATATAAGTTCCTACAATTCATTTGTGACAAGCGTGCTACTAGGGCAGGGATGGAAAATCATTTACATTCATTTCGTGCATTAATTTACATTCATTTGCCTCTAACTTTTTTCATCAACAGAGTTACGTAAAATAATGTTTGAAGCTTTTGTAGGCTTTGATATTAACTGCATCTTTTGTAAACAACTCAAATCTGTATCTATTATGCATGTTGAATCAGAGCGATAAGAACCCACCATTGTTTTTCAGTGAATGTAAATTGAAGCTCTATTTCGTCATAGGGTAAATGTTGGCTTCGGCACCCATTGACTGTTTTCGGCAACCAAAATTTAAACGTTAATTTCACTATGTTTTCCCATCAACGCACTTCCCTGTATGTGTCCAAACGATTGTTTAGCCTTTCAGCTTCAATCTGATTATATTTGAACGATCGAGCAATCCAGTAATGCTACATTTTTCTTCAAATAAAGCATACGCACTACAAAATGAGGTTGATTTCGAGTTGCCGATAATAGAACAGCTGGTTAACACGCAGTTCTAATGGGAAGGTTGCCGAAGAAAAAGAGACTGCCGACAATAGTCACACTCACCTGAGAAGTTTGGAGCGTTGTAATAACGCTTTCAAAACGTTTTGAAAAATTCTGTCGATTGGAATGGATAGAGAAGCAAGCAGCAGATGAATGTAAACAAACAGACACATCATATATGTGCGTGACGCTGAGAAAATGCTAGTAGAAGTGCAGACGCTGCTTAGATTGACGAGAATACGTAAATTCCCCTACATGAGAGATTTAGATTTTAGTTTTTAACAAAAGTTGTAGTTAATATCAAAAGCTACAAAAGCTTCATACATCAAACGGTATTATGTTGAAGAAAGAAGTTAGAAGCAAATGAATGTAAATGAATGCACGAAATGAATGTAAATGATTTTCCATCCCTGTCCCAATTTTAAAACCTGGCTACGTCCGTGCAAATAAAAGAACCCGGAAAAGTACAAATAGAACGGAAAGTCATTCCTTCCAAACACACCCCAAACCCATTCCAGCAGTTCATTATTCACGCATCATCCTATATATTGTAGCTATCACGCCTAGGCATCGGTGGTAGGTGTTGGGCAGAGTCGGGCCAAGCCCAAGTTTGTTTTTATATGGCAAAATTTATAGTCTCCGTTAGGAAAACTAATGACCATCCTGGGTTATAAGTTGGGTAAACGAAATCAAATTGAAAGTGACTTGGAACCGAGATGGAAAAAAATACACAAAACAACAAGTCGAGGGCAAACATCAAACCCCTGAAAAGGATCATAAAGAGACATAATTATAAGCATTTTTCATACGCCTTATTTGGTACTTGGAAAACTGGTGTACGGTTCGCATACCTTGTAGGCGGTATTATTTTACCCAACTGCTATCAACAGCGTTTCAACTTTCCTGGTCGGCTTTCAAAGCAACAAACTTGGGTGTAATTTTATTCCTCTCTTCGCCACTCTACCACAGGGGTTTTCACGAGTACTCCGGAGAGCGCTAAGCATATTGATGAGTGCTTAGAAGAACTTTAATCACTACGAACTGACATTTTTTTTGTGATCTGAAAATACTTGGAATCAAATTGTGATAGATTATTATTTATATTAACATTACCATAACTTCAAATCTATATTTATGTTGTACTAGGGACGGAAGAAGATTATACGGCATAAAATAATCAGTTAGTCATCACAAATCATGAAGGCCACCATAACCAATCTAAAAAAAGAGATGATAAGAAAGTTTGATTTTGATGGTGTAACGACCACTCGACTGAAATGTCCATTTATACCGAAACGTTTTCAAAATAGTTTATAACAAGAGAAACAAATTTTGACTTTGCTCCGCTGAGGCATTGTTACCAACGTTGTGTTCCGTGACTTGAAATCCCCTGCTCTTTCAGTAGGTATGCCCACACGTATGTTCACTAAGCCTTCAGGACGGAATGCAGAGGAAAAACTTGAATTTATCCACCCTATGGTGAGATTTGACCCTTCTTACTACTTGAATTCTACCAACAAGGGCTCTACATTTTCGAGTTTTGATTCTTTCATATAACGTGTTCAACGCATCATTTCTATAACGCCTAGCTAGACTATTAGCACGAAACGAAATTGTAAAAAGAAGGACGCGTAGAACGAAAGACTGGCTGTGGATTTTCTCTCCGTTACTTTGATTATCGCTTTCAATGAAAGTAGCGTCGATTATCGAGTTGAAACGAAATCTCATTATGGCTTTCAATCCCTTTCACTGACACTCTATCTTCGCTCTTTCAATTTGTTTAATATGCATTATATCCCGTTTTTGTTATTTCGTTTCAGATAAATATGTGGATGGAACATATTAAATACGTGTAATCTTCAAGTGTTTTCACGTTAGCGCTGCTTTAAATACATAGTTTAATTATCTGTCATAAACGTCATGAATCCTTCGAAACTATCAAATTCTAACGCTCTTTCACTCGTCCGCTTCACTGAAGCTTGAAGAAAGACCAATGAAGTGACGGGAGAAAGAGAGACAAGCGATTGAAAAGGCTAACTGACAGTTACCAGCGTGTGGAGCCCTATGACTATTGATTCACCAGATTGATATGCTAATTGGAAATTAGGCATTAACGTAAGCTAAATTAACTAATGCATTCAACACTTTTTCAACTGTTTTTATTGATTAATATATAAACTAATGTGTCTATTTTGGATGCATTTAATTGCGCTCCTAAGATTTTGGTACAAAGATTACCCTTACTTCATGTACTCTCTATATCTATCTTCCATATTGATATGATTTAAACTTAAACTAGCTTTAAAAATCCTAATTGGAGACGAACTGAGAACGTAAATGTAATTTCTACACCTGCTGTTGCTGACGGCAAATTCGGTGAATTTTCGGATCTTCCGTTAGCAAACTCAAGTTTTGAGTGAGAATGCTTTTAGCTGTAAGTTTTATTTAATGATTAGATTAATTTTAGAAAACTTAATATATAAACTTACAAATTTTAATCCACTTCACCTGTTGAAGTTCACTGTGTCAACAAACTGTTTTTAATGTGTTGTGCTATCTGTATGTAAATTTTAATTTAATAATTGCTAGTATTTTAATTCATGTAAACTTACGAAAAAAAAAAGAATTCACTATATATTATACCACTAGCAAACACTTTTAAAATGCGAAAGAAAGTAAGTACTTAATAGTTTTTAATCTGTCTTCCTTTTTCTATTTATTTGTTCTCTTATAACTCTCCTTATCTGTCCTGTCACCTGTTCTGTCATCCATGATGTCAATTGTCCTGTCAAGCGTAGCGTTACGCCCAGTCAGCTGCCCTGCTGCAATTTGGCTCGCTTCAAGACCGGTATGCAACTGGCTGTCTCCAACATTCCCCGGCCCGTATTGCTGGAACTTCCTTCCAGCTGTACCGCTGCTTTGAACCTCAAGTACAGCCAGACTTGTTACTGGCCTCTGAAGCACTCTGCTACTAGTTTGGACGTCAGCGATGCGGATTCTGCCATCCTTTCCGGGGTAAACTCTGACGACCTTTCCGCGAATCCAGCTGTTCCGTATTCCACCATCCGCCAACATCACCAAATCTCCTGGTTGAATTGGTATAGAGTCGTCGAACCACTTGGTGCGTGTTCTCATAGTCGGGAGGTATTCCCTTACCCATCTGGCCCAGAAGAGGTCTAAAAGACTCTGCGCGTGGCCCCAGTTGGTTTTGAGAACAGCGCCAGTATCAACAGGCGACTTGGTTGGCTGCACAACACCACTGGAGCTCAACATCAAAAAATGATTGGGGGTAAGCGCTTCGTCATCTTCCAAATCAAGTGGCACGTGCGTTAGCGGCCTAGAGTTCACGATGGCTTCGACCTCGACCAGAACGGTTCCAAAGGGCTCCTCGTCCGGATTCCTGCTGGTAGAGAGCGTGTTTAAACCTATTTTGACCGAACGGACCAGTCGTTCCCACGAGCCACCCATGTGTGGGGCAGCTGGTGGATTCAAAATCCACTGAGTGTTGCAGTTGGTAAAGGTGTCAGCCAGTTTCTGGTTGATGCCTGCAATCTCCTGTTTCAACTCCTTCCTAGCGCCATGAAAATTGGTTCCTTGATCACTGAAGATCTGCTGCGGAGCACCTCTTCTTGCGATGAACCGTCGCACAGCCATTTTGCAGGATTCACTTGACAGACTGCTTGCGACCTCTAAATGGATGGCTCTCACGGTTTGGCACACAAAGAGCGCTACCCATCTCTTCACACTACTACGACCGATCCGGATGTAGAAAGGTCCGCAATAGTCCACTCCGGTAAAGGAGAAAGGACGTACGTATGAAGACATCCTGGACTCTGGAAGGGGCGCCATTCTCGGAGCCCGTGGGGTAGCCTTGTAGACGATACACCAGTTGCACTTTCGTATCTGTTTGCGCACTGCCGTGCGCAAGTTAGAAATGTGGAATTTTTGCCGAACCTCATTAACAATAGTCTCCACGTTGCAGTGTGCGTATTTACGGTGATACCAATCCAAAACGAGTCCAGTCACGTAATGGTTCCGTGGAAGCACTATTGGGAACCTAGCGTCATAGGAAGCGTAGTTGGCAGCACCAATTCGCCCTTCCTGTCTAATTACTCCCGTCTCATCGACGAAAGGTGATAATTTGTGAAGCGGGCTTGTTTTTTCCAACCTTGCTGCACTCGATTGTTGCTGCTGTCTTCCGAGCACGATGACTTCATCAGGATATGCCTCCATCTGCACGGCACGCCAAAGAAACTCCTCGGCATTCTTCAGCTCCCGTTGAGACAAAATGGGGTTGAGTTCGACAGGATCTCCGTTGATTTTGCTTCTGCAGTTATTCACATACCGCAGAAGGAATGCTGTGGCTCTCAATAATCTTTCCCACTTGAAATACCTGCTGTAGTTTATCAGAGGTTCAGGAATTTTCCGATGATGGGTATGTATCGGGCGTATCTCCTCAGCAGTGTCCTTCGTTGGCAGAATCCTTTTTGGCCACGCCGACTCCTCCTGGTACAAAAACTCAGGTCCGACAAACCACCTACAATCCGCATGGAAGCTGGGTTCTTTCACCCACTTCGTTGCTTCATCCGCTACGTTAAGGCGCGTTGGCACCCAACGCCATTCCTCTATATTGGTCACATCTAGGATTTCGCTGATTCTAACCGCCACAAACTGACGGTATTTGCGCTGGTCCGACTGTATCCACGATAACACCGTGCTTGAATCGCTCCAGATTACTCTACGACGAATCGGCAGCGTGTGGTTTTCCTCAATTGACTTCACCAATCTGCTTCCTATGACCGCTGCCTGCAGTTCCAACCGCGGAATTGACAGTGGTTTTAGTGAAGCGACCTTCGATTTTGCAGATACAAGTGCACAGCGGACCTGACCACGATCGATGATGCGAAAGTAAGCAACGCAGGCGTACGCTTCCTCACTTGCATCAACAAACACATGCAATTCAAGTGTGTCCAAGCTGTTCGGTGAATAGTTTGGGAAGTAGCAGCGAGGGATAGTGACTTGATCCAGCTCTTTCAGTACTTCCACCCAGCGACGCCATCGGTTGAAGATCTCTTCCGGAATTTGCTCGTCCCAGCTCACATTGGACCTCCAGATGTCCTGGATGATACACTTTCCGTGTACTACGAAAGCGGCCACTAAGCCAAGAGGATCAAAAAGACTCATTACAACCCTCAAGACTTCGCGCTTCGTTGGAACAACCCTGTCGTTCAATATCTGGGATATCCCATCACAGAAGCGTATGGAAAACGTGAAAACGTCACTGGAAGGCTGCCACAACATTCCCAGAACTCTTTCCGTGCCATTGTTTTTGTCTACTGCAAAGCTCTTGGCAAGATCTGCAACGCTGTCGTCCCCGACCCGTCGCACAACCTCATCCGAGTTCGATAGCCAATTACGGATTTCAAATCCGGCTTTCGCATGGACCTCTTTTACTGCTGTTGCAATACTCGTCGCTTCCTCCACAGAATCCCTGCTGTCGAGATAATCGTCCACGTAGTGGTTATGTACGATAGCATCTACAGCCAGGCATGGACAATCATTTGCATTCATTTCGTGCATTCATTTACATTCATTTGCCTCTAACTTTTTTCTTCACCAGCATTCCGCAGAATGATGTATAGAGCTTTTGTAGGTTTTGTTATTAGCTACAACTTCTGTTAACAAGTCAAATCCGTTACTCTTATGCATGACAAACCAGAGCGAACAGAAGCCACTACTGTTTTTCAGTGAATGTATTTTACATTCACTGAAAAACAGTAACAAGTTCTGCCCGCTCTAGTTCGTGATGCATAAGAGATACAGATTTGAGTTATGACCAAGAGTTGTAGCTAATAATAAAACCTACAAAAGCTCTATACATCATTTTGCGGAATGCTGTTGATGAAAAAAGTTAGAGGCAAATGAATGTAAATGAATGTATGAAATGAATGCAAATGATTTTCCATGCATGTCTACAGCTTCCGGGAACTCGCACCTCCATTCTTCTGCATTCAGATTCTTGACGTATTGGGAAGAGCACGGTGAGCATGTCGACCCAAACGTCGCTACGTCCATGACATAGACGTGTATTTCGCCAGACGGACTGTCGTACCACAGGAAAAGCTGACTTTGACGATCTTCGGAGCGAATCAGGAGCCGGTGAAACATTTCTCTGATATCACCCGTTACTGCTATCTGCCGTTGACGAAAACGCTGTAGAACCGCAGGAAGAGACGCGAGCAGGTCCAGTCCCTTCAGAAGCATAGAGTTATACGAGACTCCATCCACCTTCGCCGCAGCATCCCAAACCACTCGAATTTTTCCCGGCTTGTTTGGATTAATAACCACTCCGAGGGGAAGATACCAAGTTCTTCGAGGGTCAAATTTGGCCAACTCTTCCGCCGATACTCGATGAGCGTATCCTTTGGACTCGTAAGAAGCAATCTGCTGCCTGACGTTTTCGTAGAGTTCAGGTGTTTTCTCTAGTCTTCGCACTAGGCACTTAAGACGCCGCTCTGCCATCGGTCTACTGTTCGGAAATTCGATATAATCATAGCGCCACAGCAAGCCCGTCTCAAACCTTCCGGAAGCTGTGCGAACCGTGGTCCGTTGCATGATCTCCCGTGCCCGCCGGACATCTTCTGCTTCTACCGCTGGCGCAGCCACTACACCAGTGTTTTCGATCGAGAAAAACTCCTTGACAACGTCATGTAGTTCCCGATCATTGGAACCAGAACAGATGTGCAGAAGACGGTGTTCAAATGGTTCGTTCAGGCCTTCCACCGTTCCGTATACTGTCCAACCAAGTTTAGTTTTCGTTGCGACTGGTTCAGAAGGTCTACCTGCTCGTTTCTTCAACGTTACTAGTAGCTCCGTGTTCTCTAAACCAATTAGGATGCGAGGGGTGGCTCCGTTATAACTTTTCACCGGAAGACCCCGAAGGTAAGGTTGAACCAGTTGATTGAATTGCAAAGACTGCGGAGGAAGATCCAAACGATCAACCGTACGTACGCACTCGAGAGTATGACGCTTGCTACTATCCGTCCCAGATATGCCGAGTTGGATGACCCTTGACTCCGACTCCATTCTCGTTACGTTTCCTGTCCATTGTAGACAAAGTGGCTCCAGTTCCCCTTCCATACCGAGCTAGTCCGCAACTTCCTTCTCTATCAAAGTGAGCGACGACCCGTCATCTAGAAAGGCTTATACTTCGACTGATGAATCCTTGCCGTATAAAGTCACGGGTAGGATGCGGAAAAGAGTAGACCGTGGCTTTTGTCGATGGACATTCATATTTCCGGTTGCAGGTGCAGATGTTCCAGATGTGCCCTCAGGTTGCCCTGGGTGTAGCAAAGTATGGTGTCGAAGCTCGCACCCTTGTATACCGCACCCTGACACCTTGCACGGCCACTTTCCATGGGAAATCAAGCATCGTCTGCAGAGATGTAACTGCTGGACCAGCTTCCACCGTTCTTCGATGTTGCGACTCTTGAAGACATTGCAGTCTCTAATATTATGACCAAGCTTTTGACACACGGAGCACGGTTTGGGTTGATACGGCTGTTTCTCCTTGCTAATCTCACCCGACTTCCGATTCTCCTGATCTGCGTTCTTTCGGATGTCTTCCGCATGTGCGTTGACGTAGCCCTTTTCTTTGCTCTTCGACTTCTCCTGTTTCTGGATGACCTCGGTGCTGAACGTTACGTTGCTAGCAGCTGACGCAATTGTAGACATGTAGTCACTGAAAGCGCGCAGGTCCGCGTAAGGAATTTGTCGTTGATAAAGTGCCCAATCCAGCTTAATTCCTGCTGGGAGCTTTCCAACCAACTCTTGCAGCAGAGTAGGGTTGGACAAATGGTTCTCCATGCCCATTGCACGTAAGTGGCCGCATAAATTTTGAACCGCCAAACCAAAGGTAATTACACTTTCTAAACGATCCGCTTTTGGGGGAGGTGTAGAACGAACCTTGTTAACCAGACTATTCACCACCAGCTCAGGCCGACCATACAGCATCTGCAATGTTGAAATGATCTGCGGTACGGATGAAGGGTGAAGAAGCTGACAGCTAACAGCATGTAGCGCATTACCCTTTAAGCAACGCTGCAACCGCATTAAATTCTCGGCATCAGAGTATCCGCACATTTCATTAGAGTTGGTGTAGCTGCTGTAGAATAAAGGCCAGTCAGCTGGGTTGCCATCGAAGATTGGGAGCTCCTTTGGGACTACGTGGCGAGCAGCGAGTTGTTGAGCGGTGGGTCCACAATTCGGGACATTCGGAATCAACCCAGACGCTTGCGAGACACAAGGAGTTACAATTGGATGCGAATAACTTGGGATGCATGACACAGGAGGACAAGAGACTGGACCAGACGCAACGGGTATTGCATTGGGAGCTCGATTGGGAGCGGGATGGGCGCGTATATTTCCGAAATCCACGGGAGGCATTTGAGACGAAGGGAATGAAACTATGGGTCGTTTGAACATACCTTCGCACGCCGGAATACTTCCCAACCTGTTCGGTAGAGCAGCACTGTTTCCAATCGCTGGGGGCCGCCGGAACTGTTGATGACTAGTCGGACATTGATAAACTTCTGTCGGTGGCTGCAGCGCTGACTGTAGGCGAAGACTGTCTAGTTGATGCTGCAGATCTCGAACCTTCTGTTCGAGCTCATTGGTACGTGTTCCTACTTCCGATGTAATTCCCTGGTTGGCTCTTGCATTTGCCAGCTGTTGTGAAGTGGGCGGAGATATCACATTGAGGGGATAATCCAAACTAGATTGTGCTTGCGAGACTTGAGTATTGGCTTGATTGATGATTGGTTGAACGTTGTCGTCCACTGGCTTCGTTGCAGTAGTCCCTTTTGGGATGGCTCCGGTTCGAGACCTTGAGGATGTTGGGGCATTTTTGTTCCCGGAACTTGTCAAGAGCGTCTCGCGCTGGGCTTCCAACCACTTATGGACTGTGCTAGATGCACTTCGTTGGCTTCGATAACTTTTCACGCTACCATTCTCACCTTCATTCAGCTCGTTCTGCAGAAGATTATACTTCCTTCTGATGAAATCTAACTCCCGCTCCATCTTCTCCTGCATGGCTTTGCTTCTGCTCTCAATTTCCTGCTGTACCGCCTTCTCACGCAATGCTTTGGCGTACTCCTGTACTTCCTTCATCAACTTTTCCTGGGCCCTTTGCTCCTCTTCGATTTGCTGCATTTGCAGCTGAATATTCGCCAAGCGAATCGATGATGAACTTCCTGTTCGTGATGGACATGGCAAGAGCGCTTGTGCACCATCTTTCTCACAATGGATACAACTAAAGCTTCGATCTTTGATGCTGTCGTCCACCTTGGCGCAGGAGAAATGGTACCACCTCTGGCATACGTCACATTGCATCATGTATCGGTCCGCATTATCAGGTCGATTGCAGTCGGGACAGTGAGATTCGGTGGTCGCCTCCTCTTCTGAGACCCTCTTAACGACACTCAAACGTTTTGACCCTGGTCTAAGAGTGGACATCTTGCAACGGCGAATCGTATCGCTCCCGACAGGCTGATACTGGACCCGGCTAACCTCCAAATGGTCGGTAAAATTTCTAAAAGTTTGTTGCTGACGGCAATGTAAACTTCGGTGAATTTTCGGATCTTCCGTTAGCAAACTCAAGTTTTGAGTGAGAATGCTTTTAGCTGTAAGTTTTATTTAATGATTAGATTAATTTTAGAAAACTTAATATATAAACTTACAAATTTTAATCCACTTCACCTGTTGAAGTTCACTGTGTCAACAAACTGTTTTTAATGTGTTGTGCTATCTGTATGTAAATTTTAATTTAATAATTGCTAGTATTTTAATTCATGTAAACTTACGAAAAAAAAAAGAATTCACTATATATTATACCACTAGCAAACACTTTTAAAATGCGAAAGAAAGTAAGTACTTAATAGTTTTTAATCTGTCTTCCTTTTTCTATTTATTTGTTCTCTTATAACTCTCCTTATCTGTCCTGTCACCTGTTCTGTCATCCATGATGTCAATTGTCCTGTCAAGCGTAGCGTTACGCCCAGTCAGCTGCCCTGCTGCAATTTGGCTCGCTTCAAGACCGGTATGCAACTGGCTGTCTCCAACACCTGCAGATGTTAAAAGCTGAAAGGATCTCACAGCATTTTTCACTGTTGCTCACGTAAAGATTTCACCATTAGGGCTACGGAGTTTGGCCCAAACATTGTGCAACAATATAGTCCGGAGGCACCAGGAATATTTTCGGGAGTTGTCAATGAAATCTAAGTCACATAATATGACATTAATTATTATTATTGAATTCGCATGATAATTGATGTGTTGCATATGAGTTTGTGCTCAAGATTCCGGTAACTTTCTAGGGGATTTCCGGAATGTCATGTGACTGGAATACATAAAAATATCCAATAAGGCGTGAAATGCTTATCTAAAATATTGTTGGTGAAGAGTAATGATTTTTGTTAGGCTCAATTTGTTTTCCGTCGATCTTGTTTTCCGTACTGAGTACCAATGCTACCGACGCCAGGGAGGCTACTCCACACCTGGACCCAACCTATCGACCCATCAACTCATGGATCGGGGCCAACGGCTTTACTTCCCTTCCGAAGGAAATCGTGGTCAGAGATTTTATGCCTCAGAAAATCTCGGCAGTGCCGACTGGGATTGAACCCAGGCCTTTTTTGGGTGAGAGGCAATCACGCTTACCACTACACCACCGGTGCTACTAATAATGACATTTCATTGAAATATAAACGTGTTCTACGTTCTACAAAAGAGTTACTGTTCGTGACTTCGGACATTTCTGTCTAAATAACGGGTGTTCAATAAAGATTTTTTTCAGTCATATAGCCAGTAAAAAAAAAAATTTTCAACGAATTCAGTATTTTTAATTAAAAACATATTGTTTATTCTTTAAAAAAACGTCAATGAATATTGGAGAAGGGGCCCTGGTCAGCCGTACGACGCAACTTAGTCGCGATGCTCTCACAAGAGCGCTGGACGGCACTGAAATCTTTCTCATTTTATATTGAACACCCGTTAGAACGGATTGTTCTTCTTCTTCGCTTTTCAAGCTTATTACTTATTGCATATTAGCTTATTGCGTGCCCTCAAATTTGTGTTCTAGATGCATTTCTACAGTTTTTAATTGAGAGTTTTCGATACCTGTTCCATTTCTGCATTAGTATAATTGTGTAACAAGTGCAGTCATAGTATATTTATGCCAAGGGAAGTTGAGAAATTTTCCAACCGAAAAAATTCCAAGACCTGACCAGGAATCGAACCCAGCCACCTCCAACATGGTCTTGCTTTGTAGCTGCGCCTTAACCGACTGAGCTAAGGCAGGCCCCAACCGAATTACCAATCCCAAAAATATTCAATAGTGTTCATTTGGCGCTTATTTGACTGAATTTGGTACCGTGGACGCCGAGGAAAACGTCTCACAAAAATAACATACATACACAAGTTGGCAAAAGCGATATTATAACCCTTCTGTAAGAAGGATAAAAATTTAGGAACGAGCGTACGTACATGCGGAATGCTTACCTTCCACATACTGAACTTGGTCGGTCTCTGCCCTTGGGGCATGGCTTTATCAAATGATATGCGAAACATAAGAAGGAATGATTTATGCTTGATGGACCATAATCCATTCAAAGTATATTAAAGTGTAGGCGTCCGAGGCACATGGCAACACTCCCTTCATATGACATAGAGCGGTGAAATTGTTAATGCATGAGGTGTTAAAACTATGGAAATATCCTGATAAATGATTAAATGTTGTTGAAAAATCCCAAAGTCAGTTGAGTTTCAGGATTCATTCACGTGTTCACCATTAAGGTTGATTATGCATCCCCCCTCGACCTATTTGAGTTATGTCAGACATAAAATGAAAATGATATTCGCATCGGCCTATTAAGAAAAGAAGATTTTTTCAGCCTGAGTCGTAGGTTATCCCACGAGTGCTAAAAAAAATCGATTTTTACAACAAGTTGCATACACAATTTGGTGCACTCAAAAGAGTGTTGAAAAATAGAACTTGTCGGCACTGAGTGCTGAAAAGTAGAATTTTTCGACAATGTTATTTTAGTTAAGAAAGTAATCCATTATATTATTCAAAGCAGTGTCGAAAAGTGACACTTTTCATCACTGAGTGCCAAAAAACATTTGAATTGGAAGAAATTCAACATTCCATTCAATGTAGGATTGGAACATAAATAAGAAAGGCTTTTAGTTTTAAACTATGTAATAGAGGTTGGTTTTCAGCTTCTGGTGGTTTTAAGACTTTGAAATATGCATACTTGCTTAAGCTCCTCAAACTCACTGGAGGTTTTAAAACACTCTTGTCCTACGAGTTTAGTCAGCCCTCACCTCGAGTGAGTGGCGGCAGGAATATGGAAGAAGAAAATAAAAACTCCTCGAGAGAGAGGGAGAGTGATCTTCAACGAGAGGATGATTTGACGTGAGGTGTGCTTTCCGATAATCAGGATGACTTTTTTGTTCGACGCAAGAAGCTTAGAGTTCACCCAGAGTGAGAGTAGGAGCGTGTGATAGAAAACATGAACATGAATGGCAGCAAACCTCACTCTCATTTTATCCCCCTTCGCTCACACGCTCTGAAGCTCAGTGGAATGATTTGGCAGTAGGCATTCTACTCCTCAGAAAAATGCAACGCTCGGCTCATTTCAACCTCACGCGCGAGGCTCCATCAAGCCTGGAAATATGTTTCTTTTGCTAATATGGCTGTCTCTTCTTCAGTTTCAATCACTTTATCTCTTTGACATGGAATCAGCTTAGTTTAACGATCGTACTACTTGAAACTTTTTGAGTCAGGAGAGAACATTTAGCTGGACCCTTCAAAGATGTCCTACTACATTCAATGGAATTTTTGTCGATTCAAAATGTTTCTTAAGCAATACTGGATTGTCTTGGTGTAACCTTACTGGGCAACCAGACCTCTTGCCACTTTGAGAACATTATCGGGATTTTTTCACAACTTTTACAACTAATGGTAAAGTTTTACCCGTTGCTTGTTCTTTCTTTGTTTGTTGAAATTCTTGCGCAACAACCAAGCGCACATTTCGGTGCTGCTCTTCAGCTTTGAAGCGTCCTTTTGATCCCTTTTCTTGCATCCTTTTTCCATTGGAGAGGGTGGCTTTTTATTTCACTTGTCGAATGCCGCTGGTTGTGCTCTCATCCATGCTACTGCACTGGGTCAAATATCATTAATTTCCAGCGTGGCACTTGAGATAAATGAGAGCTACTTTTCGGACGGAATGTTTTATTATGCTTTTGCCAAATTTAATGCTAGTCACTGGCATCGTATCACCCCGGCCGGAGCTTCATTGGATCATCATTAGGACAATGTGCTACATTAGTAGTTTTTATATCTTCTGTACAATATGTACAGTCTGCTTTAATTAATCACCTCGAGAATCGAAATGATATCTTCGTCGGCTAGTGTTTTTTTTATAACAGGCTATCCACGTTCTTACTTGAACTTATGACTGCCTTCAATCTATTGTTTGCTAAGCCTACTATATTGCAAATCAAGTATAATCTTATTTTGCGGATAAAAGGTGATGAAAATCAGAAATAAATTTCATTCTTGAACGCTTCAAGTCTAAAATTGAACGAAGTAAAATTTTGACATATTCCCGATTATGTCCGCAAAGTTTATCCCGGCAGACCATAAGGCCAGAGCAAATTAAAAAAAAACATAACTTTTGTCACATTCCATTTAAATCTTTCGCGAAGGGAAAAGCGGGGGTCGATGACATAAATTGTAAAAAAAAGATTGAAATAAGGAGTTGAACCAAAACGTAAGTGTATGTTTCAACTATTTCATTTTATTTCTTAGCACAGGATCCACATGGAAAATTTCCTCGTTTTTTTTTGTTTTCCGTCGATCTTGTTTTCCGTACTGAGTACCAATGCTACCGACGCCAGGGAGGCAGCTCCCACACCTGGACCCTACCTATCTACCCATCAACTCATGAACCGGGGACCAACGACTTTACTTCCCTTCTGAAGAAAGGCGTGATCAGAGATGTTATGCCTCAGAACATCCCGGTGGCACCGACTTTGATTAAACCCAGGCCTTTTTGGGTGAGAGATAATCACGCGTGCCACTACACCATCGGCGTCACTGAAAATCGATTTGGAATCAAACATTTTCGAAGGTTTTGGGGATTTTTCTTTTTTTTTGTTCTAACTCACCAAGATGCAAAATAGTGCAGATTATGTCCCCTGAATATAAAACTACTATATATTTGCTTCATAATACGGTTCAAACCATTGAAATGTATGAGACTGTAAGAAATATTGATTTGAAATATTATTCTTGATTTTAGTGACTTAGTATTAAAACTCAACTGCTCACTGCTATTGCGATTTATATTGGCATCTCAAACAAATGTGTGAAATATGAACGGATTTGGTTGTAAACTGAATTTGCGGGAGACTTTTAAAGTTGGTATGGGAAATGCATTTTGAATACTTTCACCCAGGCGTAAAAACGATAAATATCATCTTCAAGATATGAACTAGGTCAGCGTTTCTCAATCTATGGGTTGCGAGCCATCGGTGGGTCCCGGACTGCCCTCATGAGGGGCGCAAAAATTTCTGCCAACTAAAATAACAAATTATTAAAAAAAAGAAACAAAAAATTGAAACTTCAAAGAATGTACAAATGTCCGTCCTACTATGTACAACCTGTGCTTTATCTCTCTTTTGTGAACGGGTTTAAATAAAAAATTGAATATTTCTGTCAAAGATGACTTTTAAATTTATTCCCCTTTCCATACGTACCGTTGGATTTGATAAAGAGTCACACATTGTTGAGATATTGTTTAAAATCGAATACTGCTTCTTGATTCTAAATTCGTCCGACGAGTTTCAATTCCGTCCTAACGCATTGAAACGCCATTAGATTTGTTTCGCCCTTCGGATGAACGTGAAAAAGGAGGATTCGCCCGGAGCACTTCTTTTGTCTTGAGAACTTTAAGCTTAGGTATTCATGAAATGCGCTCTAATAGTATTTATATTGCAGCTAATGAACTAACGCATCGGAACAAACCTATTATCACAGACAAACAGACATAACACTCACGAGTTGTTCATCGAACAAGCATTTAACGGTCAATTTAAAAGTATCTTAGTTGGTAGCACCGCCCCTGTGGCGCGCATAGTAAATTCCCTTTTGTTTGACGTTTACACACCACCGCCATCTGTTCAGCGTACTACCTACCACAGTGTACTCAACAGATGGCGGTAATGTTTTAGCGACGATGTTTTACAGTGAGAAATATTCAATATGTTATGTCTGTTTGTCTGTGCTATTATTGATTTGTGCACGGTGAAATCATTGATATTATTGATCTCTTCTGATCAATTTAATGGAAATGGCGATTGCGATGAAGTAACGCTCTACCCTACTAGCTCAAATCTCCTAACTGGATATTTTTCCTTAATTTGTTATCGTTTCAAAATCATTTAGGAATTTCAATGCCTTTTTTGTGATTAATGGGTTATTTGGGTTATATTTTAACGATTTTTTGGTGATGTGAGGACTATTTTATCATTGGATTTCAAAAATGGTTTAGCATTTCAGGCCATTTGTGCGATACAATGATCAGCATCTTAGAAAGCCAAAGCCATTTTGGGAAGCCTGTGTAATTTTTACTGTTTTTGAGCCATTTTTTGAAATTTTAGAATTATTTTGACGTTTTAAGATTCCTAGTTATAGCTATTCCAGGATCAGCGGTGGGAAAAGCTAAAATTTTAATTGCACCTATATTAGAAATGATCATCGTATAATATATAAAAATTGAAGAAAAATGTTAATGCCATTTTGGCGTTGCAAGTTAGCCTAGCTTTGTCATTTAGTGTGGATGCTACTCGTGTGTTTCAATTACTTGTATGGTGTTTTCAGATCATTTTCGGTTGTTTAATGCCATTTTTGGACTAATATAGCGTTTAAGCGCAACTATGTAAATAATAGTCATTACTTTTCTTTGTATACCAGTGTTACAGGTATCAGGTAATCATGAAGTTTTACAATATTTTGTGTGTCCTTCCCCTGCTTTAAAAATGTTACCTCAGACGTAGAATTAAATTATTCTATAAAAATAAAATTGAAAAATAATAAAACCAGCAAAAAAGGTTACCTTCTTTTTAGTTCAACATAATTAATTTAGGTATCCATGATAGATACGTATTTCATCTACAATGTGCAGTCTTCATCAGTCTTTAGTGCGAACTTATCAAATTCTAACCCCCTTAAATACTCATAGTATTGGTAAACATGTCAATACAACAGGTATAAAAATTAAACAACAACGGGCGGAATCGGAACCTACCTTACTAATAACCCAAGTATTAAACCATGGCTACAAAAATTAATTACATTGAATTTAATGGAATATAACTTTAATTGCTGTTTTTTTTTTCGAACGCATTCCACTAACAAGCCAATTTCATTACTCCGTGAACCTATCGGACCTTCCAAATATATGAATTAAAAGGCAGTTTTGAGTTTTAAGGTCATTTCGGCTTTACAATAGCCAATATGTGTGGGTTGCGAGCTTAGAATGCCTCATAGTGTGTCGCAATCGACAAAAAATTGGAACCACTGAACTAGGTGTTTTGAACAAGGATGTTTGCAAAAGTATTTTCTACATCATGAAGACACCAACTATAAAAACTGAAAGGATAAATCTAAAAGATGAAAAATTTAAAAGAAGCGAATTAGAATGCCGATAAATTTCTATGAAGACACAATATCACACAATTAACATAATTAAGGCGATAACAGTAAAGCGCACGAAAATGATATTTTAAACCACTGCGCGGTGGTTCAGTGGTAAGCGTGATTGCTTCCTCACCCCAGTGCGTATGTATTCAATCCCAGTCGAGGTTGTTGAAGCGATAAAATATCTGGTCAAGTCATACTTCAGAAGGGAAGTAAAGCCATTGGTCTCGCTTTCTTGGCATTGGCACTCAAATGCGGATCAGAGACTGACGTTAAATAATGGAAATAAAAAGACGAAGAAAAACTCAACTTGCGTAACTAGACAAAATCTTCACACACCATCAATGTTAAATGCTAATTGATAAAAAGAAAATGAAATTCAAATGCTTATAAGAAAAGGCCGCAATAGTGTACCCCAAGTTTTCAAACTCGAAAATTTTTCTAGTTTCAGCATGCTTAAATTTGACGAATTTTTAAATATGATCGGTTTTTCAGCAGATACGTAGAATACGTAGATACCTGGTCAAATTTGAAGCAATTAATAAAAAGATTCGTTATTCGGAAACATACAGGGTGCGTGACGAATTTTTGCAGTAAATTTCAAATAGTAATTTTTCATGCTTGTGCATCATGATTTAGATATATTTGGCAGCACTGGATAGCTGTAATGATAGGTGTAAGATTTAAACAAACAATGTTGAGTAAACGTAAAGATGTCGAAACAAGAGAGCAATCTGTCAGCCGTTGTCGCTTTGTTGCGCGCCGGAGTATGCATGAAAGAAATAATTTGGTCGGTAAATGTGTCTGAAAGAACAGTGTATAATATTAAAAAGGCTTGGGAAAGTGATAAGACGGAGCACCTGCTCATACTGCTAATAAAGCACAGAAATGGCTTACGGAAAATATTTCGTAAATTTGGGAGGAAGAAATTTGGCCCCCAAGCAGTCCCGATATCCATCCGTTGGATTATTTTGTATAGGGCGTCGTCCAACGGGATACCAATAGAACCCCTCATACCACACTTAAGTCGCTAAAAGCTAAAATCAAGGCAGTGATGACATCTATGGATCGAAACATTTTAAAACGTGCATACTGCAGTTTCCGGAAGCGTCTAACTACAGTAGTCGAAAGGGAAGGCAATTTTTTTTGAATAAATTTACTTACAACTTCCATATGTTGCGAAAGAAAATAAATCGCACAACATTCATTGCTAGAATAACTAACTGGTGTATTTTTTCTCAAATATGCCATTTACTGCAAAAATTCGTCACGCACCCTGTATATAGAAACATTTGTGTCTGCATAGTGCTTGTGAGGAACACTGAACCCAATTATATTTGATTTTATTAGATTTAGATAATAACAGAGGTAACACCAGCAATTATATTTATCATCCATTTTTATATCAGTGTTAAGCCCCTGATGACGCCTCTGTTGTTATCAAAAGCAAATACAATACATGCAATTATGATTTGTCTATATTACTAACACTTTGGAGATCTGCATATATTCGAAATCATACGTATAATGACGTTTTTAAATTATAATAAATCAAATTATAGCTTTATCTAAAAACAAAAATCCGTTTGGAAACTCGCGGAACATTATCGTGACCATACCTTGATAGATTTATCTCAGTGCAGACAAGAAAAAGATCAACAAGAAAAATATTTTTCCTATAAAAGTGCCCATCTTACAATGCATGGACGACTTGCAGATAATTAAATTGTCTTTCTAGAATAAAAAGTTTAAATATTTTCAGTAAAATAGTGTTTTAAATAAAATTTATTTAGATTTTTGTTAATTTCTTAATTTTTCTTAATTTAAATATTTTTTTAATGTTTTATTTTATTTTTATAATTTTTATGTTAAATTCCTAAAACTCATTTTCTGACGAATTTTTTTTAAGTCTGTTCAATAAGAGAAAAAAAAAATAAAAAAATAAAATAAGAGATAAAAAAGTTAAGCCCTTTTCAAAAGGTAGCCTAAATGACTTTTCCTGAAAAATAGTTATGCAAAGTTGCTCAAGTATATATTACTTCATACAAAGTTTAATATAAATCTGACAGGGTGCTGCCAATCCCATAGAATTGTTGGGATGACATACGTGTACAGTAAGGAACCGATTTTGGCAACAAATTTATTTTGTGTTTAATTTGCATGTGCTCTGCATTTTAAAGTGTTACACTCTAATTATTTTTTCATAGACTTACCATTTGCGAAACTTAAGGCGTGTTCAAGATCAGTGGGGGCAAATGTACATTTTGTTTGAAAAACCATCGTTTATTTCAAGCGAACGGCGGGGATAGAGAATATGAAAAATGTCACAGAACATTCTTGTTCAAACTGTTTTTTCTCCCTTGATTTGTTTTCCGTCGATCTTGTTCTTCGTACTGAGTACCAATGCTACCGACGCCAGGAAGGCAAGTCCCACATCTGGACCTTACCTATCGACCCATCAACTCATGGATCGGGTAACCCTGCGGGCTATTTTTGCAATCTTGATTATTCATCAAAACGATTTTTACTCTGACATGGATGGATGCTAAAGTCTTCTCGATATGCCTGCCTTTTACTTGAGACGGCTGAATGACGAATGGCTGAATGACAAATGACCGAACGGATGAATGGCCAAATGGATGAATGGCCGAAAGGACGAAAGGCCGAATGGACGAGACTGAACGAATGAATGTTTGTTTGTTTTGATTCTACATACTTTCTATCGAATGCCTTGAAGGCAATATGGTGTTCTGTATTATTATTTGATTTTAATAAAACAATTTGAAAGAGTAGCTCATGTTAAGAAGAAGGAAATTTCACTATAAAAAAGGGATTCTTAAGCGCCAAAATTCAGTAAATAAAAGTATTTAGGAAAAACAGCTCATGTTTAAAAGAAGGAAAAATAGCTGTTAAAAATATTAATTTCCGAAGCGCAAAAAAACCAAAACAGAAATATGTTTCGGAAGAATAAAAGATTCTTCTATTTTTACCACTTTCAACCAGACGGTTGTTCATCTCTGATTTAACTTTTTTTTAAGGCTTTATTTAACTGTCATATGCGTTACGGGGTACCCGGGTACAAAGTTCCCATTTGAATAACAAGGTGTACAAAAAATCAATTGTATTATCATGTATTACTGCAGCGTCAATAAATCTACTACAATATAATCCAAAAGAACAGCCCATCTTTAAAAGAAGGAAATTTATCTAGAAAATTAATTCGAAAGCGCTAAATATCATTACAAAAAAATATTTCGGAAGAACTGCTCATTAAACAACAAAGGAATAATCTCTTTTTAAAACTATATTAAATTAATTTATAAAGATCTAAAACATCTTTCAGTCGTTAATAAAACTGTTTACTAATTTAATGATCTTATCGCTGCATTAATCCATCGTTCCGATTATTTGAAATTAATTCATTCGGCCATTCATCTTTTTATTGTTATTTTTTTTTTCGTCAAGCCAGTGTACCGCCATTTGTCTTTTCAGCCATTCGTCCATTCGTCCATTCGGCCATTCGACCATTCGTCCATTCATCATTCGGTTATTTGTCCTGAGATCGTTGAGACATATTTCGAATTTTATTTAATATATTGGTCCCCGGTTCATGAGTTGAAGAGTCGATAGGTAGGTTCCAGGTGTGGGAGCTGCCTGGGTGTCAGTAGCATTGGTGCTCAGCACGGAAAACAAGATCAACGGAAACATTGCCCAGTGCCCAGGACCCCGTTGCATATACTCAGACATGATCCGGGTACCCCCAGGGAACTGACCAGTTTCTGACATGGACCAAAACCTTTCATGTAACACATCAAACCACATAAGAACTCAAAACCAAGATCAATGTTAGTCATATCACGTGTCCAGGACCACATTGGCCAAATCCGAACATGTTTCGTGCATCCTTGGGGAAGTGTCCTGTTTCTTACTTCATTCAAACACTATCATACGATTGAGAATTCAAAACCTAGCTCAATGGTAGCTATATTAAGTACCCACGACCACATTGGGCAAATCTGGACATGTTTCTGATGCCCCCGGAAAAGTGGCCAAACCTAATGTAAATACTTTTTTTTTCAGAATGCCTCCACTGTGTGGCGGTAGAAATTTTACATCTGTGGTAGAATTTTACGGACCGCCAGGCAGAAATTTGACTTAAGATTCGCTATACATGATCATTTTCACCAGGCATGTTCCGAGTGCTTCCTGTTCGGAATTTCTCATCAGTCAAAACGTATCGCATGAAAATTCAAACACAAACCCACATATCATTTAGAATGTATCATACGGCTTTTCCCAAAATGCGGCCTTGAGCACTTGCCCGAGAATTTGATGAAATTAAAATTGATAAGAAGAGTCAAATCTCACCATAGCTATGCATAGGTGGAAACATTCTGTTTATTAATGCTTCATAATATATTATGTTTGTTTTTTGATATTATTAATTTTAATACATGCTTCATCTTATCTGTTTCTTCACTCATTTATTTTTAATCTTTTTATTTTTTATTACAATCTATTCAATTTTTATGTCCCCTAAGGAATTTATTCACGATTCACTCAAGCTTGCAGTTTTAATCGATAAAAAAGCAGAATATAATTTATTACAATAGAACGCACTTGCTTGTGAATGTTGCCTGACACATTGTTGCTAAATATTCACAATCGTTGAACTGTTTGCTTTTAACAATTTAGCTCATGGTCTACACAATGTAATCGTTATTTCATTGCGTGGATGGACCACCTAAGGATTCAATCCAACGAAACGTACTGAAAAAAAAATGCAATGTTTGCTTCATCGGAAACATCCAGCAAACAAGAATAAATGAGAAACATAGCCCCCAAATTGGATTCCAGTTCTTCGAAAGCAAACTCTTTGGATCGACTCAGAGGATTGTTGAAAAAACTGAAAATGGAGTGGATAAAAGACCATGGTTCTAATAAACCTTCTCGCCGCTATACTTGTTCTCATTTAAGTTTTGGTCGGCGTTGTTTTTGTTGCGGGATGTTATTGCTAATGGGATTGGTGGGTGAAAAACTTTTTGGACCAGGCACTCCAACAAAATAAAGCCATGAACGAAAATAACCGGCCCTATAACCTCGATGATTTTTGATTCAGGATGTTGAAAATAAAAACAAACCAGGCGTATATATCAGTGAAATACGACCCAAAAATGCCTTATAAAAGACATACCTAAAGAAACATTCGGACTGATAAATTTGATTTTCTTCGGAGAATTCCACTCAACCTAACTAATTATTAAAGCAAGTTTTATCCGGTAAGGAAAAGAACAACATGGGGTTTTGACAAGGGAAAGCCGAAGTAGAGATATGTTGCAAGGTAGGTAGGTTGGTAACGACTTGGAAGTACGGAGTTGAGAATAAGGTTAAACATAAATTAACCTGTCAAGCCCAGTCAGCATCAGACTTCATACCGATCAAATCGTAAAGTTCTCATTTCATTTCCACTGCTCATAATTAGCAACACGTTGCTACTAAAGAAAGCAAAGAATAGAATGCCAGAAGAAATAATGTTTTTCATTCACTTGCACTCGTGCTACCTCCTCTTAGGACGCTTGGCTTCATTGTTATCTTACTCACGTTGTTTATTTTTAGCTACTACTTTTCTCGTTGAAAAAACAACAAAGTTCGTAATTCTGTTTCCCCTTGGTCCAATGATGGTTTTCTTCTTTTGACGCAGCCTGGAGTTATCTATTTACCATCCTCACATAAAGCGCTTCCATATTTTGCTCAATGCATTGTCAACTTTTTATCCACTTCTCATAATTTTCCACATGTTTATGTGGTGACTGTTTAAGCCATGACTTCTCAGAAAAGTGGTCGTTAGTGGCAGAAAAGCTTTGTTGAAAGAAAATAATAAATTTGATAATGATAAATAAAAATCGAAATACACAATAGTAATTAGGGTGTGCAAAGTTTGTATGCTTGCCGGTGCAAATCAACAATCGATTACATACATCCGAACATTTGTATATCTAGAATTGACGGAAAACATTCCACGCAACTACCATAAGCCGGACTGGTTGATGTTGATCTTCGTCAAGCTTCGTCTGCGTTTTGGACTTCTGCATCAACACATGTCAATCAGCCTTCAGGTTCAATTGGCTAAACATGGTGAGTTCGTTCCATTTTGTAAATTTTTATCTTTTCAAACCAGTAACGTTGAGAGATCACCTTTTTGTGGTGCGTTACTGGTATAAGATCTGCCACCGAACCCTAGTCGTGAAAACTTCCAACTAGGGAATCAGGATGTTCCAGTTATCAAAGGATCACATTTTAGTCCTTGTTACTTTTTATGACTTGAGAATAGTGTGATCACCACTGTTATGCATTTCTATATTGTATATTTCAAATCAAATTATTGTTTATGTTTATAGATTTTTCCTTTCCTCTTTCTCTTTTCTGAAAGCGAGTAATGGCGCTATAGACTTCTCTGACGTTTATGAATTGCACAAGTATTAGTGCAGAGCTTTGGGTAAATTCAAAGGTTTTCTTGCACTAATAATTATAATTTACCCCAAGTTCTGCACAAATACTTGTGCATTTAACAAACGTCAAAGAAGTCTATAGCCATAAGTCATTAAAGGCTAGGACAAGAGTTAGTGCTAATGCCCCAACCGTCAGAAGAAAATGGAGCATCACTTAACCTTTCTAGCATTGAAGCTTCCAACAACCAAACAATGATATAATAACCAAAATCGGAACGTACGGTACGAGATGTTCACGTTTCATCCATTTATTGGATTCTGAAGCATCGTGTTTAAATCTTCGACTTAAACAAGCCCTATGTTTTCTGAATCATCTTGTCTCTTAAATACTGCACAGTAGGCCTGGCCGTTTTGATACGTGTGACGCATCTGCGATGTGAAACTTATATCAAACTAGCTGAGTGTACCCGGCTTTGCTCGGAATTCCATATTTCCTTAAGTTCATGTTCTGACTAAAAAAAATCCTATCCTCTTAGTCGCAAGCAATACGAATCATGCTAGTTAAATTAATTAGCAACTGCGAGACTTTATCATCTTTGTTAATTGTAAAGGAATCAATAAATTAACATGCTTCTAGTATCTTTTGTAGCTTGCTGTTATTACGAATCTTGCTGTTATTAGTTCTCTATAAGCAAACGCATCAAATATCAAATAAGCTAATTATCGGGTTCACACACAAGGACCCGTTCAAATATTACGTAACGCGAAATATTTCATTTTGTATGGTGAAACATTTCATTTTGTATGGAAAATGAAATATTTCACGTTACGTTATACGTGAACGGCCCCCAACATAACTGAACCGTGTCTATGTCCTTACCTATACGTGATTTCAAAATTATCGACGGATACTCAAGTGTTTCATGTTATTAGGTACTGCACCGTCGGCGGCTAACCTCAAATTTTGACAGTTTGGTGGTACTGTTTACATAGACTTAGCCGATATTTTGTTGAGTGGATTTTTTCAATAATTTTTCTTTTCATCGCCTATTCCTCGTTATTTTTTAAATGAAAACTCGAAACATCAAAAATATTTTTTCGAAAAAAATTCTAAGTCCGGTTAATTTTACCACTGAACTGTCAAAGACTTCATGCGTGACGTCATCTTGTAGTACTCAATTTAAAATTCGCTCGGTGGACTGAGCTGAGGAAAATCATCTTCACGGTGAATAAAAGAGCAGCCGATTTGTTTGACGTAAATAGAACAAAAATGAACACATCAAATCGAAGAGGGATCTCTCGCTGAATCAAGAAAGGCTGAACAGCACAGAAGCCTGAACAGCACAAAAAGCTGAAAAGTACGAATAGCTAAATGCTAAAAACCTGCAAAAAACAGCGAATTAACGTACATCGAAGACCGAAGCGTTAAGTACCTTTTAGTAAACGAATGTTCGTTGCTATACTTCTCTGACTAAAAAAACACGGGAAGGACAATAAATCAGAGAGCAAAGCAGTAGACAAACGTTTTTCAAAGGTTAATGGAGGAAAGAAGCTTAGTAAGCTAGTAAATGCATATCTGCCGCTACGCTCCTCTGACTAAAAAAAACACGGGCATAACAGTAAATCTGAGGGCTACCCAGTAAAAAAGCGTTTCTCAAATGATAGTGAAGATAATATTCTTCTTAAAATGCTTTTAGTAAATGCATGCCCGTCGCTACGCTCCTCTGACTAAAAAAAAACACGGGCAGGACAGTAAATCTGAGGACTACGCAGTAGAAGAGCATTTTTCAAGGATTATTAGAAAAAAGAAGCTTTAAAGAGAGGCTTTTAATAAACGCATGCCCGTCTCTTTAACCCATTTAACCCAACAGAGAATACCGTTTACTTTTCGAATATGAGGAAAATCGAGAGAAGTATCATTAACCTAGGGCTATACTAAAAGACTGAGTGAAACCTCTCTAGATTTTCCACAAATTCGAGAAGTTTTTCCTAGAAAAGCCGGGTAAATTCTTACTCAAAAGTTAGCAGATTCACTTTTTGCCAAAGTGAGTAAGCCGTACTATTTTTGGATTAATTTTTTTGTCTGTGTTGTAAGTGCTTTAAATATTTTAAACGTAGTTTTAATACTTACGGAAGCTGTGCTGTTTTCGTGATATTACTGAGTTCCTTCAAAATGAAAAAAAAACATTTTACGTACAGGAAATAATAACACAGAAAAACTCATCTCATTTTCTCTTTCGGTTTTTAATTCAAATTTTATGATATTTTTGTATATTTTACCTTTTCAACTCACTGTTTCTTATATCTTCCTTCTTCTACAACGCATTTCTTCTTGGTTCTTCACCAAACATGTGAATATCGAGTTTTGCATTCAACTACAATACTTTTCCATGTCGTGCATCATTTTCCATGTCGTGCAACATTTTTCATGACAAACAACATTTTCTATGTCACGAAACATTTTTATGTGGTACAACTATTAACGTAGCTTAGCATTTGTTATGCTGCGCAGCATTTTTACTTTCGTGCTACATTTTTCATATCGTGCAACATTTTTCATGTCACGCAGCATTTTTTATTTCATGCATCATTTCATGTCGGGCAACATTATCTGTATTGCGCAACATTTTGATTGTTGTTTTTTTATGTCGTTCACAATTTTTCATGTATACAACGTGCAACAGTCATCATTTCGTTCGAAATTTTTCATATCGTGCCACATTTTTTATGTCGCGAAGCATTTTTCAAGTCGTGTAACAGTTTTCATGTCATGCAACATTTTTCATGCTGCACAACATTTTTCATAACACATAAACACCTCTATTCTGGTTTTTCAACAAATCGGATTCGACATACAAAAAAAAAATTTTTTTTGTATGACGGATTCGATTCGTTCGAAAACCAGAATAGAGGTGAAAGTTTTTTTAGGTAGTGCAACATTTTTCTTATCGTACTACAATTTGCAGGTCGTGCAACATTTTTGTTTTGTAACACATTTTAAAAGTCGCGACATTAAATATACCGTGCAACATTTTTCATGTTGCGCAACATTTGTTTCAACACCAACATTTTCTGCGTCGCGCAACATTTATCATGTCACGTAAGTTTTTCATGTCATGCAAATTTTTCATGTCACCCAACATTTTCATGTCACCCAACATTTTCATGTTGTGCAACATTTTTCATGTTGTGCAACATTTTTCATATCACGCAACATTTTTCATATCACGCAACATTTTTCATATCGTGCAACATTTTTCAAATCGTGCAACATTTTTCATATCGTGCAACATTTTTCAAATCGTGCAACATTTTCCATATCATGCAACATTATTCATTTCGTGCAACATTTTCCATATCATACAACATTTTTCATGTCACACAACATTTCTCGTATCACGCAACATTTTCGTGTCTTACAAAATTTTTCGTGTCGCGCAACATTTTTCATGTCGTGCAACATTTTTCATGTCATGCAACATTGTTCGTGTCGCGCAACATTTTTCATGTCGTGCAACATTTTTCGTGTTGCGCAACATTTTTCATGTCGTGCCACATTCTTCATGTTACGCAACATTTTTCAGGTCGTTCAAAATATTTCATACTCGCAACATTTTTCATGTCGTGCAGCATTTTTCGTGTCGCGCAACAATTTGCATGTCGTGCAACATTTTTATGTCGTGCAACATTTTTCGTGTCGTGCAATATTTTTCATGCCTTGTAACATTTTACATGTGGTGTAAAGGTACCAAAAATGCAAAAAAAATCGTAGCACGCTATACTTTGGTAGCCCCTCGGCTTAATCTTCGGACCCCCCGTCTTCCCAATCACCCTATAACCATCTTCTTAAAGTGAGGAATACGTATGCCAAGTTTGGTAGAAATCGGTCCATGCGTTCCAGAGTTATGCTGGAACATACATACAAACATACAAACATACATCCACTTTTATATATATAGATAGAAGATAGATAGATAAATAGATAGATAGATAGATAGATAGATAGATAGACATGAAAAATGATCAAGATTCTTTCAAGAACTGGCTGTGCTGGTGTTAGTTTAGATTAAAAGTATTATTGATTTTTGATCTTCGACAAAGTTGATCTGAATAGTTTTTCCAAACAAAGATCAAAGTTTGATTAAAATTAGTAGTTTCGTTTTATTTTAAATAGATTTTCCCGTACAAAATTCAAAAATCTCTAGCGCAAATCTAGATCATAACCGAATTCGTATGAATTTGACACAGTTTTTTGTTGTTGTATGAATACACATCAAAAGATCTGTAGGAAGCAGGGGGTTGTGAAGATGTCTCGCCCTAACAGTCATACTATGTATCACTGCGAGGAACAATTGATTTGATGGGGTAAGCCATTGATAAGGCACTCACTGAAATTATTTTCTTGAAGAGGTGTTAGTAGCGCTAGTTTGAGCTATCCATCACTACGCAGTAGCACATTCATTTGTATTATTTCAATCATGCACATCACTCTCGGATACATCTTACTTTCCGAGCTTACGGAAGAATGTTAGTAAATAGACGGAAATTTGTTGTTTTCTTGCTGAAAATGCAATGTATACTAAAAATAATGAAAGAGAAATGTGTTGTAGTAAAAAATATTCATATCTATGTATAAATGTCTAGTCGGAATGCTTTGTCAGAATGCTTTGGCGAATGCCCCGAAGAAATAACATCTGTTGCAATATAACACATTGGATCGTATCCTATTGAGTTTAATTGCAACATCCATTCGGGTAAAACAGTGATGTCTAACTAATGTCGCTACAGTTGAAAACGTATGCAAAATCAATCTTAGTTGAATTTACAAAGCTCTTGAAGATATTCTGAACTTCCCAGATTGACGTGGACATTAACGGCGTCATTGAGCCGGACTGTCTCTTCACGCAGTGATTGACAGTTTCCTATGAGGTTTTCGGAGGTTTGTTATAAAGAAAGTTGAAAACACTTTTTTATGGCATCTCATAAATTAATGCAACTGAAAAGATGCAGGATGTCTTATAAGTAGTTGAAAATACATTTTAATAACACTTTGGCATTGCTGCTTACAAAACGAATTGGATCGAAGGCGCGTTGCACGAGAATATAAGAAGATGATAGGGTTTTTGATGTAATTTCCGTCCTATTAAGCACAACCCGCGTTTTATCTCTCTTTTTTGAACGAGTTTGAACAAAAAATGGAATATTCCTATCAAAGATGACTTCTAAATTCATTCACCTTTCCATACGTTCCATTGGATTTGATGAAGAGTAACAAATTATTGAGATATTGTTTAAAATGTAAAACTGCATCTTGATTCTAAATTCATCCTATGAGTTTCAATTCCGTCCAAACGCATAGAAACGCCATTAGATTTTCTTCGTCCTACGGATAAACGTAGAAAAAAGGGGTTTCGCTAGGAGAGCTTCTTTTGTCTTTTTTTTTTTTTCACCTCTTACCCCTACAAAGGTTTGAGCTGGACGATTTATCTTTAAGATAATTGAATATGACATTTTAACCAGGTTGGCAAACAAAATCGAACTGGTTTCAGTTACAGATATAAATTCCCTCTAAAGTTTACAGTTGCTTCACAGCGATATAAATGTGGAAAAGCTCAGGCGTTCGCCTTTTTGTCCACCTAAAATATTCATAAGTATTACAAGCAATCAAGAGTTAATGAACAATCAACAAAGCATCCTATTACACTAGTAACCCCACAATCTGATGCTATTATAATTTTCAGCAATGTCAGGAATGCTCACGAACCCCTAACATTTGCCAGAAAACTTACTACTAGCTCAAGGTATCTTTCAAATAAGCTTCAAAATTGCATTTTTTTATTTTTTTTTTATCAAATGTTAAATTCAGTCCTCTATATGTGTAATACGCGCGCGACGCTCAAACCTTTGTAGACTACTTTTTTTTTTAAATTAATCTACTATAAAATCAAATATTAAAAATCCATCATCACCCTCGTGGCGAACAGAAATAGTTTTTGCAGTGCTACAATAATTATTAAAAAGTCGTTATGACAGCTATCCATATAAAGTAATCCGTTAGAGATAACTTCGTCAAGATACATAATTTGTCAATTCATAAAAAAAAATCACTGGATAACTGATCAAAATACAGTTTTAACGTGTGAAATGCAGTGTCTCTTAAATTCTGTAAGTGTTGCTAAACGTTTGATATGTCTAGGCATCGAATTGAAAACATTTATTCCTTTATAATATAATGAATTTTGTGAAGCACAAGTCAAGAAATGTGGTGTTCTTATTTCAACCGCGTTTCTAGTATTATATCTATGAAAGTCACTTCCTCTTTCAATTCGATCACACAAATATCGAGGCAGCAAACCGTTAACTACTTTAAAAAGGAACACCATAGTCAAATATACAATTCTTTGCTTCACCGACAACCATTGTAAGGCGTCTAACATCAAAGTTGAGGAAGTGAATCTATTACATCTCAAAATCAAACGCATTATTTTATTCTGCAAGCGCTGTAATCTCGATATTTGTGTTGCATGGGCCAGAAATAAAATGGAAGGGCAAAAGTCAAGATGAGGAGAGATGATTGATTTGTATAGCTGTATTTTACTGGCAATAGTTAAATCGTTTTTCAGTCGACATAGAATTCCATACTTCTTGGCAATTTTCTTGATGACATTGTCAATGTGAGAGTTGAACTTAAGTGTGTCATCAATAATCACGCCAAGATATTTAATCTCCCGAACGCGATCAATAGTCTCATCATCAATTACAACAGAGACGTTCTTATTTACTCGATTCCGCGAAATTACCATAAATTTAGTTTTACTTGTATTCAATTTTAACTGCTTATACTTCAACCATCTACTTAGAGAACGCAAATCTTCATTCAAGTGTAAAACGGCATCATCTAAATCCTTACCTTAAATGAATAACACAGTATCATCTGCAAAAAGATTAATGTCGCAAATTCGTAAAACACGTCGCAAGTCATTGTCATTAATATACATAATAAATAACAGGGTCCCTAATACACTTCCCTGGGGCACTCCAAGGGTATTCCCCACGGGACTGGAAACAGAATCATTAAAAACAGTCCGTTGAGTTCTGTCAGACAAATAGCTTTCAAACCATTTATATGCAGTACTCGTAATTCCAAAGCGCTTGATTGATCTTAACAATAAGGGCCTAGAAATTGTTTCAATTGTCTTGAGAACAATGAGCGTTAATATTCATACAATGCCCTCTAATAGGATTTCTGTTGTAACTAATTAACTAACGCATCGGAACAAACCTATTACCTGTGTTCAAATCCCATGCTCATTTTTTTTTATTTAATTTTTTTGCCGCTGGTTTTTATGATGTTTTCAAAACATGTTCTAAGACCAGTATTTAGTTTTATAAGCACCGCATCTTGCGCTTTTTAGGTTGTATAAATGTATTAAATGATATAAATTAAAGTTTTATTGTTTCTATGCGTAAGTAATTGAAAAATATTTCCAAGTCAGTTGGCGTGGTTGGTAAATCAGTAATTTTCTATATTATCAGGTAGGTACATCAACGAAAAGTGTGAATCAATTACATGTATGACTTTTCCTTCCTATTCTTTGGTATTGAAGGCACCGCGTGATAAACACGCCAAGAGTCAGCCAGTATATTTACATGCTAATGTTTTGAACAATTTTGTAGTTGGGCAGTATTAAATTGGATCCAATTGGCATCAACTTGCTATAATTACATTAAATTTTCAACGCTTTGTCATGGATATATCCTGAAAAGGATCACCAATTCTATTCATGTTTCAGTTCATTCGACAATGATTTTGCTAATCAAACTATGTAAAGTATGAGCGTAAATAGGTACCATCATTTGATACTCAAATTGTCAGCCTGTTTGAATTACAAACCATAATTTCTCCACTCATACTTGTAAACTTGGTAAAATATACACGAAGCGCTATCACAAGGAATGCTATTTATACCAACACAACACTATCACAATGTATCAGAAATTCATCCATGCGAGTCACGTTGAACCGCAGAATTATCAATCCTTGGTTGCCCTTTTTGCAACTTTTCCAACAAGATAGGTATTCAAATTTCCTGCCAAGCATATCAATCGCTGGTTTAAATTGACGGAAAAGGTAGGATTCTGACTCTGTGCTATATTTTAGGCAGACCTCTGGTGAAAAAAAAACCAAGCATATCTTTCCGCTTGACAAACCTCACGGCAGCTGGCTTGGTATCTTATTTAGCCATCATAAGGAACACCCAACTGAGAATATGTACAATCAAGAGAATAAAGCCGGTCTCGGTTTCCAGAAAACATGGATCTTTTCGGGAATTTGCTTAAATTTGAAATATTTACGTTATCTCAAGGTCATTAATTTAGGCTTCAAAAGCTTGAGCCTGCAGGGTGGAATACTAGCACCGAATACTGGGAACGAGGATTGGTAACTCCTCCAGAGAGAACACAGTGTATAGAACCCCGTCTATATTCTGATTAAGGACGAATGATGACTCGAAAGTTGAAGCGAACATGTCTGCACATACATTGATCATGAGAATGATTATGAAGCTATGGCACGCCACTCTGCCCTCTTCTGTTATTAAGCTAAAGCGTCTGCCCCAGGGATGTTCGGTTTTGTATCATTTTCGGTATTTGATTTACGTCCTTTGCTCTCTTCGGCTTACATGGGACGGTAACTTTTTCACAAGATATTGAAATGAAAATCCTTTTTCCAGGAAGTAGCACCAATCCTTATTATGGATTTGCTCTAAACTTTTTGGGGAAACTAATTTAATTTGAGCACTTCGACAGTTGCTAAGAGATTGTATTGAACAACAGTCAAGAGGAGATG
This sequence comes from Ochlerotatus camptorhynchus, assembly GCF_037179485.1. Lineage (NCBI taxonomy): Eukaryota > Metazoa > Arthropoda > Insecta > Diptera > Culicidae > Ochlerotatus > Ochlerotatus camptorhynchus. The sequence continues at coordinate 282,610 of NW_027040885.1, forward strand.
TGATCCATGCGCTGTTTTTTTTCTGTTCGGTTCAACGCGCTAGTTTGGTATGGGTACGCAAAAGTATGAAATGGTCAAAGATATTTTCATATGATTATGTGCAATTTAGTGGGCTGTTTAAGTAATATTCTTCTCTAAATTATGTTATTTATATTCTAAAGTAGGAAATCATGATTTTGCAGATCTTTGAGCACCTGCACGCGCTTTAAACTTGTTACCCATTTATGGGTTCCAATAACTTATTTTTCTAAAAGTGCACATATCCATTTTTTGTGTGTTGCAAAAAAAAATCTTTTTCTTGGCACCTAATTTAATGGATTTCGATACGCTTAAACCAGTTGCTCATTTAGGGCGATAGTGATTGATCATAAGATTCAACATGATTATTTATTAATGGGTAATCATAAATGATATTTATAATTATTAAATTTGCCTTATTATCCACTAACCATACATTTTCGATGCATTATTGATAAACCACTAATCTTAATCATTTGTCTCATATACTATTTTCATCTGTAATCTGTAATTATAATCACTGAAAATTAATTCATCAATAAATAATCATTCGTTCATCAAGAAAAACCACAGATCGTGCTGTTCTGCTTTTTGATTATTCATATATTAGGTGTGAGTGTCCTTAATTCGGTTAAAACCCCTAAAAAAAATAACAAAAATTACCTTGTACGCACAAGGCACTATACTCAGGCTACCAATAAAATCCTGGGAAAATACATTCTCTCATACGAGCACCGCAGGCACAGGAACTAAATAGAAATCCACGGTTGCTAACAGATGGTTGAACGAATGTGACTCTGCACATAGACTTGGAGTTGTCAGCAGTAGAACAAAATAGTCGAGAAACTGAAAGAATGCGCTGCGTCACTCACTGGCAGATTGGCAGTTCCTTGACTCTTGCTCGTCCATTTATGAAGCCGTGAACTACTTTGCATCCTTTGCAACCTCACTACTTACATAGTGAGGTCATGAGCCAGGCATTAATTGACTGTGTGCCTCTGAGAAGACCTAATCCAAAACCTGCATAGCCTAATACTCAATTACGACACTTAAAGCGATTGAAAATGAAGGCCCTGCGTAAATACTGTCTATCTCGTAACCAAGTGATTGTATTTTTTAGCAAGCAATGAAACAAAAACTTTACAAAACATATGCAAACCAACCTTCCGTGTAATCCGAAGCTAGTCTGATAGCTGGTGAAGACCCTTCAACCTTTTACTTAAGGCGTAGTCAGTTACTGAATTACAATCTCCAATCCAATTTTATTGTATCTGTTCGTTCCATGCATATGAACCATACTAGTTATAAATATGTATGTTATGATCTTATTACCTAATTCAAAAAGACAATTTACAGCCAAATAGGTAATAAAAAAATAAATAATAAGCACACATTATCTACCATAAACGTTCTCTAAATGGGTAAAACCTGAACCGTATGATTAAGAATCGGCATGTGTTCTTAGTAGATTTGGGGACGGTCAGCTTCAATGAGCATTTCCAAATAACAATAAATAAGGTAACTTTCAGACTCGACCTCCTCCGATTTGTATTAAACTTTGCTTAATTGTTTCTTTTTCATTCACATTTGAGCTATTCGAGAACGTCACTTTCAATCAAAATGACGTATTTTACAAAGCTGTAGGAAAACAAAATTGCATTTCAAGAAAAATATGCAAATTATTTTGATTCAAAACCCGATAAAGGAGATTAAAAATGACCAGCATCAATATTTTTCAATATTTTTCATTATAAAGCTTATAACAAACACTATCTTCAGTGAAAATTTCATGTTGGGCACATAAAAATAAACCAATTTTATAAAACAACATCTTTAAGCTAATTTTAGAACTTTTTTTTATATTTATTCATTTGTAATATATTACAAAGAAAACGGTTTTGAAAGTTTAAAATTAGTTTTCTGGGCAAAATTTCATAAAAGATTTAAAGAAAAAGTTAAATTCTTTTCCAAAAGTTTTTTTCTACGAATTTTGATAATTTTAAAGTATTTAACTGAAGAAAGCATTTTTTATCGGAACTTCCCTTCTGTTCTCGCCGTTTGTTGATGGAACATCTTTGAAATTATAAGCATTTCCATTTATTCCTCAAAAATTCTTCAAAGTTCTAACAATGTTTGTGAAGTTTATGGAACTGCCCTGAAGTTTCTTGAAGTTTGCAAAGCTTCCCTGAAGTTTTCACTAATTTACTGATAATGAACTGAAATTAACCTTAATATATCCAACCCTCTCTGGATTTCCTAGAGCTTCTTAGAGTTTCTGTGATGATTCTGAATTTATTTTCAAATCAACTAAACTTCCCTGAAGTTTTATGGATCAAACATAGATTTTTTTGAACTCGTTAAGACCCTCTACTCCAAACTTTTTTAATTTTAAATTTCTTGAGAAAAGTTGTTTACATACGACATTTATGGCGGTAATCTCCAACTCGCATCCATGTTTAATGCCAACCTGGTTTGGATGCTTGCTTAGAGTCCTTTTTTTTTTTTGAATTTTAGTCATTTTAACGCTCTTGGGCTATTCGTGACTTGTCCGGGGGTGAGATTCGAACTCGAGACTGTGGCGTGAGAGGTATGGATGCTAACCACTACACCGGAGTCGCCCCCATAGAGTCGTGTTGATTAACTGAAACGTCGACATTAAAGCAGCCTACCATTCTTGATCGGGATTTATTCCGAGGATAGTACCGGTTCGAGGTTTCCATACCACCTTTAGAGCTTTTCAAGAGACAGATTTCACTGTGTCGAACTTGTCGATTTCTATTAAAATCAAGTTTATGATGTTTCTCTTAAAATACGCCTTCATCAAATATTGATAAATTGGGGCAAAAAAAAAATCTACGTGCAGCATTTGAACGCATATGTACTTTTTCTGTGTAATTTCAAAACATATAAAGGGTAAATCAAGGCATTGACAAAACCTGTATCCATGCCCAAGCAACATTTCAAGTTTTATCGCGGTTTTATTGAATTTTGCAAGTCAAAATCATGGTCTACCGAACCCTCATAAAACCTAAATTGTTATTTGGCTTATTGCTAAGGGATAAATTAAGTCGTAGAGCGCTAAAGGACAACCACTCAAGTAAAATTTTAAGTTTTATGAAATACTACAAAGCTACCATATAAGCAACATTCATAAATCCCTGGTCAAGGCTGCTTTGCTATTTATTCTTCTTCTTCCTTTTCGCATATCAAGCTTATTGCTTATCGCATATTAACTTATTGCGTGCTCTTAACTTAGTGCTCTAAATGCACTTCCACAGTTATTAATTGAGAGCTTTCGATGCCAATACCAATTCATGAATTTGTATATTGTGTGGCAAGCACAATGATACTCTATGCCCAGGGAAGTAGAGACAATTTCCAACCCGAAAGATTCTTTCGACCGGTCGGGAATCGAACCCGCCGCCTCCGGCTTGGTAATACCGTGCCTTTACTGACTAGGCTATGAGTCCCCCTACTTTTGCTATTGATGCATCCACCAAAACCTCATTAAGACTAGAATCTGTCTAGTTGGCCCACCTTGGAGAGGGTTCTGAAGGGTGTAATCGCTAAGCGCATCAAAATTGATTTACTATAAAAAGGTTGTGTGTCGAACGCACTTAGAAACCGTATTTAAGCTATAATAAAAGCTATTTGGCAACAATAAAACCTTTTTCGAGTCATTTAGCCTAGCCGCTAGCTAAATCCACTGGAAAAGCATCTATAAAGATAGAAAGAGATTCATACTTTCCAAAATTATTTAAATAGTTCTCATAAACTGGGCTAGTTTTAGGTGTCACATTGAACCTTATGATCCTAGTCCGTTCAGATTTATGGAGGCAAAGTTGCCTGCAAAAGGCTAAACGTCAAAGTTTGTTTATCTTTCGATAGATGCGCTGTGTGATCCAACGTTCTTCCAGGCGATGGATTGGAAGCAGTTACTCAGAAAGTATGCAAAACTGTTTTACAATATTTCGAATTTCGCAACAGCTGGAAGCTCAATCGTTCCCGAAAAAGATCTCCTTCTTCCGGATGGTTCCCAAAGTGCACCATCAAACAACGTAGGAATGTACGCTTGAATACATTTTTTTCGAAGAGTTGACCCTTTCGTTGAACAAAATCGCTGCTATGGATCGGAGACCAGCTAATCTCCACTAACTGACAGTTTCAGTGGTTTGCTGTCGGTACTGATGAAGTTATTCCAATCGTCATCTATTTGAAAGATCTGGAGAATGCTGGTGTGTTTTTAGACTGTTTCGACAATGTTTTATAAATTCGAGGGCCACGTTCACTTGACTCTGCTCCACCAGATCCTCAGTCGTTGATGGTACCGGTTCAGCTGGACGTGCTGGTTCTTCTAAAGAAGCAAATTTGTCTGAAATCGATTGCCCTTCGATCGTTAGCATCGCTTGAATTTTTCATCCTACTTCGTCTATCCTTCGAGATTTCCTTGGCATAAATTTGTCTTTTATTCACTATGAGGATCCATCTTTTACGCTTTCAGTAATGGAGTAATGAGGATTTTATGGTTTTATGAAGCCAAAAAAGCAACAATATATGCTTTTTGCACTAATTTAAAATCTAATGTACTATGGCGACTTTTGTAATGATAGAACACATTTAAAGAGTATTTTATTAATACATTAATAAACAATTACCAATGATATTTATGATTGATGATTTCAGAACACTTTTATGGAGGGATTGAGAGCTGCTTTAAATTTATTTTTAAAACAATACAGTTCTGGATTCTATCGCCAGACTATCAATGGGGCCTAAATCAGCAGAAACGTGTATTACTAAGCAGGAATGTTGTACACTTTGAAATGCTATGCTTTTTTTTTATATCTTTATTAAGGAGACTTTCAGCAAATGCTATGTGTTAACTATATTGATTATCCATTGCCGTTGTAAAACCATGAGGAATCATAGTGGATGCCACTGAATTGTTACTTGGGCAAGGATACGTCGTGTTTCATGCACGGCAAATGAATCACGGCTCATATTTGAGTCCCGTTTACTCAAATTTGCAAAAGCGTAGGTCATTAATAGAATATGTAAATTTTTACTCAAAGATGAGTAAATGTAAAACAATACTCAAATATGAGCTTAATTTATTTTCCGTGTAGTATCGTTTAGCCAATATTGAGCACTCAAACACTTTATTTACCTCGATGAAAAATAAATGATTTTTTTAAAAGATAAACTCCAATTTAATTTAAAGGGAATCTAAATCTGAGTATAGTCCAAAAGAAGTAAATGAAAACTTATATTCTGTAATAGTTTCTAGAAAAATAACAGGAAGTTTCCAAGAGTGTTTTCGATATAAAGGCCGACCATCGAAGCATTGTAGATGTGTTGTCAAACATGGACTGGGAGAACATTCTCGATCATGACGACGTTGAGGCCGCTGCGCAAACTTTTTCTCATGTCTTGGCATATGTCATTGACAGACACGTCCCGAAAAGAATTCAACGCAAAGACTCTCACCCTCCCTGGCAGACGATTGAGCTGCGTAGGTTGAAGTCGATCAAGAGAGCAGCATTGAGAAGATTTACGAAGTATCGCACGCTTCCTCTGAAACATCACTACGTGAGGCTTAATCACGAGTATCAGCGAGCCAGTCGTCGATGCTTTCTGCGATTTCAACGAGGTATTCAGCGTAACCTTAAACTTCACCCGAAATCCTTCTGGAACTACGTGAACGAGCAACGCAGAGAATCTGGCCTCCCATCGTCAATGGAATTGAACAGTGAAGTCGCTTCCACTCCGCAGGATATTTGTCGCCTTTTTTCTGTCAATTTTGCCAGTGTGTTCACTGATGAGAGACTAAGTGACGACCATGTTTCCCTCGCAGCCAGGAACATCCCACTAAATGGTCAAACGCTGAGTGCAATTGATGTCAACGTTGAGATGATTTCTAACGCTGCAACGCAGCTCAAATCGTCCTTCAACCCTGGACCCGATGGAGTTCCGTCCGTGTTTTTGAAGAAACATATTGCTTGCTTGTTAACTCCACTTCACCGTCTATTCCGGATGTCTCTCTCCAGTGGTATATTTCCATCCTTCTGGAAATGTGCACACATGTTTCCTGTCCACAAAAAGCGAAGCAAACGAGCCGTGGATAACTATCGTGGAATTACATCGCTGAGTGCTGTTTCGAAACTATTCGAGCTTGTTATTATGGAACCGTTGCTCTCTCACAGCAAGCAGTATCTGAGTGCTGATCAACATGGGTTTACTGGCGGTCGCTCTACAACCACCAATCTGCTATGCCTCACATCCTACATTACCGATAGTATGACTGAACGGGTACAGACGGACGTTATATATACCGATCTATCCGCGGCATTCGATAAGTTGAATCATGACATTGCGATTGCTAAACTTGACAGGCTTGGGGTGAGCGGTAATCTCTTGAGTTGGTTCCGTTCGTATCTTACTGGTCGCCAACTTATGGTTGCTATAGGAGATTGCAAATCAGCTAGCTTCTTTGCCACATCAGGTATACCGCAGGGAAGCCATCTGGGACCGTTGATTTTTCTACTCTACTTCAACGACGTGAACCTGGTTATCGAAGGACCTCGATTAGCATATGCAGACGACCTCAAAATATTTTTACGAATTTGCTCGATCGCTGACTGCCACAATCTTTAACATCAGCTTAATGTCTTTGCCAGTTGGTGTACTTTAAATCGAAAGGTAGTGAACCCAGCAAAGTGCTCTGCCATAACGTTCTCACGAAAAAAGCAACCGATTGTATTCAGCTATGACCTGCTTGGAACGACACTCGAACGCGTGAATCAGGTGAAAGACCTGGGTGTGGTGTTGGATTCACAGCTAACATTCAGGCAACACATTTCTTATGTCATCAATAAGTCGTCTAGGACTTTAGGATTCATCTTCAGGATAGCTAAGAATTTCACCGATGTCTACTGCTTAAAATCTCTTTACTGCTCCCTCGTACGATCGACGCTTGAGTATTGTTCTGCGGTTTGGAATCCGAATTACAACAATGGTGCCGAGAGAATCGAATCTGTTCAACGTCGCTTTCTTCGTTTTGCGCTTCGTAGACTGCCCTGGAGAGATCCGCTTCGGCTGCCCAGCTACGAGAGTCGCTGCCAACTGATAAACCTTGAACCTCTCCGGATTAGAAGGGACACCAACAGAGCTTTGATTATCGCCGACACTCTACAGGGACGAATAGATTGTGAGGCTATCCTAAGGCAAATTGACCTAAACGTGCAACTCCGACCACTCCGTAACAACCTCATGCTGAGACTGCCACTGCGTCGCACGAACTACGGGGCATATGGTGCGATTTGCGGACTACAGCGTGTGTTCAATAGAGTCGCATCTGTATTCGACTTTCACCTCACACGTGATGCGCTTCGTCGGAGATTCTCATCTGTTTTCGCCGGCCGCAGTGACTGACAGAGAAAATTAGTGTATTTCCATTTATGTTTTTTTTTACATTCTGACCATGTTGCTTTGTTTTTCTTTCTGTGATTATTTGACATGTAATTTTACTATTATTATTTTTATGATTAGTATTATTAACATCATTTGGGCTACAGCCAGCCTGTTGATGTATGGCAACAATAAACAATGATATGTTTCAATAAATCATAGCACAAAACCGTATGATCGAAATAAAGTCTAAAACAATGCTGTAGGAAAATAAACTATTTTTTCAGGAAAAAAAATTATTAAACAACACTTCAAGAGCTAAACATAATTTTAGTTACATGTGGCACATAACGTATAATGTTTCGTATCTATTTTGGGTCAAATGGACAATCATAATTTGGAATTATTATTAGAATTCATGGCCAAGTCAGCCAAGATGATCTCTCCAATATTGAATTGTGCAAAGTTGACTGAAACACTTTATCAAAAAGTACTCATCAAGTAATCTTCATTTATCATCAAACGATTAAAAATTTCGATCTAATATTTTGGGCATCCCTGTGCCACGGACTAACTGATACAATCACTTTTCGCTTCCATTGCTGAAAAGGGCTTTCGTCTCGTCATTCAATCTGTGCAAAGTGACGACACAGACTGGAAAAGACAAGACTGGCTACGAGATAGAGAGAGATTGAAATATGAAGAGAGGTGGAGTGAGTGGGTAAGAGGCTCTGAAGTGGCCAGATAAAAGGCAGCATTGGCAGTTCTGTTCTGAAATACAGTTTTTATGTGCAGCACCAGTATTCGGTCAGCACAACAAGGCAAAGTCGAACCAAAGGAGTGAAGAGGCCTGAGAGAAGGGGTGGGAATAATTTTTGATAAAATGAACTCGGAAAGAAACTCGTCCATGCCTCACTAATTTACTTAATTATCGAAGCTCTCGTAAATGCTGAGCACGCTTTTCGTGCGTCTCTATGGTTAGCCTTTGATGGGTTGAGAGATCCTCTTATGTTGTTTAAATACTGGCAACACAAAAGTGTCTATTTTTCTGTAAAAGTCTCACATAAGGGAGCACATTTTAATATTCAATGAACGAGTTTTCCAATTAGGCTGCGGATATTATAGAGGAATAATCTTGGCAGTTCCGTTGTGGATTATCTCAACACAACGGTTTAAATGCGCATTTGTTTTCACAAGTTGATGGAAACTTCAAATAGATAAAACCTGATTGCCTGATTGCCTGATATCAAAAGATCGGCCAATTTGCATTCAAAGCATGAATTTGATTATTGTCATTCTGTACTAAGTTTGTATAAAAATGTCTACCTACCAGATTGGTCCAAATTGGCAATCCAAATCAGATCTGTTGACATTTCGCAGGCAATATCAGATGCATCGTTACCATAGAACGCAACCTTTTACTCCTTTTTTCGTAAATCCTATCAAGTATCCTTTATGACAATGAAATGAGGGTTTTCATGAGCTCAATTACGCCTCCTAGTTCAGCAGAAAAGTAAACACCACGAGGATCCGGGTCCAAATAAAAATCTAAATTCAAAGTATCGCCTAATCCCCTTGTTGTCAGCAGGGTTTAAAGTTAATTAAAACAATTTAATTTATTCGAACGGTGAACGAAAAGACCGAAGCATGGCCAAGTGTAACCTGATTCCTAACCTTTGTCACGTGTTTTGAGGCCAAATCGTCTTTAAATGGAAGGATTCATGAACCAATGAGAGCCAACCCACTCTGACAGTGTCACTGAATGAGGTCGAATAAGGAGCGTGAATGTTGCAGGAAAAAGGGTTTGAAATCCCACAACGGGTGTGCGATGGATTCGTAGAAAGGAGAAATTTTAGACAGTTGAGTGTCGCACAGAGAATGACTTTCATTTATTTTACCCCAAGGATCGTGATCTTACGGAGAACGGACAATTTTAACGGACGGTTACACGGACTATCGCTATGGGCTGGCTGGAACAAGAGCAAAGAATGAAAGGTAAGGATCAAATAGTAGAAGTCCTGAATTATTAATTGATGGGAAGGATTCAATTCGTCTTTAATGGGTTTATGCACTAAATTTGATGTTTTAATTAATTACTTTTCCTGATTTTATTGTTATAGTTGTGAATTTTTTTATCAAGTAGCTGCAGTGGAAGATTTTGATATCACCAGTGACTGACGTTATTAAAAACAGTCATAATAGAGAATTTTGATCTCGCTATAGAGAGAGATTTTTTTGGCAATCGAACGAATTATCTTTTTAGATATCTCAATTCTAAGTTTAACACCTCATCTCACTGCGTCCTAGCAAGAAGTACGGTCGACTTGTTTCACGCTCCGTTGTTTTGGAAGTTTTCTCGGTATGCGCTTGATATAAATTATCAGTTTTTTTCTCACTAAGTGACTCCTGGCATAGTTCCCGGTAAATTGATCGAAAAGTGAGTTTTTATTAAGTAGAAAGTGTCATTTTCGGAACGATTAATCCGTGCTATTGGTAATTCGCAAACCAATTTGGGCATCATCGTTGCGTGGTCACGCATACGCGCTCACGCATACACGCTCCCGTATCATCATCATCGACATCTACATCTACATCGTTCATCAATCATCGTGCGCCTGTGTGCGCTGAGTGCCGCGCCTCGATCAAGTGCACCACAACGAAGGTCATCCACGCAGCGCGTCTCTTCCAGCCATCTGTGTAAACGCCTACACATATAACGCTCGGTGGTAGTAGTATAGAATTATCAGATAAGTTTTTGTTTTTTTTTTGCTTCTTTTCCTCCCCCATTAGTTAAATTTTCATTTTGTATTTCTGTGTTTGTAGTGTTTTCTGTGTATTGTGTCTGTGCGTTCAGTGGGAGAGCGTTTTGCGCTCCCACTAGTTGAACAAAATGGATGTTTTGTCAGAAGACGACATGGATGACCATTCATCTCAGAAAAATGATGATGTCATCCATGGTTCGTCGTCTCAGTCTGTCAATGGGCAGGCTGAGAAAAGCTCCAGATTGCGGGCCTACCCGAATGACTCGACTGGCCCATGGGTTGTCTATTTTCAGCCCAAAAACAAACCCTTGAATGTTGTTCAGATATCTGATGATCTGACAAAGCGATTCTCTGCCGTGACCGAAATAACGAAAGTTAGGCACAACAAACTTCCGTGTGACCGTCGCTAACCTGAAACAGGCCAATGTAATTGCTGTTTCCCAGTTTTTCACACTGGAATATAGGGTGTACATTCCAGCCTCTGATGTGGAGATCGAAGGCGTGGTCACTGAGGCGAGCCTGAACCCCAAGATACTAGAGAAGCAAGTGGTTGGCCGATTCAAGAACCCCTTGCTTCCTCCGGTAAAGATACTGGCCGTTCATAGAATGAAGTCAGTATCGCTCAGCGAGGGTAAAAAGAGTTTTACCCCCACAGACTCGTTTCGGGTGACCTTTTCTGGATCTGCCCTTCCTCAATACATCGAGCTGGGAAAACTTCGTCTTCCTGTGCGGTTGTTTGTACCTCGGGTCATGAACTGCCAGAATTGTAAGCGGTTGGGACATACGGCCTCCCACTGCGGCAACAAGGCACGCTGCTCCACATGCGGGGAGAAGCATGAGGATGGCGCCTGCGCAGCTACTGCACCAAAATGCGTGTACTGCAACGGAACTCCTTCTCATGTTCTCTCGTCGTGCCCGGCGTACAAACAGCTCGGGGACAAAATGAAACGCTCCCTTAAGGAACGTTCCAGGCGGTCTTTTGCAGAAATGCTTAAGACAGCCACGCCATCGACCAATGACAAAAATCCCTTTTCTCTTTTGTCAGATGACGAGACTGACTCTGACTTGGCTGAGGAGGGAACTTTTTTCAGTTTTCCGGAAGGTTCTGCACGGAAACGAAAGCGCATCCGTTCGCGGATTGTTGCAAATAAAGAACCCCAAATCAGCTTGCCCAAATTAAGGAGTGGTGGAAAAAAGGAGACTTCTACTCCTCCTGGATTCCGCAGAACTGACTATACCCAGGATTTTCCACCTCTTCCGGGGACATCCAAAACCCCTGATGCCCCAATTTTAAGAACAGAAACCCCTTCTTCATCTGGGCTGTTCTCATTTGATGACATTGTGGACGGTACTCTCAAATACCTCAACATTTCTGATCCTCTCAAAAGCATTGTCCTCACATTGCTTCCCACTGTGAAATCCTTCTTGAAGCAATTGACTTCAAAATGGCCCCTTCTTGCAGCTATCATCTCCTTCGATGGATAATTTTCCAAACGAGGTCGGGGATTTGATCACTGTTCTACAGTGGAATTGTCGAAGTCTTATTCCGAAATTAGATTTGTTCAAGTATTTAGTCCATAACAATAATTGTGATGCATTTGCCCTCTGTGAAACATGGCTCTCTTCAGAAATTGATCTCCCTCTTTATGATTTTAACATTATTCGATTGGATCGTGAGGATTCACGTGGAGGAGGGGTACTTTTGGGGATCAAAAAGTACCATTCCTTTTATAGAGTGAATCTTCCCGAATTCCCCGGTATTGAAGTTGTCGCATGTCAGGCTACCATTAAAGGTAAGAGCCTTTGTATTGCTTCTGTATATATTGCTCCTAGAGTATCTGTTAATCGCAAACTACTTTTCTGCATATGTGCGGTACCTCCCGCTCCATGGTTGATCATGGGAGATTTTAACTCCCACGGTACAGGCTGGGGGGAGCTGTACGATGATAACCGTTCTACTTTGATTTATGATCTCTACGACAACTTCAACATGACAATACTTAACAATGGAGAAGTAGCACGTTTGGCTGGTCCATCCTCGAATGGTAGCAGATTAGACATCACCTTTTGCTCCAATTCACTATCGTTGGATTGCACTTGGCATGTAATCCAGGATCCGCACGGTAGTGATCATCTGCCGATCAAAATTTCGATTGCCAGTGGGTTCAACTCGTCAGAATCCGTTAACGTCGCGTATGATCTAACCCGTAACATCGATTGGACTAAGTTCCAATCCGCGATAGACGATACAGTATCGTCAGTGGAAGAGCTTCCGCCGTTGGAGGAATATAATTTCCTCTCTAATCTCATCGTCGACAGCGCACTTCAAGCTCAAACACGACCGGTGCCGCGATCGTCAATCCGTAAGAAAACACCATCGCTCTGGTGGGATCAACAATGCACGGAGGTTTACCGTAAAAAGTCCGACGCGTTTAAACTTTTTCGGAAACGCGGAACACGCGAGCATTTCGACGCATACACATCTCTTGGACGCGAACTCAAGAGCCTCATCAAGGCCAAAAAACGGTGTTACTGGCGGCAGTTTGTAGACGGATTGTCGCGCGAAACGTCTATGAATACGCTTTGGAGTACGGCGCGAAGAATGCGTAACCGGTCTACTAACAACGAAAGCGAGGAATGCTCGGATCAATGGATTCTTAAATTCGCGCGAAAAGTGTGTCCGGATTCCGTGCCGTCGCAGTTGATTCCTCGCGAAACCGCGAATTCGGTAGACGAAATCAGTCAGCCTTTTTCAATGGTGGAACTTTCACTCGCTCTCCTTTCGTGTGCCAATTCTGCCCCGGGATCTGATAGAATCAAGTTCAACTTGCTGAAAAACCTCCCAGACGTACAATCAGTTCTTGGAGCTCAATATTGTTCCCGACGATTGGAGACAAGTAAGGGTGATAGCCATTAAAAAACCTGATAAACCCGCGTCAGATCACAATTCGTATCGGCCCATCGCGATGCTGTCGTGTATTCGGAAATTGATGGAGAAAATGATACTTTTTCGCCTCGACAAATGGGTTGAGACGAACCACCTTCTTTCAGATACTCAATTTGGTTTCCGTAGGGGTAAGGGAACGAACGACTGTCTCGCGTTGCTTTCCTCGGAAATTCAGTTAGCTTTTGCTAAGAAAGAGCAAATGGCTTCTGTGTTCTTGGATATCAAGGGGGCTTTCGATTCAGTATCCGTTGAAGTTCTTTCAGAGAAACTCCACGCTTGTGGATTGTCTCCATTAATGAATAATTTTTTGTACAATTTTCTGTCAGAAAAACATATGAGCTTTTCTCATGGAAACTCTACAGCTTTTCGATTTAGCTACATGGGTCTTCCCCAAGGCTCATGTTTAAGCCCCCTTTTGTACAATTTCTACGTTAGAGAAATTGATGTCTGTCTTAGTGACAATTGCACGTTGAGACAACTAGCAGATGACGGCGTAGTGTCTATCACAGGGCCAAAAGAGGTTGACCTGCAAGGACCCTTACAGGATACCTTGGACAATTTGTCTACTTGGGCTATTCAGCTAGGTATCGAATTCTCCACGGAGAAAACTGAGTTGGTCGTTTTTTCTAGGAAGCATAGCCCAGCACAACCGAAGCTTCAACTTTTGGGTAAACCGATCACTCATTCCATGTCTTTTAAATATCTCGGGGTGTGGTTCGATTCCAAATGCACCTGGAGATCCCACATTGAGTATCTGAGACGAAAATGCCAACTAAGGATCAATTTCCTTCGATCAATTACCGGAACGTAGTGAGGAGCCCATCCACAAGATCTTCTGACGTTGTACCGGACAACGATTTTATCGGTTCTAGAATATGGTAGTTTTTGTTTCCAGTCGGCAGCCTGTATGGAGGAGAAGACTGAACCACCAGCTGGAACTGCTCTATGACGAGCCCAGTATCCAGAAAGTTGTTAACGCTGAAAGCGGAAGTGTACAATGGGCAGGAATGCCGCACTAAAATCCTGCATGAATCGTGATTGTCTCGAATCCGACCAGTACAAGGCGCAGAGGGGCGCAGCAAGCTAGCTGGTTAAACCAAGTACAGCCTGATATATGAACTGTGGAACGCTCGAGAAACTGAAGACAAGCAGCAATGAGCCGAGTTAGTTGGCGCAACATTGTACATCCTGAAAAACGTCGGTCGGTCAAAAGTAAGTTTGTATGTATACGCGATTATCCTGTTGCAATAAAAAAATAATGAAACTGATTTCGAGGAAGATTCACGCCATGGAGATATAATTTGATTGTAAAAGCCCCCAAGCCGTAAACTGTGCTCTCTTGATGATTCTGAATGGATGCTTTGAATGACCATTGCATCATTCGTGATTATTATCATCAATGGAAACAGAAAGCGTGGCTGAAAATCCGTTTTCACTTTTGTGAACCCAATTCCAAACCTATCAAACGCAAAAACGCCATCTTAGTTCCCATGCTGTATCAGATATAACTTACCGAGCAGTGGTGGAGGCGTTTCAAAGCCCACGAGCTATTCAGATCCGCATAATGATACTATTTATGCCTCAATATAACCATAAAAATAAAAGATTAACATATTTTGCACCGAAATCAACCCAGACTCGGATGGTTTTGGCAGCATTCACTCCACCCAAACTCAGCCCACTGTAGTGTCCAGGGCAAAGTGCGATACATTCCTTGATAGGGAAAGAAACGGCGAAGCAAGGACCAAGTCCCAGCGCTTACGGCTTTTGATTCCTTAGTTTTTCTCTTTTTTTACATCTTTGCAGAGGCGTAGGGATCAATTTAAAAGGCAAAAAATAAAAAATAAATTGCGGAATGAAAAACACATATCGATCCGTGAATAGCCCTTCGTATGGAAAACAGTCCACAAAAGAGATAGTCGAGCGAAGATTTCTTTTCTTTTTCTGGCTGATATCAGGCGTGAATATTAAGTAGCGAATAAAAAAAATGAACGGGAGAAAAACGAGACACCAAGCAAGTTCAACCCCCACATCGAAAGCTTATTATAGATGAGCGCAAAAGGAGTTGGAAGAGCGGGAAACGATGCTGAACAGTTATTATTCAGGAACGTTCGAATGTCACGGAAAATTAATAATTTGTCCTTTAAGGAAACCGATAGAAACCGTCCGTGAAGAGGATTATTATTGGTTTGGATTCTGACACGCACTGGGAAGACATCTTCCTTTTGCGAAGCGGATTGGAAATAAATTATTTTTTCCAGTCGCGATTCTGATTTATTTGAACTCCGTGGATTGTTTTTGTTAGCTCGGAATAACAAGGACATAAATCGAACCGAATCGATCTGGAAATATTTGCTCGTGACACAAACAGATGCTTCGATTTGTTTATGTCCAGGAAGCCTTGAACATTAAATAAGATTATATTACAGGAGTCAGTATTTTTTAACTGGGGTTTTGAACTACTGAAGTTCGGAGTCAATAACCTAATTTTTGAATTTTTCACAGAATTTTAAACTTTTACCGAACAATTCCACTGTTCAAAAGTACTGAACAACGACAACGCTGCTATAAATGTGTGAGTATGTTTAGGCTGATGCAAATATTTGTTTTCATTATATGTCCCACTTAAATAGGGGAGGGACGGAAAATGTTTATTATTAAGTTTATAAATTAATAATTTAAAAAAAATGTTTTAGGATAAAGCGCAGAGTAAGTAGCAGTTTTTATTTGGACCACATTTTAAATACACTTTTACGAGTAAGTGTCGTCGGGCGGTCGTGATAAGTTCTTCTGAGGTTTCCTGATTAGTGACTTACCGCGTGCTTAACGTACGTACTGCTATTCTCGCAACTTCTTTAATTCCATTTCACGTCGTAGAAGAACTGTTGAGCCCCGGTAATCGGTGACTACTGTTTTTGGGATTCGCTGGCGTTTTCTTCTCAGTTTTCCTTCCCAGGTAATACGAATCAACAGATTTATGTTGAGTAAACTGGTGTACAACCAAAACCAGTCATATAAATGTTATTGAAACTGTTAAGGTCCGAAGTCGCAACATGCACCTCCACCTCTGTTACCATGTCGTTACTGTCCAACGATGCATTTCCTGCTGCCACACCAGCATACGTACTGCACCCGATGTGCAGTTCATCCTGTTTTTGTTTTATCTTTTCATTCGGTTCTTGATCCCACCGTAGAAAATATAACCATTCCGATTGAGGAAATAAAGCGTTGATGGAATTTCCTTCCTAACGCCCATATAAACACCTCTCATACCTGTGGGGTGTCAAGGCCCAGCTCTGCAGGAAACTTCTCCCAAATGACACGCTTAACCTTTCAATATTACTCCAGCGATCCAGGATCTCTGAAGGAAGATCGCACACACGAACGTATTTAACGTTGTGCCTACCTCTTCAGACTTTCCATCAGTATATCAGAAAGTAAATTGCTTCGCGTTATGTAATAATATATACATTTTCGTTTTTAACTTAAGTTGCATCCATTTCGGAATCTGCATCAAGAGCTTTGAGCATGAGCATGAGCATGATTGACCGCCCACGGTTGCTACTCTATTAGTGACAGATCAGCTGTACTTACACAGAGAACCAATAAACGATGCTTGGGACTAGCAACTTAAACATGAGCCCTGGGGGAGACCCATGTAACTAAATCGTGAAGCTGTAGGGTTTTCATGAGAAAAGCTCATATGTTTCTCTGACAGCAAATTGTACATAAAGTAATTAATCTGGAAGGACTTCAACGGATACTAAATCAAAAGCCCCCTTGATATCCATGAACACAGAAGCCATTTGCTCTTTTTTTTAGCAAAAGCCAACTAAATTTCTGTGGAAAGCAACGCGAGACAGTCATTTGTTCCATTGCTCCTATGGAAACCAAACTGAGTATCTAAGAGTAGGTGGTTCGTATCAACCCATTTTTTCAATTTTCGTATACACGACGCGATGGTTCGGTACGAGATGTAATCTAATGCGGGTTTGCTAGGCTTTTCAATGGCTATAACCCTCAACCGCCTCTAATCATCCGGTACAATATTAGGCTCCAGGAACTGATAAATCAAGTTCAACATGCGCCTCTAAGCGACGTCTGGAAAGTTTTTCAACAAGTTGAACTTGATCCTATCAGCCCCCGGAGCCGAATCGCCACAAGACAGGAGCGCGCGTGAGAGCTCTAGCATTGAAAAAGGCTGGCTGATCTCGTCTACAGAATTCATTGTTTCGCGAGGAATCATCTGAGCCGGCACGGAATCAGGACATACTTTTCTAGCGAAATTGAGAATCCAACGATCCGAGTACTCCTCGCTCTCGTTGTCTGAAAACCGGTTACGCATTTTTCGCGCCGCGTTCCAAAGCGTTCAAGAGCCGTGTACGCTTCGAAATGCACGGGTGTTTCACGTTTCCGGAAAAGCTTAAACGCGTCGAACTTTTTACGCATTGCTGGTCCCACCAAAGGGAAGGAGATTTCCTACGGTTAGAAGTTCCTGGAACCGGCCGAGTTTGAGCTTGAGTGCGCTGTCCAATATCAGATTGGAGAGGAAGTTATAGTCCTCCAACGGTGGAAGACGGGTAAGATCGTACGCGACGTTAAAGGGTTCCGACGGATTGAACCCACTGGCAACTGGAACTTTAATCGGCAAGTGATCACTACCGTGGGGATCTTGAATCACATTCCACGTGCAATCCAGCGATAATGAATTAGAGCAAAATGTGAGGTCTAATCTACTTCCATTCGAGGATGGGCCAGCCAAACGTGTTACTCCTCCATTGTTAAGAATTGTCATATTGAAGTTGTCACAGAGGTCATATATCAAAGTAGAACGGTTTTCATCATACAGTTCCCTTATCCTGCACCGTGGGAATTAAAATATCCCATAATCAACCGTGGATTAGGAAGAACTGAACAGATATCTGAAAGTTGTTTTCGATTAACTGAAACACGGGGAGGAATATACACAGAAGCAATACAAAGGCTCTTGTCTCTAATAAGAGCCTGACATGCGACAACTTCAATTCCTGCGAATTGTGGAAGATTCACTCTATAAAAGG
The DNA here is from genome assembly GCF_037179485.1 of Ochlerotatus camptorhynchus. NCBI lineage: Eukaryota > Metazoa > Arthropoda > Insecta > Diptera > Culicidae > Ochlerotatus > Ochlerotatus camptorhynchus. Next base: position 300,804 of record NW_027040885.1, read on the forward strand.
ACTGGCACTTTTTGATCCCCAAAAATACCCCTCCTCCACACGAACCCTCACGATCCAGTCGAATAATGTTGAATCATAAAAAGGAAAATCGATATCTTAAGAGAGCCAAGTTTCACATAGAGCAAATGCATCACAATCATTATTGTGAACTAAAAAATTGAAAGATTCTAATTTGAGAATAAGACTTCGACAATTCCACTGCAGAACAGTGATCAAATCCTCGACCTCGTTTGGAAAATTATACATCGAAGGAAATGATAACTGCAAGGATGGGCCACTTCAATGTAATTGCTTCAAGAGGGTCTTCACAGGAGGAAGCATTGCCAGAACAATGCTTTTTAGAGGTACTTCTTGCTAGGACGCTGTGGACTGTTTGGCCATTTTGCATCTTGCAAATATTTTAAAAATGGCGTATTTGACATTTTTTTTTGAAAAATTGTTTATTTGCTTACTAAAACCATGAAAATTTGAAAATCCAAATTTAAAAAATATTTAAAATATCGGACTGTTTAAAATTGACGAAAGTTGTTGTAAAAGATTTTTTATTAAATATTTTGTTTGTCATAAACAATAGGACGTGGTTTCTGTGTAAACATTTTCAAAAAATTGCGCAGAATTAAATTTCAAACGTATTTTTTAAGCTCTTGTTCTACGATCTTTGCCAATTTTTAAGTGTCCATCTATCCGTTTTATATATATTAAAAGTTTGTATTTGTTCGCAACAGCGAATAAGTTTCGAGACGACCCTGCACCGCTGCTGGCACTGTAAACGTCCTGAGTTTACCGACCGTCAACGCATCAGCAGCAGAAAAAATCTCCCTTCCTTCCTCCTCATCCTTTTTTTTTACTAACCCCGAGATAGCCGCGGGAAAACGGCCTCCCTACTAACATGACAACAACCAATCACAATCAAGATTGTATTTTATAGTACACTTTTCTATCCTTTTTGCGTTGCGAAGTAACAGCCAATCAGCAGTGGCTGATGAAATATTAAAATGTTTAAAAATAGAGTACGCACCAAAAACTTTGTCAGTCTTTCTTGCATCCTGAAGAATAAAGCAACCACAACAAGTAAAAAGGCTTCTCGCAGTATTATTTCAAGAAGAAACGTCTTCCAGTTTGCTTGCTCCTGCTGTTGATTGGTTTCGTCTGCTTGCTGTTTGAAGTTCCGGTCGTCAGCGTCCTGCTCTGACATGGTCCTACTAGTTGTCTGCTGCGTGTTTCCACATTATCACTTTTCCAAAAGAGTTTATTTCATCGGAGTTCTTTTCAGAACTTCCGATATCGTGTGGTAAGTGGCTTCACCAGCAGAACTAGTGCCCACTCCGTTCCGGGAGCAGCAATCCGTTCCATCGCTTGTCGTTGACAGTGGGTCAACGAAGCATAGTTCGTGTTCATCGTTGGCAGTGGCCAACAATCAGTCTGTCCGTCGATCTCGTTGGCAGTGAGCCAACAAGAAAAATCGTGTTCGTTCGTGTCTGTTGGCTGTGCCCAACATAGTGGTCCTTCGAGCCGGATTTGTGAAGCGTATACAGTCCGCTATTGAAGTGAATTTTTTCTCGCGTCACGGTAGCAAGTGAAGAAGAACAAGAACTTTTAGTGAACATTGAACGCTACCGTCGATGCTTATGTGACAGTAACAGAACAGTAAAGTTATTTGCTAGAACGCAAAAAGAACTCCAAGAGCTCAAGTGTTAGTGCTCCTGCTTTTCATCTGGTATCATCGTGTGACGTTCGAGAATTGCTCTCTCCGTAGCAATTACCATTCCTTTCCGATGCCAGTGGATCGTACCCCATTGAAACCGCTTAAGCCAACCATGGAGGAAATCAAGCCGCTCATCCACCAACGCGGTCAGGTAAAGGGCAAGGTGACTGCGATCGCCAATGCCTTGGAAAAATGCGAAAATGATCCTAGCCAGGTGAGTCTTCCCTTTCTTAAAGTTTACGCCAAAAAGCTAGAAGCTCATTACGCCGAATATTCCGTTTTACACAAGGAGATTATTTGTTCCATTCCTCCTGGTAAAACGGATGATCAAGATGAAAAATTGAACGAATTCGACAAACTTCATACCGATTGTTTGATTCGGTTGGAATTTCTCATGGAAAGTTTAAGTACTCCTACCAGTGTTTCCTTTACCAACGCCGCTACGCCAGCTAGTGCCACCCAAGTGATAGTACAGCAACAGCCGCTCAAGGCCCCAATCCCCACTTTTGACGGGCGCTACGAAAATTGGCCTCGTTTTAAATCCATGTTCCAAGACATCGTCAGCCGATGTTCTGATTCGGATGCGATCAAACTGCATTATCTAGAAAAGGCACTAGTTGGTGCTGCCTCCGGTATTCTTGATGCCAAAACCCTGTCTGATAACAACTACAACCACGCGTGGGAAATACTAACCGACAGATATGAAAATCCGAGGATTATTATCGATACCCATATTGACGAGCTTTTAGCTATGAGAAAGATGTGCAAAGAGTCTCACAAAGAACTACGTGATTTGGTGGATACGTGTACGAGGCACGTTGAGGGTCTTAGGGTTATGAAACAATCAGTTGAGGGTACAACTGGGTTAATTATCAATAAGATTTTGACTTCTTGTCTCGACGCATCCACACGTAAGCAATGGGAACGCTCTCTTGCCCATGGGGAACTACCGAATCTTGAAAAGACACTGACATTCCTGAAGGATCAGTGTCGTGTCCTTGAACGTTATGAAGCGGATCATCCTACAATCGTAAAATCCCATCCTGTTAAATCATCTCAACCAACCGCTAAGCCCAATAGCGTGAAGGTTCACGCTACTACATCCGACAGTAGTAGTGAGTCTTGTCAGTTCTGTGCTAAGAGTCACTTTAATTACCAATGTCCCGATTTCCATAAACTGTCTGTGTCGGATCGAGTAACAAAGGTGAGAGAGTCCCATTTGTGTTTTAACTGTTTGCGGCGTGGACATAGATCCATTGATTGTTCGTCTAAGAGAAACTGCAGCAAGTGTAACAAGCGACACCATTCTCTTTTGCATGAGGATGGATTCAAACGTGAAAGTAATGTGAATTCCAACAACCATCCCGTCCAGAGCAAAGGTGAGAATGAACGGGTTTCCCTTGTGGTAACTCCCCAAACCCCGTGTGATGATTCCGCAAATTCATCTACTGTGTCTACCCAGCCGTCCGTCTGTTCTCTGAGTGTTGCCGTCCCTAATGTATTGCTTCTAACTGCTGTGGTGAGCTTGGTTGATAAAAATGATAAGCATATTCCATGCCGTGCCTTCCTGGATTGTGGTGCTCAAACGAATCTGATTTCTATTCCCATGTACGAAAAGCTTGGTCTCGAGGGAGTTCCTGTTTCCATTGACATTCTTGGGGTCAGCAATGTGCGCACCAAATCCAAACGTCTAGTAACCGTGAGCCTCCAATCCCTCTACAGGGACTTTCAAGTAGATCTCAAATGTTTGGTAACTCCAAAGATCACGAATGCTCTCCCATCCAAACCTGTTAATATCAGTCAGTGGAACATTCCTTCTGGATTTCAGTTGGCTGACCCTAATTTCTATGTACCTTCTGATGTGGATCTGTTGATTGGACTTGGCCATTTTTTCAGACTATTGAGGACTGGACATCTCGTTCTTGGTGATGGTCTTCCAGAGTTGCGTGAAACCGAACTGGGTTGGGTTGTTTCCGGTGAAATTCGTGATGAGTCTGTAGCGTGCCTAAGCCCCCAGCAAATCAACACCGTTACTATCGAATCGCTCAACGAAATGATTAAAAGTTTCTGGGAAATTGAAGAAATCAGCAATGTTTCCCAGCGTACTGTTGAAGAAGAGGAGTGTGAAGAGACTTTCCGCAGCACTCATCGTCGTGATCCTACCGGTAGATATGTTGTGAAGTTACCATTCCGTGAAAATGTTTCTCAGCTCGATGATAATCGTTCGTTGGCTCTTCGTCGCTTTTACTTTCTTGAAAGGCGTCTCCTTCGTGAGCCTCAGCTTCACGCGCAATACTCGAAATTTATCGAGGAATATGAAAGCCTAGGGCATTGCAGAGAAGTTCGTGAGTCAGATGATCCTCCCAGCATGTTGAAGTATTACTTGCCACATCATGCTATCCTAAGGCCGTCGAGTTCAAGTACCAAGTTACGAGTTGTTTTCGATGCATCGGCAAAGCTCCCCTCCGGAACCTCACTAAACGACGTTTTGCAGGTTGGTGCAGTCGTCCAATCTGACCTTGAGAAAATTATCTTGCGATTTCGGAAACACACATACGTGTTCACTGCTGACATTGCTAAAATGTTCAGACAGGTTTTTCTTGATCCTTCACAGGTCGCTTTCCTTCGAATTTTCTGGCGTTCAAAGCCATCGGAAGCTCTCAGAGTTCTCGAGCTACTAACCGTGACTTACGGTACCTCCGCTGCTCCGTTTCTTGCAACCAGAACGTTGCTTCAGTTGTGTATTGATGAAGGTGACGAGTTTCCGCTGGCAGCGCATATTATTCGAGAGGATTGCTACGTTGACGATGTTCTGTCAGGTACTGACAGTATCGAGAAGGCCATCGAATGTCGTCAACAAATTCGGAATTTGTTGCAGAAAGGAGGTTTCCCAGTGCACAAATGGTGTGCCAATGATCAAAGGATTCTCGAAGGTGTTCCCGAATCTGAGCGTGAAACTCTTGTCCAATTGAACGAAATATCCGCCAATGAAGTCATAAAAACCCTCGGTCTTCTTTGGTGTCCAAATAGCGATGAATTTCTATTTGCGATCAATCCTGATCTTTCCGAGATGTCACCCGTTACAAAACGAAGTATGTTTTCAGAAATCGCGAAACTGTTTGATCCACTCGGCCTCGTGTCCCCAGTTATCGTGCTTGCTAAGCAGCAGAAAAAATCTCCCTTCCTTCCTCCTCATCCTTTTTTTTTACTAACCCCGAGATAGCCGCGGGAAAACGGCCTCCCTACTAACATGACAACAACCAATCACAATCAAGATTGTATTTTATAGTACACTTTTCTATCCTTTTTGCGTTGCGAAGTAACAGCCAATCAGCAGTGGCTGATGAAATATTAAAATGTTTAAAAATAGAGTACGCACCAAAAACTTTGTCAGTCTTTCTTGCATCCTGAAGAATAAAGCAACCACAACAAGTAAAAAGGCTTCTCGCAGTATTATTTCAAGAAGAAACGTCTTCCAGTTTGCTTGCTCCTGCTGTTGATTGGTTTCGTCTGCTTGCTGTTTGAAGTTCCGGTCGTCAGCGTCCTGCTCTGACATGGTCCTACTAGTTGTCTGCTGCGTGTTTCCACATTATCACTTTTCCAAAAGAGTTTATTTCATCGGAGTTCTTTTCAGAACTTCCGATATCGTGTGGTAAGTGGCTTCACCAGCAGAACTAGTGCCCACTCCGTTCCGGGAGCAGCAATCCGTTCCATCGCTTGTCGTTGACAGTGGGTCAACGAAGCATAGTTCGTGTTCATCGTTGGCAGTGGCCAACAATCAGTCTGTCCGTCGATCTCGTTGGCAGTGAGCCAACAAGAAAAATCGTGTTCGTTCGTGTCTGTTGGCTGTGCCCAACATAGTGGTCCTTCGAGCCGGATTTGTGAAGCGTATACAGTCCGCTATTGAAGTGAATTTTTTCTCGCGTCACGGTAGCAAGTGAAGAAGAACAAGAACTTTTAGTGAACATTGAACGCTACCGTCGATGCTTATGTGACAGTAACAGAACAGTAAAGTTATTTGCTAGAACGCAAAAAGAACTCCAAGAGCTCAAGTGTTAGTGCTCCTGCTTTTCATCTGGTATCATCGTGTGACGTTCGAGAATTGCTCTCTCCGTAGCAATTACCATTCCTTTCCGATGCCAGTGGATCGTACCCCATTGAAACCGCTTAAGCCAACCATGGAGGAAATCAAGCCGCTCATCCACCAACGCGGTCAGGTAAAGGGCAAGGTGACTGCGATCGCCAATGCCTTGGAAAAATGCGAAAATGATCCTAGCCAGGTGAGTCTTCCCTTTCTTAAAGTTTACGCCAAAAAGCTAGAAGCTCATTACGCCGAATATTCCGTTTTACACAAGGAGATTATTTGTTCCATTCCTCCTGGTAAAACGGATGATCAAGATGAAAAATTGAACGAATTCGACAAACTTCATACCGATTGTTTGATTCGGTTGGAATTTCTCATGGAAAGTTTAAGTACTCCTACCAGTGTTTCCTTTACCAACGCCGCTACGCCAGCTAGTGCCACCCAAGTGATAGTACAGCAACAGCCGCTCAAGGCCCCAATCCCCACTTTTGACGGGCGCTACGAAAATTGGCCTCGTTTTAAATCCATGTTCCAAGACATCGTCAGCCGATGTTCTGATTCGGATGCGATCAAACTGCATTATCTAGAAAAGGCACTAGTTGGTGCTGCCTCCGGTATTCTTGATGCCAAAACCCTGTCTGATAACAACTACAACCACGCGTGGGAAATACTAACCGACAGATATGAAAATCCGAGGATTATTATCGATACCCATATTGACGAGCTTTTAGCTATGAGAAAGATGTGCAAAGAGTCTCACAAAGAACTACGTGATTTGGTGGATACGTGTACGAGGCACGTTGAGGGTCTTAGGGTTATGAAACAATCAGTTGAGGGTACAACTGGGTTAATTATCAATAAGATTTTGACTTCTTGTCTCGACGCATCCACACGTAAGCAATGGGAACGCTCTCTTGCCCATGGGGAACTACCGAATCTTGAAAAGACACTGACATTCCTGAAGGATCAGTGTCGTGTCCTTGAACGTTATGAAGCGGATCATCCTACAATCGTAAAATCCCATCCTGTTAAATCATCTCAACCAACCGCTAAGCCCAATAGCGTGAAGGTTCACGCTACTACATCCGACAGTAGTAGTGAGTCTTGTCAGTTCTGTGCTAAGAGTCACTTTAATTACCAATGTCCCGATTTCCATAAACTGTCTGTGTCGGATCGAGTAACAAAGGTGAGAGAGTCCCATTTGTGTTTTAACTGTTTGCGGCGTGGACATAGATCCATTGATTGTTCGTCTAAGAGAAACTGCAGCAAGTGTAACAAGCGACACCATTCTCTTTTGCATGAGGATGGATTCAAACGTGAAAGTAATGTGAATTCCAACAACCATCCCGTCCAGAGCAAAGGTGAGAATGAACGGGTTTCCCTTGTGGTAACTCCCCAAACCCCGTGTGATGATTCCGCAAATTCATCTACTGTGTCTACCCAGCCGTCCGTCTGTTCTCTGAGTGTTGCCGTCCCTAATGTATTGCTTCTAACTGCTGTGGTGAGCTTGGTTGATAAAAATGATAAGCATATTCCATGCCGTGCCTTCCTGGATTGTGGTGCTCAAACGAATCTGATTTCTATTCCCATGTACGAAAAGCTTGGTCTCGAGGGAGTTCCTGTTTCCATTGACATTCTTGGGGTCAGCAATGTGCGCACCAAATCCAAACGTCTAGTAACCGTGAGCCTCCAATCCCTCTACAGGGACTTTCAAGTAGATCTCAAATGTTTGGTAACTCCAAAGATCACGAATGCTCTCCCATCCAAACCTGTTAATATCAGTCAGTGGAACATTCCTTCTGGATTTCAGTTGGCTGACCCTAATTTCTATGTACCTTCTGATGTGGATCTGTTGATTGGACTTGGCCATTTTTTCAGACTATTGAGGACTGGACATCTCGTTCTTGGTGATGGTCTTCCAGAGTTGCGTGAAACCGAACTGGGTTGGGTTGTTTCCGGTGAAATTCGTGATGAGTCTGTAGCGTGCCTAAGCCCCCAGCAAATCAACACCGTTACTATCGAATCGCTCAACGAAATGATTAAAAGTTTCTGGGAAATTGAAGAAATCAGCAATGTTTCCCAGCGTACTGTTGAAGAAGAGGAGTGTGAAGAGACTTTCCGCAGCACTCATCGTCGTGATCCTACCGGTAGATATGTTGTGAAGTTACCATTCCGTGAAAATGTTTCTCAGCTCGATGATAATCGTTCGTTGGCTCTTCGTCGCTTTTACTTTCTTGAAAGGCGTCTCCTTCGTGAGCCTCAGCTTCACGCGCAATACTCGAAATTTATCGAGGAATATGAAAGCCTAGGGCATTGCAGAGAAGTTCGTGAGTCAGATGATCCTCCCAGCATGTTGAAGTATTACTTGCCACATCATGCTATCCTAAGGCCGTCGAGTTCAAGTACCAAGTTACGAGTTGTTTTCGATGCATCGGCAAAGCTCCCCTCCGGAACCTCACTAAACGACGTTTTGCAGGTTGGTGCAGTCGTCCAATCTGACCTTGAGAAAATTATCTTGCGATTTCGGAAACACACATACGTGTTCACTGCTGACATTGCTAAAATGTTCAGACAGGTTTTTCTTGATCCTTCACAGGTCGCTTTCCTTCGAATTTTCTGGCGTTCAAAGCCATCGGAAGCTCTCAGAGTTCTCGAGCTACTAACCGTGACTTACGGTACCTCCGCTGCTCCGTTTCTTGCAACCAGAACGTTGCTTCAGTTGTGTATTGATGAAGGTGACGAGTTTCCGCTGGCAGCGCATATTATTCGAGAGGATTGCTACGTTGACGATGTTCTGTCAGGTACTGACAGTATCGAGAAGGCCATCGAATGTCGTCAACAAATTCGGAATTTGTTGCAGAAAGGAGGTTTCCCAGTGCACAAATGGTGTGCCAATGATCAAAGGATTCTCGAAGGTGTTCCCGAATCTGAGCGTGAAACTCTTGTCCAATTGAACGAAATATCCGCCAATGAAGTCATAAAAACCCTCGGTCTTCTTTGGTGTCCAAATAGCGATGAATTTCTATTTGCGATCAATCCTGATCTTTCCGAGATGTCACCCGTTACAAAACGAAGTATGTTTTCAGAAATCGCGAAACTGTTTGATCCACTCGGCCTCGTGTCCCCAGTTATCGTGCTTGCTAAGCACCTAATGCAAAGAACATGGACTCTGAAGATTGGTTGGGACACGCCCCTTGAAGGTGAAATTCTTCATTCTTGGTTGCAATTCCGTTCCTCCTTGGCTCAGGTTAGAAACATTCGAGTTCCAAGACATGTATTGGTTCCTCATTTTGAGTATGTTGAATTACATGGGTTCGCTGATGCTTCAGGGATCGCCTATGGAGCTTGTCTTTATGTTCGATGTGTCCAAGCAAATGATGTGATCACGGTGAGACTTCTTCGTAGCAAGTCGAAAATTGCCCCTATCCATGAACTGACGATTCCTCGTAAAGAGCTTTGTGCCGCTTTACTGCTATCGAAGCTTGTCCAAAAAACCATTCCTGCCATGCAATTAAACTTCTCGTCTTTGTTCTTGTGGTCAGATAGTCAAATTGTTCTTGCATGGCTCCGTAAACCCCCATCGATGTTGCAACCATTTGTACGCAATCGTGTTTTGGAAATCACTGTCGAGAATGGTCACAATGAGTGGAATTATGTTCGTTCTAAAGACAATCCAGCTGATGTGGTTTCCCGGGGACAGTTACCAGGAGTTTTGAAATCAAATTCGTTATGGTGGGACGGTCCTGATTTTTTGAGATCCACTTCTTTCAATCAACCTGAGGTTGAAAATATTCCCGATGAACAACTCCCAGAATTTAAATCCGCTCCGGTAGTTGTGATGCCTGTTCTAAATTCTGACGATCTTCCTTTATTCAAGAAATTTAGTTCTTTCCGTAAATTACAACGTGTACTAGCGTACGTACAGCGTTTCATAAATAACTGTCGAACGAAAATTTCTGAGAACCGTGTTAAGAAATGTCTCGCTACCATTGGCGAACTAAGATCATCTCTCCATACGATTGTGAAGGTTATCCAACAAAATGTACTGATTGACGATATAAAAAGGGTTGAGAATGGAGAACCTTGTCGAAAAATCGGAATGCTAGGACCTTTTCTGGAAGATGGGGTTCTACGTGTTGGAGGACGGATTCAGAATTCCCGGGTTCCCCTGAGTACGAAACACCAGTACATCTGGCCAAATCACCCTTTGACCGATCTTCTCATTCGAGCATACCACGAGGAACACCTCCATGTCGGACCGTCTGGTTTGTTGTCCGCTCTTCGTCAACGCTTTTGGTTGCTGGGATCTCGATCGGCTGTACGGAAGATTACACGAGGATGTGTCCGATGCTTCCGTATAAAACCTAAGGGAGTTACTCAATATATGGGTAGCTTGCCAGTTAGTCGCGTTACTCCTGCAGCTCCTTTTGAAGTATCTGGAGTCGATTATGCAGGGCCGTTCATTATTAAGCATGGAGTAAGGAAACCAATTCTCGTGAAGGCATACATTGCGGTTTTTGTATGTCTGGTAACAAAATCCATTCATCTGGAATTAGTGTCGGACATGACTACGGCTGCCTTCATCGCTGCTCTACAGAGGTTTATCAGTCGGAGAGGTTTAGTTAGAGAGTTGCACTCGGATAACGGTAGCAATTTCCGAGGTGCCCGGACAGAACTACATGAGGTTTTTGTCTTATTTCGTGATCACTCCGCTGTTCATGAAATTGAATCCTTCTGCCAAACCAAGGAAATTGTTTGGCATTTCATTCCACCAGATGCTCCCGAGTTTGGAGGCTTGTGGGAAGCTGGCGTCAAAAGCACAAAGTACCACCTGAAGCGAATACTTAAGGAAACTCCGTTGACTTTCGAAGAATTCTACACGCTGCTTACTCAAGTGGAAGCAATTCTAAATTCACGACCTTTGTTTTCCCATTCCGATGATCCAACTGAAGGCGAAGTAATTACCCCTGCACACTTCCTCATCGGAAGACCACTTACCGCTATTCCTGAGCCTCCCTATGAAGGCCTGAGTAAAAACCGGTTGTCCAGGTGGCAGCATTTACAGCTAATGAGAGAGCATTTTTGGAGGTCTTGGGTCCATGATTATCTTGTTAGTTTGCAACCAAGGGGTAAAAATCAGATTCGTCAGCCCAATGTTAACCCCGGTTCAGTCGTTTTACTCGAAGATAAAAATATGCCACCACAGCAGTGGAAATTGGGAAGAATTGTCCACTCGCACCCTGGCGAAGACAACTTAGTGAGAGTTGTTGATGTAAAAGTGGGAGATACAGTTTACCGACGCCCAATAACGAATATTTCCATTCTACCCATAGATGACAATAAGCCTAAGGTCAACAATCAGGAATCTCCAGGTGAATCATCGAATCGCGTGGGGGAGGATGTTCGCAACAGCGAATAAGTTTCGAGACGACCCTGCACCGCTGCTGGCACTGTAAACGTCCTGAGTTTACCGACCGTCAACGCATCAGCAGCAGAAAAAATCTCCCTTCCTTCCTCCTCATCCTTTTTTTTTACTAACCCCGAGATAGCCGCGGGAAAACGGCCTCCCTACTAACATGACAACAACCAATCACAATCAAGATTGTATTTTATAGTACACTTTTCTATCCTTTTTGCGTTGCGAAGTAACAGCCAATCAGCAGTGGCTGATGAAATATTAAAATGTTTAAAAATAGAGTACGCACCAAAAACTTTGTCAGTCTTTCTTGCATCCTGAAGAATAAAGCAACCACAACAAGTAAAAAGGCTTCTCGCAGTATTATTTCAAGAAGAAACGTCTTCCAGTTTGCTTGCTCCTGCTGTTGATTGGTTTCGTCTGCTTGCTGTTTGAAGTTCCGGTCGTCAGCGTCCTGCTCTGACATGGTCCTACTAGTTGTCTGCTGCGTGTTTCCACATTATCACTTTTCCAAAAGAGTTTATTTCATCGGAGTTCTTTTCAGAACTTCCGATATCGTGTGGTAAGTGGCTTCACCAGCAGAACTAGTGCCCACTCCGTTCCGGGAGCAGCAATCCGTTCCATCGCTTGTCGTTGACAGTGGGTCAACGAAGCATAGTTCGTGTTCATCGTTGGCAGTGGCCAACAATCAGTCTGTCCGTCGATCTCGTTGGCAGTGAGCCAACAAGAAAAATCGTGTTCGTTCGTGTCTGTTGGCTGTGCCCAACAGTATTTATCACCAGCATTTTAAAAAAAATGAGAAGTATATTTTGAGTTATTCAGGTTTTCAGCACTATTTTTGAATTTTTACTGAAAATAACTAAATAACATGCTACCATGTATATTTTTCTATGCAAGTCTTTATTTATTCTATAATTTTGCCTTAGATGTCAATTCAATTAGAAGTGACATTTTCATGCTTCGATTTATTGAAACATATCAAATACGCTGTTTTGATAAACAAATCCAGTTTCAATGGTCGAGTTTTAGCACAAATGTGAATGATTGCACATAACAAACATTTATGCAAAGTTTCATGCAAATCAGAGATGAATGAGTCAAAAATTAAATTTTATATTTTGCTAAGTGACCTGGACTTCGAATTTTGAAGCAAAAATGTTATTTGTTAATAACTTATTCGTACTGCGAGGCATACTGCCTGCCGGAGGTAGTTAATATTGATAAAAGTGGATAAAATATTAGTATTAATTCATGCTCGGAACGAACATCTTCCCTTCTCCCGATCTCCGCCATTCGTAATCAAAACTTTGTAGGGTAGCACTTGTCCTGGACGCAACAGGTTACTTTTTAGAAATTAAATCCGTGCCAACATTTCAAAGAGGCGTAATTGCTTTTAGAAACAATGGCTTTAGCTTACAAATGCAACTACTCTTCTTTGAAATCATTTGATACAATGCAAAGAAGTGACAGAAATATCAGTTATTTAACTGCCAATTTGCCGCAATGGATCAAATCCGGGTCCTAACTCCTGATAGTGATTTTAAATTACGTGGGCATTTTAATCAAATAAACGTTTGAAGCCGCTGCTTATAAAAGTTCTAACGACCGTTTGACTATTCTTCTTAGATTTTTTTTCTAAAAAATAAGTTGATTTCATAGTACCTATGGTAAAAAGCAGCTTCCGAAATACCTTTTCCTATTATTGTTACTATTTCAAACCGTACCCGTCAGACAAGGCCTGGATGCTGTACACAGAAGTCGTCTTCCTTCCACTCGATCCATGGCTGCACGTCGTCAGCCTCGCAGATTGCGAAGGGTCGATCCAGCTTGCCCGCTGCGCACCTCTTCGTCTCGATCCAGTTCGAGCGTTATCGAGAACCATTTTTACCGGACTGTCGACCGAAAATCTTTCGAAATTGTTGTGGTGTGGACGATGGGTGCTTTTCCCAGCAGCTGATGCAATGTGCACTTCATTCGCTTCCTGCACGTTCCTGCACATAATGCGTCGATGGATTTCTCTGATGGTGTCATTATCGTCGGTCACCAGTGAGCCCAAACACACAAACTCGCCTACCACTTCGATTTGGTCACCGTCAATCCGAACATTTGTAAACATCATTAATACCATTGAGTATCTACGGCAGGCTAGGGGGAGCTACATCCCCCTAGTATTAATGTAGCCCACCCCCGCTTTCAATTCGCTATTTGCGTAATTGAGAAGTTCAAACATTAAATTTAGCTTCCCTTAGGATTTACCAAAGTTACAATATAGATTATTAAGCACCATAAATGCATGCTTTAGGTTTTTTTTTAAATTTTCACATCATTCTGACTGGAATAGACATTATCGTACTATGATTTATTTGAAATGACTAACACCGACTAATGAGCGATATCCAGCAAAAATTTTAATGATTAACCATAGCGATCAATTTTGCAAAATTTCAGAGCATTTCCACGCCAATTGATGAATCGATGAAACTTTGCCCTCTCCAAATCTCATGAAACGATGTTTAATTGTTCGCAAGGGAAAAAAGTCAAGTTTGTGCAAGAATTCGGCTAAGACACGAAACCGGCTAGTCCTATAAAAATGAAGTCTTAGATAAAAATTTCAAAATAAATGGATTTATAAAAAAAAAACACGCGGTAAAAAATTCAATTCTTGGCCGAAAAAAAAAAAATAAAAACAAATAGTTAAAAACCTCATTTGCAAATAATGTGCCTTTTTACTAGTGTAATCTAATTTTTATGCAATCTTTTTGATATTGGATAAAATGGACATTGTCAAAAATCTTTGAAAATTAACCTTTAGTAAAATTTAAATACATTTTTTTTTGCTCAAAACAAAGTGTTACATATAAAAAATAAATATAATGAACTTTCAACTGACCCATTATAGGTTGTAGGATTAGGCGAGAACACCAAGAAATCACATTTAAAATTGTTCGAACACTGTTACTGATTTTACTGAGATTCATTGAGATTTTTATAATTTAATAAATTTGATTTTATACACAAAAAATCGATTTTTTCTAACTTCAGTCTCCATTTAGGTGACCAACATTAATCTCTCCTCTTGCCATATTACCATTTATTTTCTATGCAATCTTGAGGCATTGTTCATAATTTGAGCCAAATCGATCAACATTTAACCATATGAAGTTATTTTTTCTGAGTTGAATTGAATTTGTTTGCAGAGAGAATTTCTTCAGTCCAAAACAGTTTTGCCCTTAAAATGTTCAATTCAAATTAAATGATATGTTCCACAATTTATGTGAATTATAAAAGTGACCATTATGTCCTATGTTAGATAAGCTAGCACTTTTGACCAGCTACTTAAAAAATAAATTGAAATATCTAAAAAAAAAAGAAAAAGCAGATTGCTTAATTTGTTCAAAAAAAAATTGACCAATTTTTTTTTATCGTAAGTATATTGAAAAGGCCACATCTTTTTGAATTCTTAAAAGGCCATACTTTGTTCAGACAACCATGTCTCATTCATCATTTCTATTAGAAGGACTGGTTTCGTGCTATTATTCATTGTAAAATGTAAAATACGCCATTTTGAAAAATTAGGCATGGGTCAAAATGGCTAAATTCCAGCACAAATTCGATTTATTTCTCGTTTCGAACAATTGTGCAAACTTTTGTAAAATCAGGAGAGGAAAAGTCTGAAATTAGATTTTTTGAAATTGCGCGTGATTCACATTGCACTTATTATATTGCTCTTATGTAACATTTAAGTTGTTAGTGCTCATATTTACACTTTGGCATCCTCTTAAGCATGCCAGCACTGATCATCATGTATATATTGTAGCACAACCAGTGCCATGACATGCTCTAATGTTGTATACAATCGATAAAATATTGCCGCTCTCGTTCTGGAATCTACATTGGTAACGATGCAACAAGATTCCTTGGAAGCAATAGCAGCTCAACAGTTTTCAAGGAATCTCATACACAGTTTTCTCTGCATGTGTATTTCTCCGGTCTGCATTCGTCAGGTGTCATCCTTGATCCAGAAAAAAAGAAGCAGAACAAAAAAGGAAAAGTAGAATAGCTCTGAAAATATAGCACAAAACTTCAGTTATTCAAGGCAAGTTTCACGTCAAGCTCACCCCACTGCATCACGAAACATCAATCTTGAGACGTTATAAAAAAGGTCCTGGTCGTTTGTGTAAATAGCAAATTTTTCAGCAGTGGGTTTTGATGACGAGAGACGCCCAGCTGCTAGTGTCAGGTCGGTGCAACATTGAAAGAGCCTTCAAAGAAAGCAAATCTCTTTTCCCACTTTGCCGCTTTGACATCCGGGAGGCAACGTAACGAAGGGCATCGTCAACACATTCGAGTGGGTTGAACTAGCGTGAAATTGCACAGCGTCCTCGAGAATAATAGCCTTTCTAAGAATGCACGTAGAGAAGAGGAAAAAAAAAAAGATTCCTCGCAAAACGTTTGGAATCCAAACATTAACTCTATCGCTTTCCCAACTCAACAACAGGATCAGTGTGTTTCTGTGCGAAGGATGCAAACAGGATATGAATATATTCCTGCTTGTTAAACAATATAAAAGTCACCATTATCTTTATTCATATCGTCTCGGAGAAGCACATCTTCATCGCAATCTGGCAATGTTTGCGATGCAACTCCGTTTCCGTCCATGTGACTTAACCCATGCAGTATGTATCCATGAACAGCAGGACGAATGCACTCACTAAGCAAACAACGAACTGTGCACCCGGCTTCAGTAGTATGCACATGTGCATCAGCCATCATAAACAAGACCTGGGAAACTGCCGTACCTTTTCAGCTATTCAGATCCTTAACAGGGCTATTCATCGGCACATGCACACAAGATGATAGAGAAGCGAAAACGGAACGATTTACCACTTTATGGAGTGTTTTCCTTGGTGAATAGTCAAGATACGAATGACCATCGTCGGTTTGGCTTGTTTGCTCCGTGCATGTGTGGTTGTGTGCGGATAAACAAATAATTTGCATTTTGTTGTGATTTTAGATCTACTACTAAGTAGCTACATTAGATAGGAAAACCGACTGTTGGGGATGCTCAAAAGTTGAATTGAAAGTGTAGTCAAAAGATTGTTCAAATGCAAGTTGTTTGATAACCTTAAACCATAATGAAATCTAGGACGATACAGACAAATTTCACACTGATGTGCCAAATACAATGCCTTCTACATCACGTGATGGTAAAAAATGAAAATGAAATGAAATCCAAAAGGGGAGCAACTAATTATTTTTGTCGTATAAAGAAGGACCATCTAGTTTCAAAAAATTTCTTGGCTATAGGAAGATAGAACACCAACCAACGAATAAGAAAGGTGTTAATTATGTTTCTTCCAAAATGGGAGTGTCATCTCATGATTTTGAACAGTCTTAAATTACCATCATTACTCGTTTCAAATTTTTTAATTATTTGTAGTAAACATAAAAAAAAATTATTTGAAACTGCGGAATTATTTCTTTGAGAATGTATTGCATATTTGTTATGCGTAAAATGCGGTGGATCTTCATGAGAAGGGCAACTGTCCCAATAAATTTAAATGTTCGAATTGTGCTGAAACCACTTGGATTGCAAGACTCACAAACTGAACTAAGCACAGGTAGGGAACGCTAATCGTTCCCAAACAGGTTCAAATTCATCTGCTGGTAACAACGGTCAGCGAGGTACAAATTTTACAGGATGCGAAATATTTTATGTCGGTATATAACTTAATAACTAGGAGAAAAAAAAACAACCGATTTTCAAATATGAGGTATTTCAATCAATCACCTAATTATGCTCATGGAATAATGCTCATGATAATCCTCAAAGTAATTATATTTGATGATTGTTGTGCAGGACATTACACGATTAAATATCCAAACAATTAAACTCTTTTTTATGTGGCACGAAGCAATAGATTTGGACAATACTTATTTAAGTCAACATTGAACCCAATTGGTTACCCATGCTGACATCAGATCTGACCACTTTCCAGTAACGTTTAAAAAATTTCATGAAATAATTTCTTACCAATTACCATACTGATTTGGATCAATTTAGAACATTTATAGATTATAACATTGATCATAATATTCATCTATAAGCTAGGGATGATAATGTTCTTAAATCGTTGACTACTTAAAATGTCGAGGCTGACTGCTTCAGTGTCAAAATCCGCGATTAAATCCAATTATAATCGACTATGATATTCATCCTTCGATCCATCTGAATAATATCCGAAAAAGGCACTTTCAATCCAGCAATGACAATGATCGGGAGGGATCTCTGCCCTGAGAAACACAAATTTTGAAAATGATGTGGATAGATTAGACCCAAACTTCACATCTTTTAGGAGATTTTGAAAAAAATAATCTCAAAAGCCCATTCTGAACATGAGCATAAAAAAACCGTGAAATTCATAGTTGGTCCTCATGATCTTCGGGAAAGGTAAGGATTGTTAGTATGACAGAAGTTGCTACTAAAGATGGTTAACACATCTGAATTGCCACCTCTATCATGGGAAGGGCTTCAATGTTAGTGGAAAGGTAGCAGAACAGGTTTCACCAAGGTTTGTGTTCGATTGTTTGCATTGCGTTCCTTAAAACACTAGAGAACGAAGAGCTGAGTATTGAGCCCATGATGTTCTGTTCAGTTGGCAAATACGTTTACCACTAGGTCACGAGCCCCTTCATGTTTATAAATTGTTTTATTTTGTCAAATTTATCATCATTGTATATCTTTTCTGCATGCATAATGCATTATTTTTACTCTGAATGTTTTCTGTCCGTGAGTCTGCATTATTTTTACTCTGAATATTTTCTGTTCGAGCGTATGAAATCATTAGATTTTGAAGATTTCTATATTCTATTAAATGTATCAATAAATTATTAAATAAATATTTATCAATTCTAACCGACTATCCGGTCGCGTTGTTGTTATATTCCAGCGGTTTTCAAGAACAGTTATAAAAATAAAACTACTACGTGAAGAATCGAAACCTACCAAACTAATAATTCAAGATTCAATTAAAGATGGCAAATCTAAATAACTCTCTACCATGGAAAAATCCCCAAAGGCATTTTAAACCAGCAAAATGAAAGTTATGAAAATGGGTGTTTAGAGGAATATTCATAAGAATACTGAAAGCATATTAATTTCCATTCAATTCCACTTCGAATTTTGAATCCATGACAAATACATGTCATGACAAATCTGCAGACTTCATCAGTGTCATTCCTACAAAAGACCTATTGGAATTAGGGTTGATCGGCTATTAAGTCAAGTTTTTTTCCTTGATTTGCTTTCCGTCGATCTTGTTTTCCGTGCTGAGCACCAATGTTACTGACGCCAAGGAGGCAGCTCCTACACCTGGACCCTACCTATCGACCCATCAACTCATGAACCGGGGACCAACGGCTTTACTTTTCTTCCGAAGGAAGGCGTGATGAGAGATGTTATGCCTCAGAACATCCCGGCGGCGCTTTTAAGTCAAGTTATTTTTAGAATTTTTATTTACTATACCGGGTGAAGATCAACTGATTTTACATATTTCCCAATCTCGGCTACAGTCTCGTTTATTACCTACTCAAAAAAATGAATTTTAGTGATGTAAACATCCAAGCGTCTAAACTTATATTTATTTTCACACAAAATAGCAACTTGAAGAAGATGTTGCTTACGAAGGTGAAAGTTTGCATACAGTATATAAATTATTACATGAAATGTATGATATCTAATAAATTTGAATGATATTGGACACTCCATTTATGTGCATCGCATTTAACAAAAAATGTACACTACTTTTTCGAACTGTATAGTATCTAGAGAGCCAGAGAAGGCGGAGTTGATCTTAGGCAATGGAATAGATCGGCTAAGTGGGTAAAAGTTTTTATCAGCATTTACACACTCAGACAGAGATCGGTTTTTACGTGGTGCATATAGAATCATTTATTATTGACTTTAGGAGTAGGATTTGGATGCATCTAGTTTTAAGAATACGTTTCTAGATGGAGAATTTAGTATAAGACCTAAACTAACTAACTAACTTACACCAAATATAACGCCTACATTATCGGAAGCCATAGTATTATTGGCAATGTGCACGTGTGGGATTAAATCCCACCGATTACCGGAAAAAAATTCGTGCTGTCAGTGCAATACTCATAAGAGTAAAAAAAGGCTGTTTTTTTTCATTTTTTTCAGAATTTTTGAAAACAAAATTTTTAAACGAATTCAGTATTTTTTATTAAAAACATTATGTTTATTCTTCAAAAAAAAATGTAAATGAATATTGGAGAAGGGGCCCTGGTCAGCTGTACGACGAAACTTAGTCGCGATGCTCTCACAAGAGCGCTGTACGGCACTGAATTCATTCTCATTTTTTTATTGAACACCCGTTAGTGATTATTTTATATATTTTTAAGTAGTGTTTATTTTGTATTTTCTTTTAAATACGAGAAAAATAGGCAAAGATAACTCGGCTAGACTAAACCTCTATCAGAAGGCCTGAGATTGAACCCACGATAGTCTGGTCAGTAAGTAAAATCGGTCACTACTGGGCCGCCAAGCTTCTTGCATCACAACAAACTGACGATCGTTTAAGCCTACTGGCGTGAAGTTATTAATTTAGAGTAAATTTGATAAATCATAACATCATGCTTAATAAAAAAATACATAAACAAAAAATCAAAAAAATAAACGTTTAATGAAATCAATGTCGCTATCTTGGACATGAAAACTGAACCGGTTATTGATGTTTGACTTCTACCTGCCGAGGCCGTTCCGAATATACTCATATTGTAGGGTCTCCTATGCATTTTCGCATACCGAAAGTCGCCATCTTCTGCACAGGTAGGTTGAGGTTAAGGAAACGGTATTGAATACATAGGAACATAAAAGAACCCAGATATTGTCAGAATTTGGAAAACAACGTAATCCAATCAATAAATAGTGTTTTTCCACAATAGATACAATAGTTTCGAAATATTTTTGAGGTTTTTTTATTCTGCTCCAATTATGATTGTTTAGAGTTATTAAATGCATTTTAGAAATTTGCGAATAATAACATGGCATTGGGACACGACTAGAGCTTTTGTCCCGCTGACTCCAGCTTGTGCCTCACTATAGGCAATTCCAGCTTCCCGATTACATATTGAAAATATGATACTCCTAAAATCATCTGCAAAAAAACGCGATCATGCCCTGAAATAAAATTACCCCTTCACTATTGAATGTTTCGTGTTATACGCTTCAAAGGTGGTACAAATGTTATTATTTATCATCCCGCAACACACTGTTGCATATAATTCTTCTAAAACACAAACAATTTTGTGATTTCCTGGGGAAAGGCTGGCTCTAAAAGAAAATTGTAAAAACAATGTTGCACAGGCCCTAAAAATGGAAAACCTAAAAACGAACTTTTGACGCTCTCAAACTTTTGGCCCACCTTACTCTATTGAGTATCCAGAGCTAAATTGATGTCATTCAGAAAATGCATTTCTTATTTTCCTGAATGCGGAGAATAAATTTCTAGCCAATATCGACCGAATTATGGCCAAATATTAATTTTGGGCATTCCTAAAGAGCATACTGGCAATCTGCCTTATAGCACCAGCTGCACAAAGATGTCAGATAAAGGTTCCTACAGCAAAGCATTTTCAAAACGGCTTGCCTGGCCAGTATGTATGTTGTTAATGTTCAATCAGGTGTAGGAGAACGGATGTCAATCGATGTTTTCTCGCCATTACCAACACGCAATGCGAGCAATAGGTCGGACATAAATCAAATTAAACTTTCATAACATGTAGATTGAAATCCACTCTCTAGAAGCCGTCAGCAGGTTGAAATCACTACTAAATTATGAATAATCACGGCTCGTTTGCATGAATCTCAAACATCCTTAATTGGACTAAAAAGGATTACGACGTGGAAAGTCGTAGAGCAACGCGTTTACTGCACCGTTACCAATGGTGATAAATCTGAAAGTTTTCCGGTTCTCATCCAGGATGCTGACAATCTCCGCTCTCGTCTGCTTGAGTTTCCATGCAAAGCCACATCTGTTGACCATTGGGCATACTTGACACGCCAGTAATTTATAACTTTTTCTATCATTTATGCAACAACTCTCCCGGCATTGGCTTGCATAGACTCATGCGATCCCATTATAACCAATTCAATTAATGTAATGCGGTGGGAAAAGTTTCACAATATCGGAGAACAGACTTCAATGCTTGCTAGAAATAATTTTAATATTTTATTTAAGTCGTGAAATGCTGCAGAGCATTGCGGTAGCCCTACGCTTTACGGCAATTCCTGGGTAGAAGGGAGTAGCAAAATTTTAGAACAATAATATAATTTTACTATCTTATCTTATTGAATAGCTGGTAAAGTGTGATCTATAAACAGGTTTATAGCTTATTCAACAAACAGAGCATGATTTGTTATTGTTATAATAATTAAGTACCATTAATTCAAGAGCTAATTAATATCTGATAGCAGAATAAACTATTGACATGTAAGTAGTTGATGTACTTAAACAACTTACCTATAACTTATTAGATATTGATATTGTTTAGATGTAGCAATCACTGAATATACTCTTACTTAGTTACTACCCCATAGCTTTTCTGATATTATTTTTGATAGATTAGCCAAACCATTCACCCGGGTGTCACCGAGCCACGCTACGCTCCAGGTTGAATAGGGTAATGTATTTTGGTTTGTCCTATTTATGTCATTTCCACACTGCGTCTAAATGAATACCGTGTTTTTACTATGAATGAAACATATGGACATGAAAAATGCGTTCTTGGTGAAAAAGTCTACCTTTCTAGTTTGCAATAATACTGAAAAATGAATAATTTATTGAAAATATGATTTCATTGAACATTTTTATTCAGCAATGAATTTGAATCATGGTTGGACCTATGTGAATCATCGTTAGACCTAAAATTGCATTATAGTTGAATCTATTATTTAAGCTTGGGAGCAGGACCGAGTGTCTTAGAGCAATTGACACAGTTCGATGACATCAGATAATATGTTGGTATGTATGTGTGTGTGGTGTGTGTGCGTGTGTTTGTAACAAAAAAAATATTAACACATGTTCCTCGGCAACCACTCAACCGAATTGGACGCAACAGCCTCCAAATAAAAGATATTATGGTTACACAGAGCATTTTTTTTTTGTAATTGGTCAACCGGAACATGCTACGGTTTACATTGGGAATGAGACTAGTTCCCACCTCAAACGAATAAAACTCGTCATGTGACACCAAAGATCACACTAGAATTCAAAAACTGTTTCAATTGTAGTCATCAGGGTCACAGGGCCGGAGAAGTGGCCAGTTTCTGACTATGGTTAAAAAGCATCATGTGGTACCTTGAATCATATTAAAATTCAACCACCAGTTCTATGGCAGTTATTAAGAATAGTCAGGATCACGCTAGCCATTTCCAGTCATTTTCCGGGAATCCCCAGGAGAGTGGCCACTTTCAGACTTGGATCGAAATCCATCATGCGATGCCTCAAATCACATGAGAATTCATCTATTTCCTCTATGCCCTATGTTTAAAAATGTTATGACTAGAAAAGCAAACAAAATATTTAAGTTTGTTAGGTTTGTTCTAAGCTAACGACTAACGCGACTAGATAACATCGGTTCAAATCTGCTGAGCGCGAAAGAAATTGTAAGTAAACCGAAGCACACCTGGCAGCCAATGCAGCAAACAACTAGGTCCAACCAAGATCAGTGTTGGAAAAGTTCGCGATATTTCATGAAGTTCACCAAGGGAAAAGTCATAGTGAGCTATTCACGCGAACTATTCTATCAGAAATTTTGTCAATAATACAAACATTTAAGTAAAATTAATGCATCAATAGTCTTCTAACATGAAGTATACATCTTTTAGTAGTATTATACTGCACAAAAGTTTTGAAAATGTAAACAAACATTCCTCTTGTGGACGTTCTATAGTAGACGATAAATTGAGTAAAAAGTGAACTATTTTTGAAAACAAAATAAATCCGAAATTGTTTGAAAAATTCTTACACAATATATGTCATAATTCAAAAACCCCTTTTTCTTTATAGTAATGAGCTGTCAGAAGAAGTTTCTTAGAACATATGGACTAAAATTGCGGCAACAACAAAAATTATAAATAAGAAATTAAATTAGAACAAATCAAAAAAAATACAAAGTTAACGTTAAAAATATATTCATAAAGTTAATGTCAGAAGAATGGTTGCTGCATACATGCACGTAAAACTTAGAAGACTTAATGTTGCATTATGAGAGTGAAAAATGGCAGTGGAGGTACGCATGGCAAATGTGGAGGAATACGTTCAATATATGCTAGTACAAGATCATTCACCTGAAGTTCCTTTAGCGTAAACACGGAAAAGTTAAGGAGTAATTTCTTTTTTTTTTCCTTGATTTGTTTTCCGTCGATCTTGTTTTCCGTGCTGAGCACGAATGCTACCGACGCCAGGGAGGCAGCTCCCACACCTGGACCCTACCTATCGACCCATCAACTCATGAACCGGGGACCAACGGCTTTACTTCCGTGATCAGAGATGTTATGCCTCAGAACATCCCGGCGGCGCCGACTGGGATTGAACCCAGGCCTGCTGGGGTGAGAGGTAATCACGCTTATCACTACACCACCGGCGCCGCTAAGGAGTAATTTTCGGCGGAGGTGTTCCTCAACATGTAGAAATGGATGAGAAAAAGGAGATTCCCTCCTCAATTAGATCAATATATTTAAGGGGAAGAGGCATAAATGCTTCCTGCCCCAAGCGGAAGACTCAGAAGCAGCTGAGCGGACGGACGAATTGGAAAAATTCGACCTTGCTAATCAAAATGACATCTGAGACAAAGTTGTGATGAAAAATAATGTTTTTTTGGGAAAAAAATATACAAAATAATGTTTTTAGAAATTCTAGTCAAAATTAAAAAAAAAGTTAAGGAGTCGAGTTTTGAACGCCTTTGGATACGGTTGTGTCTTAAGTTTGTTCTCTGTTTTGTGCGTGCATTCGCTTTCATAGTTTTTGGCTGCATTTGCCGGATTAGTGCTGGCACTCTGCCTCCCGCACGGTTATACGTGTGTGAGTGGTGGTTTTCTCACTTTCCGAGAAGTTTTAGAATCGAGAAAGAAAACATGATTTATCATGTTTGCAAGCAACAGAAGATTTGACGCTATCTGCGTTGTTTGATTTTTTCTCCCGGTCCAGAAATTTGTGGCGAACGATAATTTTAATTTTAGTTTATTTATGCGGTGATGATGTTGGTTCACTCGCAACAATTTTTGAAAAAAATCAAGTGTTTTCGAACGAAAGTGTACCAAAAGTGTTTCTGAACGTGTTTCGTAGTTGGTTGTGGTGAAATTCGTTCATTCCCGGTTGATTTTGGAAATCCGTATCACAAAATTTCCCACCGATTCCTTTGTTTTTTTTGCCGTTCGGCGACGACGGGTGTGCTTTCGCGAGAGTGACGTTTATTTGATCCGTTTCTTTGCACGAGTGTGTTTTTTTGTAACTAGCGTAAGTGTGCCTGCGATTTACATTGAGTGTCGGATATTGTAAGTAATCTAAAGGATGCCTCGCTGGATACGTCCAAGACTGGACACCCAGTAGCTGGTGGCCGTGAACGGTTCCTGGGGAAAGCACTAGATGCGACCCTCCTCCCAGATGACCATGGCAATACAGGAAGTATTACAACAAAGGTAATTGCTATTAGATATTTTGCAAACAGTGACAGATAGCGGACATGAAGAACCAGTGGAGGTTCCGGGCAAAGGTGTTTATCCTTGACAAATGGTAAGTTACAAATTCTCTGTTGTCGTTGTCGTAGGCACCGTCGTAGTCGCTGTCGTAATCGCTGTCGTAGTCGTTGGCAGTACCGTTAGTATATTTAAAATTAACCACCAACCGCTGAAAATATGAATTATCGCGTATTTCTGTTGTTCATTACATGCCAAGTGAAATTCGACAACGTAATTTCATTTGAATAGCTTGTTCAACCAGGTCTTGAACAATTGTCACGTCGGTCATAGCATGTTATGATTACCTGAACCATGAGTAAAGAGAAAATCAAAACATTTAACGTCGCGTGAAAATGGATCTTAATGAAGGCCTCTTTCGTAGCTTTTAGTTTAAGAATTTCAAAGATTGTCGGTTGCTTACAGAGCAGAAAAACGCGGTCCCAGATCCTTTCATATTAAAAATGTATGGTTAGATCGCTTTTTTATCGTGTATTTCGTAAAACTTTTCGTTGTCGTCGGTGCCGGGTCTGAATAGTCATAAAAACTTGAGTAACGCTATAATGTGATATGAGGGGCTCGGTGGCCTTAGAGCAACCGGTTTTGCTTACTGAGCATAACATCATGAGTCTAATCTCAAGCCCATCCACATTCAAGATTCGTCAATCGTTTTATTTGTTAACATGACTACATGGTAATAACAGCAACTCGATGATTAAAAAGGAGCTCGTCTGCCTAGTGGTAAACGTTTTTGCTTACTGAGCAGAAGACCGTGGATTCAATCCCAAGCTCCTTCGCGTTATATGATTGTTAGGACATCAATTCAGCTTATCGTTTACCAAAACGAACCCTGCTGTAAACCCAACCCTATTACCCAATATCCCAGTGATTCCTCGTGGAAGTGCAGAGGTGTTCTCGGCTTCCATCAAAGCGAGTGTCACGTCAACACATTCCTACCCCTTCCTTTCTTGACCTGTGTTCGGGCGCGGCCGGCGCTGGTATTGCCTAGGTTGAGATCACCAGTTTTTACACATTGAGGATGATTGCTAGTCCCAAGCATCGTCTATTGGTTCTCTGTGTAATTACAGCTGATCTGGCAATAACAGAGTAGCAACCGTGGGCGGTCAATCATGCTCATGCTCATGCTCATGCAAAAATTAAAAAAAAAGTTAAAACTCAATAGGTGAAATGGATGTAATGTCGGCCTTAATACCTCTTATTTGGGCCCATACATAAGTTCAGCAATCGACTAAATTTTCAATAGCGACCAAAAATATCCATGAGTACCATCCCAATGACGCGTTAATCTAGAGAAAATTAATAAATAGCAGCTTTTTAGCGATGGGCCCAATCTTAGATCCAAATTAGAGCCATTTCTCGAAAATCAAAATTTTACAAAAAAAATCAAACTTTTGGAATGTTAAGAATTATGGCCATCTAAAAATTTCCAAAAATCGTGAATCAAGAACTTTTGGTGATTTTTTTTTTAACTTTTTGTTAAAACGTTTTACTATGTGAGTTAGGCCATTGCAATTTTTTTTATGTTTTTGACCTCTGTGTCAGTAACCAACGTATGTTATATGAAAAAAGGACAAACACTTCATTGCTGGTCACACAGTAACATTTTGTGCGGTACTGAGGAAACGCTTTTGCTGAGGCATTTGGCACACTCTAGGTAATATCCTGAAACAAAGGCCTAGCCTGATAATAATGCAAAGCTATGGGGCCAAAACAAGCTAACTTTCTGTTCTGTGGTAGCATAATGAATTCTACAAGAACTTGAGATTGTAAATAAATGTCTTTCAAATGGGAATGACAAGTTCAAGTCCTTGTAGTGTTATTATGCTACCCACCCCAGGGAGGCCAAATTTTAAGAAATATCTTCATTTAAGGCCTTTGGAAGACTGTGACGATATTTTTCACCCGTAATTTCATCCAAGTTACATATGTTGCTATGCTCTCTTAACTCTACCGTAACTCAAAACACCTATGAACTTCTTCAAACATATGAGACAACCTGCGTAGGTCCGAAGTTAAACGGAATTTTCTTAAACTTCCGGAAAGTTCACAAAGCTTAAGATCCTCCAGGATGTTCAGAAAGAGTAAACTTTCTGAAAAACGCTGCATGAGCTTCTGATCAGTATGACGAACTTCTACGAAGTTGGATGAACTTTACGAAATTTCCTGTACTTTTGTGACGCTTTATGAAGTTTCTAGAACAGCTAATACGTTTTCTTAAATTCTACAAAGTCCACTTTACTTCTACAATTTGAGTAGATTTTCATTCCTGAAGTTCAACGAAGTTTATTTCGGATTTACCTGAAATAGTGCTAATACATTTAAATGTAACGAAATGCCCTGATCTTAAAAAAGAACTCTGAACTTTTAAGAGGTTTCGTGAGATTTTATAAGGTTCTCTGAACTTGCATGAAGCTTCCTAGACTTGTACAAAGATTGGAATTCTTTGCAGTATAGTTTTCAATATTCTTTCGAGACATTCAGCTGAGGGCATGTTTTTATTTAGTTAACTGAATTTCTATATTTTAAGCTCGGCGTAGTTTCAAGAATATCAGAAATTTTCTGAATTTCTATTATGTTTTCTGAACTTCTACGAAGTCCCTAAAATTTAACGAGACTTCCTAAAATTAAATAAAAAAAAACTGGTTTTGATCGAAGTTCCTTAATTTTTTTTTTGTAAATCCTCTTAAATTTACTATTTAACAACAAAGTCTGATGAAGCTTTCCACAGATCACCGAACTTTTACAAAATTTACTGAACTTCTATACAGTTGTCAACACACCTACGGAGTTAGATTTATTTTTACAAATTGAGACGAACTTCTATATACCTCGCTGCACTTAAAAAAAGTTTTCTTAAATTCTATAAAGTTCAATATACTTCTACAAAGCTTGCAGAAGTTTTGAAGAATATACTGCGCAGCAAAAAAAATTCCTTGAACGAAATTCAAACTTCAACAGATCTTTTTAGTTTCCGCAATTTCCCGAACTTCGCCAACAATAACGGTGACATTTCCAGCGTGATCTTTTGCTGCAGCATTGGCAGTCGGAACGTCTTTGTCGATAGGTTCCTGATCACACAATTAAAACGACTATTATGACAGATACGTATTTCGACTACAATGTGCAGTCTTCATCAGTGTCATTCCCACTAAAATTTGTAATTATTTTCGGAATGCCTTCTGACGCACACTGGGGATAAATACTTAAAAAGGAATCCAAATTTAACAGCTCCTTTTCCCGCTGAAGAAACTGTTTTAAATATAGTGATTCTTACAATAAAATATCATAGGAATTGAATGGAATTGGATTCATTTTCTGCAGAACAGCGCAAATTGATTATTGCAACAACAAAATCCCCTGTTTTGAAGAAATGACTCCAAAACTTGTAATCGTAAAAATGAAACATAACCACATAAGGTTCTTCCCGATGACCTTTTGAGATTTATCTCATTAAAAGTCATTAAAAACACAATAATTCTTATTTTTCAAAAAATAAATCAGAAATCGGGGCGAAACAAGCTAAAATTACAGTTTTCAGTGTTCTGCGCAAATTGAAACAATTTTAATTTGATTCCTGAGAGGTTTTTGAAAACTATTTAATACTCAAAATAGGATTTTATTCTTCTTCACGATTGAATGGTTGAAGAGTAAGACAAAATACTAGAATTTTTGCAAAAATAACCTAAAAGGATAGTGAAACTGCACAAGATGAAACCGATGCCATTAAATTTCTGAGACTATTTTGTGTAAAAACTAATATATTTGATTAGCTGAAGCAGGAGTAAATTAAATTTTGATGCAGCAGTGTGCCACGTGTTTTGTTTATGTTATGAAGTCATAATAAGCTTTTAAAAATAATTTGTTGGTGGCATTCAAACTTATTTTACTCATTTAACATCCTCCTGATAGCATAACCAACCGTTATGATTTGCAAGTACATAACTGAAATTGTCTTTAAATGTGTTCTGTATGCACCAGAAAACGAACTGTATTGTGACCTCTAAGCTCATAATCAATTTTCCTTTGAGCGCCAGATTCAACCGTTTCCAGCCAGGGATCATTTTTATCAGATTCACTTGAAAATGTAATCAAATTAGAATACCCATCCTCACTGCAGGGAAATTCGCTTTGCTGGGACCGTAAAACTTTTGGCAGCCACGAATCTTATTAACCGAGGATGGCGCTGAGTTTAGTCACGCAATATGGTTTGCCTAATTACATAATCTTGATGGTGTTGCTACAGCGACTGAGAGAATGAGAAGAAGCGACACACAGGAAAAGAATATAGCCCAAACTTAAGTAGCACAGATTTGGTGCAGATCCGAACCATGACATCAGATTTTACTGACGGTGACAGAAGGAAGATTCCAAGAAAAAGGAGCATGGAAGTCGCTTTTCTATGTTGCGGTTTATTTGTATACAATTTGTACAGCTTTCCCATCACAGATTTGTTTTTATTAATATGTGTACATCAGCATACAATATTGTATCTCAATATACAGCTTCTTTGCCATCTTCTTCTGTTTTGGCTATAACGTCTTAACTGGAAATTTGTTGTTTCCATCATAACATTTGGTCTGTACCATTTTTGCATTAATATATTTAGTGATAATATTCCCGGTAAAATCCTGTACTAGAACGCGAATTGAACCCACCACCTCCAGTATGTTAATGGATTACAGCTGTGCATTTACCGGCTGAGCTAAAACAGGCCTTTAAAATCTCCATTTATACAGAGCAGTGCTTATCCTCATCAATGTAATCAAAAGCTCCACGTGATATACTTTCATCAATTGCTCAATAGATCAAAGGAAAGTCAATATAATGACTGGAAATATCGGTCCTCGCGATAATAAAACTTCGGTACATTCTACTCAATTCTAAAAATTAACTCTATCACAGCCACAGAGTGAGCTCAATACAATGAATTAGAGTTTCCTTTCTAAAAATATAATTTTGTGTAGGCAACGGCTAACCACGGGGTAAAGAAGAACTTTGTTACGTCTTAGAGCATCTTTTGAATGGGTTTCGATTTAATTTCCAGCGAAAAACCCCATTCTCGGGAACTCTCTGCTGCTTGAGCTACTCTTTACTTTGTAAATAAATTGAAATAACAAATCCAACACGTTAATGAGAGAGCGGTGGAGTTTTTTTTTCATGATTTGTTTTCCGTCGATCTTGTTTTCCGTGCTGAGCACCAATGCTACCGACGCCAGGGAAGCAGCTCCCCTATCGACCCATCAACTCATGAACCGTGGACCGTTATGCCACAGAGCATCCCGGCGGTGCCGACTGGGATTGAACCCAGCCCTGGTGGGGTGAGAGGTAATCACAACACAACACAACACCACCGGTGCGCTCGAGCGAGCGGCGGAGTTGACATTTATCAGTTAGTTTGTCCAGATTGCAATATCCGAAAGTTAAATGAAACATTTCTAGACCTAAACTGGAATCGAACCTTGCCGCCTCCAGCGCGGCTAAGGGAGGCTTCGTTATGAATTGTTTGCTGTCAGTAACTTAACAAATATTTTTAGCTGCAGAACAGCTTATACAGACAAAAATTAGCTGCATAAGGTAATTTTTGGCTTTTGCTACCCTGCAGCAAACATAGTTAGTTGGGTGTTACAATTACATTTATCTCATAATTAAACGGTTTATACACACAATTATAGTAATTTGACAGCTGGTAATATGTCGAGAGTATTTCTAAAGAAAAAAGTTGACCATGGCCTTCACTTGAGCGCCAAGCATAACTACATTATTCCGATTCCCGGGGGACCTGAGAGTGGGTTTTTCAAACATATGATTTTTTAAATCTAACTTCCGTCCTACTAAGCTCAACCCACACGTCATCACACTTTAATAAATGGATTTGTAAAAAAACGAAATGTTTCTTGCTAAGATGAGTTATAGATAGATTACCTTCAATAAAGAGTTTCAAATTTTTTTTAGTTTATTAACAATATTTGATTGCTTCTTGATTCCAAATTCATCCTATGATTTTTTTATTCTGCCCTAACGTATTGAGACGCCATTGTTTCGGTATACGGATCAGTTGGGGAAAAAATGATTAGCAGGAAGTGAATCAAACGTTCAAAGAAAAATAGGATAAAGTGGCAATAATGCTGTACTTTCAGAAGTCCAAACAAATCATATGAAACTCTTTTTTAGATCGATACGAAATTGTTTACTGTAAGTGGCGTTCAGTTCTCGTTCAGTTTAGAAATGTGTAGTTCATGTTCAATGATAAAAATTCTATGGAAAATGGTTTTTATGAAAAATACAAATACATTTTTCTAGATCCCACACTCATACTGGTAATCCTAGAAGCAATACTATTCGTAATGAATTTATCCCTCATTCTGCAGAAATTAAGAAAACAGTAATACCGTTGTTTGGCCTATGTCCTGAGGAAGCAGCTATTTATGTTATAAAAAACCTGAATTTATCCACCCATGTTGAGATCTGCCCCTTCTTACTAAATAAATTTTAGAGCATCATCCCCAGGTGGTATCCGGAACAAATGCAGATGTTGATGCAGATTTTATGTATATAATGATGGGTTTTGGTCCTAGCCAGAAATTGGTAACTTCAAAGCAGTTACCCGGCATGGGTTTTTCAAAAAACGGTCTACTACAACAAACCTCTATATGATTGGCAAAATCGAAAAACGACAGCAGGTTGATGCCATCTACGTAGACTTATCTAAAGCCTTTGTCCCCCATGCCTTTACAGCCTAGAAACTGAAGCGATATAGGTTTCTAATTTGGTTCTCCAATTGGATTCATTCGTATCTAACTGATTGTAAGGATTGGTTCGTCAGTTTTAGCTCCATTTACTGTGGCGTCTCACGGGGTAGCCACATAGGACCATTTATCTTGATGTTTGTTTAATGCTGTGTACCATTTGTTTTATTTTAATATGGTTATAAATGTGTATTGATTATGGATTATTTATTAAGTTCTTAATCTGTTGATTTGCTTTTTTTCAAAGACTTATTCTTCATATCGCATAATAGTTTATTGCGTGCTCTCAACTTAGTGTTTTAGATGCACTTCCACAGTTATTAATTGGGAGCTTTCGATGCCTGTACCATTTTTGCATTGATATAATTGTGTGGCAAGTCCAATCATACTTCTATGCCCAGGGAGGTCGAGAAGTTTTCCAACCCGAAAAATTCCTAGACCGGACCGGAAATTGAACCCAGCCACCTCCTGCATGGTCTTGCTTTGTAGCTGCGCTTTTACCGACTGAGCTAAGGGAGACTGCATAAATAAATATGGTCTTGGACACTCCATTTGACTGCAATTGATTTTTTTTTTAATTATCCTGTCATCAAGATGATCGGCTAAGCACAATTCAGATCTCTTCTATATAATACAGTACTTGTTCGCTAGGTGGGCGTTATTTAACTGGGCTGCTTTTCAACTGGCTACAGCCCAGTTAAAACGCAGTTATACGTCAAAAATAGACGTCACATTAAGTTTGACATTTTTGTTGTCATAATTGGCGAGGGGCTTTCGAATGGAATGTTAAATGTTGATTCTAATAAATTTGAAATTATTTCCATTTTACATTGAAATCAAGAATTGGAAGTGAATTTAGCGAAAGAGTTAATTCTTTCTAAATACGCGAGTTTAAATGCCGTAAAAATAACAATAACAAACTTTAAGTGTTTCAATTCAATGCACACGAATTTTTATAACGTCCGTTAGCCTAGTTAGCGAACAAGTACTGTACACATAAACAGTGCCCTCCTGATTTTTGCAACACGAACTAATCAGTTATTTTTCTCTCCAGTTTTTACTGATGCCTTCTGGATAAACTTAAATACATTACCAGCCTTCTCTGGCCCCTGAAGATAATGTCAAAAATTGAAAGCCTTTTATTACATAGCTTTTTAAGACGATTTTCGAAGCAAAGCAAAATTCTAAGTGTTTCCTGAGGAATGCACTTGTACAAAAAACAAAGAAAAGAAGTGTACTTCGAGTGGATTCACCGGATAATATGGGTACATATTTTCGAAACGGGGGCGACTGTAGAGAACGGAAATCGATGATTGACCTCATTTGGGAAACAAAAATGGCGTTTTCCGGTTTGGTGAAAAACTGTCAAGTAACCAACAATATGGATATTTTCGGAACGGGGTTGGCGTGTAGAGGCCGGAAATCGATCACGGAAATCGATCACACCATTTTGGAATCCAAGATGGTAGGTTTGTTAAAAACTGTCGAACACCCTGCAATATGGGTATTTTCAAAACGATTATTGAAATTTCCCAATGGGAATGACACTGATGAAGACTGCACATTGTAGTCGAAATGCGTATCTGTCATGGATACCAAAATAATTAAGTGGGATTTAATGGAAGATAACCTTTTCGCTGTTTTATATATTAAAACAATATAAATCGTGGTTTTGGGCAAAGCGTAACGACCAGATGCATCAAAGAGTTGAAAGTTGGGAATACGCCATGTAAGAAGAAACGTTTTCGATGATTTGAAGTGATATTTTTTCTACTTTTTCGTGTTAATCGAGTAATTTGTGAACTGTTCTCTCTATATGTGAAAAAATATGGTTTGTTTACATTTTGGAGCTACGCTCTTTTCAAATGTTAGTCTAGAATTCTAAATTATGTTTGAAGATGGTAATCGTTCGCGTCGTGTTGTGGAAACGTATGTGTTTGTGTGAAAGCACCCGTGCCATGGAATGAATTCCCTGCAGAGAAAAGTGTTGGACTGCTGAAGCTTTCATCATTCCGGAGCTTTATTAACTGTGATGCCAGTACAGTGGAGGAGATGTACACAAGATAAGTTTGATTTATTCCACTTTTTATCTGGCTCTTATAGTTATTGCTATTTAAGGGTTACAATCCAATTTATATTCTTTTGCTTTCATTGATCATAACAGCGCGATTTAACATTAAATTTATTGAGTTTCCAGTGCGGTAGAATAATTATACATGTATATGTCCATATCAAATTATTTTTAACGTAATTTAGGTATTCCATACTTAGGTACTCTTCGATGCTTTAGCATTCACAATTGTGATCTTTTGGGTTTTTTCTTCTTTTTTTGTTATTTCAGATTTAGTTTACATAAATAAATGAGATGGATGCCCAGTTTCTGCAACAAAACTGCGACATACGTTGGTGATAAAGTTCTGGCGAAAATCTTAAAGCGAATTTGTGTATTCTACGGGTTGAAACCAGCTCCAACATTAGTGAACCCGTGCTTAATATCAGTGTGAACCTCAACCCAAGCCACATTTGACAAAAAATAAGCAAATCCAGTATTGTTACACGATCCAGTTTGGAACTGAACCAAAAACATATTCGCTATTATTTTACAATCAAATATTATTTTACAATCAAAAATTAATCTAAATAGTTTTGAGATGGCAGCAAATTCTACATTTTAATTTTTCTATACACTTCTTCATTCATAATTTTTGCATGCATTGTTTCAGCTAACCACCAGCAGATAGTCTAAGTAGTTTGTGTCTTAATGACATTTTGTTTTTCGGCAACGAATTTTGTGTATTGGTCAAAGTTTAAACCATATATTGTATGAAGTTTAACCCTTATGTGTTTTTGCATTTATATTTCATCATTATTGTTTTCTTCATGAATTTGATTCCAGCTCCATTTAATGTTGCTACTTCATGTTATATCATATGATATACATATTTTACTGATGTTTTTATAATATTTTTTTATAAGAAATGTTATGTTTTTAACAATTACTCATATTTTGATTTTCAGCTCTTTGTTGATGAAAATCAACAAATATATCAAGACCAACAATTGAAATGGCCTTAACTCCATTTTGTAAACAAACCTTGTAAGGCAATTTTCTCGAGAACCGAAACCTTCATTCGCAAACCTAAACCACAATCGGATAGATGAGAATTTCCCCTACCTGTTCATTATGTTGGTTTGCCTTTGCCATTTTATGGTCCTTTAATAACTTCCTTTTTTCAGCCTTATCCGGGTTCTCAACATTATCTACTGAAAGAATACGGGTATTTGGTGAATTTTGTTCAAAAAAAGTTATAAGAATTTGACAATGCAATATAAATATTTTAAATTACGTTTAAACCATTTTTATTTTTAATGTTTGTTATTCTGTACAGCTCCAGGGAAGCATAGAGCCAGCGTGGAAAGAAAATTGAAACTTTCATTTGTCTGTTTTCACCACCGCGTCCTAGCAAGAAGTACGGTCGACTTGTTTCGCGCTCCGTTAATTTGGAAGTTTTCTCGCTATTATCTGACGTAAATAATCAGTTTTTCTCGCTTAGTGATTCCTGGCATAATTCCGGATAAATTTATCAAAAAGTGAGTTTTTTTTCTGAGAAGAAAGTGTGTTTTCGGGATCATCGAAAATTGTTTTTGCGATTGGCAATTCGCCAATCATTTTGCGCACCATCGGTGCGTGGTCACGCATACCTGTGCACACGGATCATCGTCATCGAGTGTCAGCATCTGTCTCCACATTCAAACCGCTCATCCATCATCGTGTGTTCAGCTGAGTGCCGAGCTTCATACAAGCACACACCAACGAAGACCGCCCGCACACGCGGATCGAAGATCATCAAAGCTGCGCGTCGCTCCGCTGCTGCTGTGTAAACGCTCGGTGATAGTAGTATAGGATTATCAGATAAGTTTTTGTTCTTGTTTCTTTCTTTCTCCCATCAGTTAAATTTTAAGTTTGTGTTTCTGTGTTAGTATTTTTTTTTTTTTCGTGTATTGTGTCCGAGTAATTTTGATTATCGTTGCAGTGGTAGAGCGTTTTTCGCTCCCACTAGTACGGCAAAATGGACATTTTGTCGGAAGACGAAATGGACGTTTTGTCGGAAGACGACACCACTTTGCCACGCGATAACAAGAAGGGTCGAAAACGTCTGTCATCCCAGAAATCAGATGATGCCATCCCTGCTTCGTCATCTCAGTCTGGTAATGGACAGGGACAGATAAGCCCCCGATCGCGAGCCTACCCAGAAGACTCGACTGGCCCATGGGTTGTTTACTTTCAGCCCAAAATGCCAACCTTTGAATGTAATGCAAATTACTAATGATCTGACGAAGCGGTTCTCGGCCGTGACCGAAATCTCGAAGGTGAGGTACAATAAACTTCGCGTTGTCGTCTCTAACCTGAAACAAGCTAACGAGATTGCTGCCTCCCAGCTCTTTACACTCGAGTATAGAGTGTACATCCCAGCTCGTAATGTGGAGATCGAAGGTGTGGTCACCGAAGCGAGTCTGACCCCCGAGATCTTGGCGAAGCAAGCGGTTGGCCGTTTCAAGAACCCCTTGCTTCCCACGGTTGAGATACTGGAAGTCCAGAAGTTGAACGCAGTATCTTTCAGCGAGGGTAAAAAGAGCTTTACCCCCACAGACTCGTTTCGGGTGACCTTTTCTGGTTCAGCCCTTCCTCACTACATCGAGTTGGGAAAACTTCGGCTACCTGTGCGTTTGTTTGTTCCTCGGGTCATGAACTGCCAAAACTGCAAACAGTTGGGACATACGGCCTCTCACTGTGGCAGCAAGGCACGCTGTTCCAAATGCGGGGAGAAGCACGAGGATGGCGCCTGCACAGTCACTGCACCAAAATGCGTGTACTGTAAGGGAACTCCTCATGGTCTCTCATCGTGCCCGGCGTACAAACAACGCGGGGAGAAACTAGAACGCTCTCTTAAGGAGCGTTCCAGGCAGTCTTTTGCAGCAATGCTAAAAACAGCCACACCATCAACCAACGACAAAAATCCCTTTGCTGTTTTGTCTGATGACGAGTCTGACTCTGACTTGGCTGAGGAGGGAGTTTCTTTCAGTTTTCCGGAAGGTTCTGCACGGAAACGAAAACGCATCCGTTCGCGGAAAGTTGCAGATAAGGAACCCCAAATCAGCTTGCCCAAATCAAGGAGTGATGGAAAAAAGGAAGTTTCAACTCCTCCTGGTTTCCGCAGAACTGATTATAACCAGAATTTTCCATCTCTCCCGGGGACATCAAAAACCCCTGATGGCCCATTTTTAAGAACAGAAACCCCTTCTTCACCCGGGTTGTTCTCATTTGATAAAATTGTGGACGATATTCTCAAGTACCTCAATATTTCTGATCCTCTCAAAAGCATTGTTCTGGCAATGCTTCCTTCTGTGAAGACCCTCTTGAAGCAATTGACATTGAAGTGGCCCCTCATTGCAGCAATCATTTCCTTCGATGGATAATTTTCCAAACGAGGTCGGGGATTTGATCACTGTTCTACAGTGGAATTGTCGAAGTCTCATTCCTAAATTAGATTCTTTTAAGTTTTTAATTCACAATAATGATTGTGATGCATTTGCTGTTTGTGAAACTTGGCTCTCTTCAGATATCGATCTTCCTTTTTATGATTTTAACATTATTCGACTGGATCGTGAGGATTCGCGTGGAGGAGGGGTACTTTTGGGGATCAAAAAGTGCCATTCCTTCTATAGAGTGAATCTTCCACAATTTCCAGGTATTGAAGTTGTTGCATGTCAGGCTATTATTAAAGGTAAGAGCCTTTGTATTGCTTCTGTTTATATTCCTCCTAGAGCCGTTGTTAATCGCAAACAACTTTCAGATATCTTTTCGGTACTTCCTGCTCCACGGTTGATTATGGGAGATTTGAATTCCCACGGTACAGGCTGGGGGGAACTGTATGATGACAACCGTTCCACTTTGATATATGACCTCTGCGACAGCTTTAATATGACAATTCTTAACAATGGAGAAGTAACACGTTTGGCTGGCCCATCCTCGAATGGAAGTAGATTAGACCTCACACTTTGCTCTAACTCATTATCGTTGGATTGCACGTGGAATGTGATCCAAGATCCCCACGGTAGTGATCACTTGCCGATCAAAGTTTCAGTTGCCAGTGGGTTCAATCCGTCGGAACCCGTTAACGTCGCGTACGATCTTACCCGTAATATCGATTGGACAAAGTTCAAGAATGTGATAGAAGATGCCCTAACGTCGGTAGAAGGGCTTCCACCGTTGGAGGAATATAACTTCCTCTCCAATCTGATCTTGGACAGCGCGCTCCAAGCTCAAACTCGGCCGGTTCCAGGAACGTCTTTCCGTAGGAAACCTCCTTCCCCTTGGTGGGACCAGCAATGCACTGAGGTTTATCGTAAAAAGTCCGACGCGTTTAAGCTTTTCCGGAAACGTGGAACACCCGTACATTTCGAAGCGTACTCGGCTCTTGAACGCGAACTCAAGAGCCTCATCAAAGCCAAGAAACGCGGATACTGGCGGCAATTCGTGGACGGATTATCGCGCGAAACGTCGATGAATACGCTTTGGAATGCGGCGCGAAGGATGCGTAACCGGTCTTCAAACAACGAGAGCGAGGAGTACTCCGATAGTTGGATTCTCAAGTTAGCTCGAAAAGTATGTCCTGATTCTGTGCCGGCACAGATGATTCCTCGCGAAACGATGAATTCGGTAGACGAGATCAGCCAGCCTTTTTCAATGCTGGAGCTCTCACTCGCGCTCCTTTCGTGTGGCAATTCGGCTCCGGGGGCTGATAGAATCAAGTTCAACTTGTTGAAGAACCTCCCAGACGTCGCTAAGAGGCGCATGTTGAACTTGTTTGGTCAGTTCCTGGAGCTTAATATTGTTCCGGATGATTGGAGGCGGGTGAGAGTTATAGCCATTAAAAAGCCTGGAAAACCCGCGTCAGATCACAATTCGTATCGTCCCATTGCGATGTTATCGTGTATTCGAAAATTGTTGGAGAAAATGATCCTTTTTCGCCTGGACAAATGGGTTGAGTTGAACCACCTACTCTCAGATACTCAATTTGGTTTCCGTAGGGGCAAGGGAACGAACGACTGTCTCGCGTTGCTTTCCACTGAAATTCAGTTGGCTTTTGCTAATAAAGAGCAAATGGCGTCTGTCTTCTTGGATATTAAGGGGGCTTTTGATTCAGTATCGGTTGAAGTCCTTTCAGACAAACTCCACGCTTGTGGCCTTTCTCCATTAATTAATAACTTTTTGTACAATTTGCTGTCACAGAACATATGAGCTTTTCTCATGGAAACTTTACAGCTTCACGATTTAGCTACATGGGTCTCCCCCAGGGCTCATGTTTAAGCCCCCTTCTGTATAATTTCTACGTCAGAGAAATTGACAATTGTCTAAGGGACAACTGCACGTTGAGACAACTTGCAGATGACGGAGTAGTGTCTATGACAGGACCCAGAGAGGCCGACCTGCAAGGACCCTTACAGGATACCTTAGACAATTTGTCTACTTGGGCTATCCAGCTAGGTATCGAATTCTCCACGGAGAAAACTGAGTTGGTCGTTTTTTCTAGGAAGCATAGCCCAGCACAACCGAAGCTTCAACTTTTGGGTAAGCCGATCACTCATTCCATGTCTTTCAAATATCTTGGGGTCTGGTTCGATTCAAAATGCACCTGGAGATCCCACATTGAGTATCTGAAGCGGAAATGCCAACAAAGGATCAATTTTCTCCGAACAATTACCGGAACGTGGTGGGGAGCCCATCCGCAAGATCTTCTAACGTTGTACCGGACAACGATTTTATCGGTTTTAGAGTACGGTAGTTTTTGTTTCCAGTCGGCGGCTAAAACGCACATCATCAAACTGGAACGGATCCAGTATCGCTGTCTTCGTATCGCGTTAGGATGCATGCACTCGACTCATACGATGAGTCTCGAAGTGTTAGCGGGCATGTTGCCACTCTCTGATCGATTTTCGGAATTATCCCTCAGGCTCCTCACCCGTTGTGAAATTATGAACCCACTGGTGATTGCAAACTTTGAGAAGCTTCTTGAGCTAAACCCTCAAACTCGTTTTATGTCATTGTACTACGTGTACATAACACAGGATGTCAGCCCTTCGCAGCATAATCCCTATCGTGTTTGCTTCTCCGACTTCGACAGTTCTGTTCATTTTGATTTATCAATGACGCAAGAGATTCGCGGAATCCCAGAGCATCATCGTTCCATGATTGCTCCGTCAATTTTCGCTGCAAAGTTTGGCCAAGTTGATTCCGCAAGATCGTTCTTCACAGATGGATCACTAATAGAGGCGTCCGCTGGTTTTGGTATTTATAACGAATTTCATAGCGCCTCTCGAATGCTTCAAGCTCCTTGTTCCGTATATGTTGCTGAGCTGGCGGCAATACATTGTACGCTAGAAACGATCGCCTCACTTGCACCAGATCATTATTTTATTTTTACGGATAGTCTCAGTTCTGTCGAGGCTATTCGCTCCATGAGGCCGGTAAAGCACTCCTCGTATTTTCTCACGAAAATACGAGAGCTTTTGAGTGCTTTATCTTTAAGATCTTTTGTCATCACCTTTGCATGGGTCCCATCTCATTGCTCGATTCCGGGCAATGAGAAGGCGGACTCGCTTGCAAAGGTGGGCGCTATGGAAGGCGATATTTACGATCGACAAATCGCCTACGACGAATTTTTCTTCATT
Organism: Ochlerotatus camptorhynchus; assembly: GCF_037179485.1. Taxonomy (NCBI): domain Eukaryota; kingdom Metazoa; phylum Arthropoda; class Insecta; order Diptera; family Culicidae; genus Ochlerotatus; species Ochlerotatus camptorhynchus. The sequence continues at coordinate 341,271 of NW_027040885.1, forward strand.
TATCGTCAACAGTCCCTCGCCAGCTGGCAAAATAAATGGAGTGAAGGGAGTTTGGGACGATGGTTATATTCAATCATCCCTAAGGTGTCGAAGTGTCCTTGGTTCAAGGGGTTGGATGTGGGTCGAGACTTCATTCGTATGATGTCTCGCCTCATGTCCAATCACTACTCGTTAAACGCTCACTTGTTCCGTGTTGAGCTGGGGGACAGTAATCTCTGTGAATGTGGACAAGGTTACCAGGACGCAGATCACATTATTTGGTCATGTGCTGAGCACCGTGGAGTCAGATCCGAGTTGTACGATTCCCTTCGGGCTCGAGGTAGACAACCTAATGTTCCAGTTCGGGATATTTTGGCTAGACGCGATCTGGAGTTTATGCAACTCATATATGTTTTCTTGAAGAATATTAACCATAGATTGTAAGTTTGATTAACCTTGTGTTTAGTTTGTGTTTTGTATGTGTGTGTTTTTTTTTTGTAGATTTGTTTCTGTAATTATTGTATAATTACAGAGTTGATATAACGTCGATAGGATTAAGTATATGTTTTAGAAATAGTGAAATTTTTGAATCATAAATCATATTCCAAATCTCCTTTTCCCTCTCCCGATCCAAACAATTGTCATCCACTAACCTCGAGAAGACCGCGAGCAATCGGTTCCAATCCTTTAATTTTAGATTTAAGACATTTATAATGTATAAACAAAATGATAACTTGGCTCTGTAAAGTTTATTCGATTGAGCCTGTACAAATAAAGTAATTAACAAAAAAAAAAAAAAAAAAAATTTGTCTGTTTTTTAATAATCTTGTTTTTTTATAGTATATCGCTTTTTCAATATTATATTATATTAAAATAGGTATTCATGGTAACACACATTTCAAGTCGGCCAGGACTCAAATAGGATGGAATTGCTTCCTCTTATCAAGAGCTGTAAAATTAAATGCTATTATCTAATTTTTTTTATAGCGCTTTCTGTAATCTTGTCCTTGCAATACAACCACTGAACAGATACAGAAGTAGTATCATTATCATTAAATTTTCTTATAAAAAAACATGTCAACCTATTTCATTATTTTAGCTTTTCCGGGTTTACAGTAGCTATTGTCGATTTGTTTTACAATAGTTTTTTTAAATACAACATGTCAGAACCAAATAACCTCGATTTTAGTTTATTCCATCATTACTTTAGTAATATATTTTGAGTGGCGAAAACATTTTGGAATCAAGATGGTGAATTCCGGTTAGTGCATTTCTTTACAATATAGTTTTTTTTTTTTTTTTTGATCTGGGTCGACGTGTAGAGACCGAAAATTGATGGATGATGCCATTTTACAATAGAAGATGGCGACTTCAAATACCCTACAAAATGGGTATTTTCGGAACGGGGACGACGTTTACCAGCGACTTGTTTGTGGAATGCATGTATCAAGTTTCTAACAAGTGGTAACAGCCTCAATAGAATCTAACATAACTGGAACTGGGTCATAACTAGGCCAACTGGCATAACTCTAGTGAAACAGCGGAATCTAATTTGAAGTTTCATTTAAATTGTCAACTTCAGGAAATCCCTCGCACTATTAGTTACAGTTGAAGAGTTCATAACTTAACGTTCAAAATGTCCAATTGGCTAATTGGATTACAATAACAAGGATTCTTCATTCACTGGGTTTCATAACCTTTGACAATTTGGCCAGCAAAAATTGAATGTCCAGTTCCAGTTATGTTAGGTACTATCAGGGTTGCCAAAAGGAAATCTGTGTTTTTGTCCAAAAAAATCTTTTTCATTTATCTGACAGAGACAAAAAATAGATAAAAATATTTGTATAATAAATTACTTATGGTTTGGCAAAAAAGAATACTTCTGACAGTTCTCATTCTCTTTTTCAATTCTGCAAAAACGCATGCATGGAAATAAAAATTGGTGATGATAAAATTACGCTGGAGTGCAAATTATGTTTTTTTTTATTAAACATCTCAAGTTTAATTTTCGAAATGTTTAAAAATTTGTTTAATTTGTTAAAATCTTAGAAATCTGTAATCTGTGAATTCAGAATCTTGGTTTTAAACACTCTGAAAAATCTGTAGAAAAATAGATTTATCTGTAGTTTTGGTAACCCTGGGTTCTATTGAGGCCAAGACCACTTGTTAGTTAACCTCTAGCGTAACCTGCATTTCACAACCAATTTTCTGGTGTCACATGTTGTTAAACATTCAATTTTTGCGCTTTTTTTGTAGATAAAATAAAATAAATTATTGAGCATTTCGCACCAAAGTAGACTGCTGCGCTAAAAATAATCCCTCAACATTTATTTTACTCTTACTAAAAAAATTAATAATTATCAAACTTATTTTACCACTAGTATGTCGATATGATACTCTATTGTAAAATGAAGAATTTTCGTTCATTGAAAAAGTTAATTTTTATTTTTATTGGACTGAGCGAAAAAAAAATCTGAGGGATTATTTTTAGCGCAGCAATCTACTGTAGTGCAAAATGCGTAATGCAGATTATCGAAAATAAACGTGGTTCAAGAATTTGTTTCATAAAACTTACTCAAGTCTTGACGTTTTTCGGTTTAAGCATTCTGAAAATCATAGTTTCAGCTCTAATGTTGGTGAAGATTGCGATCTGCATTGAACTGTTTTCTGTAATTATTACGTTCGTTGAGTTTTTTAACTAAGTGTGTGTGTTTTCCCAAGGACTAGGAAGTCATCTCGTTTATTTTTAGTAAGCCAGCACTGGAAACTAAAAGAAGATGAGTTGTACAAACTAATAATTGACATATGGACTGAACCCAAGCAGTATTGAAAGTTTTATCAAGGTTTTGAAGCATTCTTTAAGTCTAAATCATGGCAAACAAGGCTGCGATAAAACCAAAATTGCTATGTGGGAAATTGGTTTCCCCAAATGTGGAAATAATCCTCAGGTTAATTATATCAATGATGACTTCCAACTTCTCAAGATAGATTAAATTAGTGAAACATAAATTGAGGGATGCTATAAATCAGACTTTATTGGCTACTGATCATGAATATTGAGTACGAAATATTGATATCAACACCACTATTAACAAATTCAGCCGAAACACATTTGGTTAATTCAGTTCAATTATGTGTTGAAATAAAAGCAGGTAATGAAATTAAACTAAAACAAAAACTGATTGTCGCAAGTACCTATTTTTATTTTAATCTTAACTGATTGATGAGCGTTTTAGTAGAATAATTGTAAACCTTTAACGTTGTTTTTCCTTTTAATTCTACTGCTACTGTATCAATTTCACTTTCACTAATTCACTTTCACTAGAAAGTGAAAAGTGATAGTGAAAGTATAAGTGATGCAAGGATAGTAGAATTAAAAGGAAAAACAACGTTAAAGGTAAATAATTATGCTACTAAAACGCTCATAAATCAATTTAGATTAAAATGGCAACCAATCTGTCTAAGCCAAATAAATGTTTACTTCATGTGTACTAGAATTTGAAAACTGATATCAAACCATAGAGGGCTTCGAAATAAAAAATAGAGCAGGGACATCAATGGTCGTGATTATCGATTGAAAACAAACTGTGTTGACATTTTTCCGTTTTATAATGCTGGAACAGAAATAGGCTTCTGCTGACTACGCGCTCCATCACTTTGTTTTCACACGGTAGATTCGCGGGTATTTTGTTCTTAGTTCAGTATAACCCTAAATTTAGGCGCCAGGCATGGCTCATAAACATGAGAACAAATCAGTTAAAGGATTTCTGATCGAGTACATTATTCCTTAATGTAAATAAATTGATGAGAAAACTATTGTTGTTCTTTGCTTTTGAAATTTTTAACAGACAATGAGTAACACAATTTGAAATATGTTGACAATATTATTACACGCTTTGGGGCTGCCCACATTCTGCATGGAATGTTTTTGAAAGGAATTTGAATACCCCCCTCCCCCCTATGCTCCTGGTTGGACAATCATCTTTATAAATTTTCTAAAGTTTGTATGGACCATGGATAGCTCCCCTCATCCCCTAGAGTGTCCACGTGGTATATGGAAAGCCACTTTCATCATGGATAATAGAAACGGCAAGGAAGCTCACCTTGTTAAAAGCAGATTGTTATATTGTTGTACCACAGCGTACTTCGAAGCTTACCAACTCAGCATGTTAATTCCAAACCGCTCCTACGGGTCCGAGGGCACTCATAATGTGTTCTAATGTTTATTATGAATTTTTCGCTGTTACCTGTGGGACACCACAGATTTAAAGTAAACCATGCTCCACGTAATCTGTGATGTTGCAAAAAACAGGAGTATTATAGTGCAGTGCATGGTGTATTTCGGACGAAATCATAACGGTCCCAGGAGAACGACTCACAATCCCACGTTGGCGGCAAGAGTCTGATGAAAGTTAGATTACATTTGAATAAATTATTTCCACTCTGGAGTTTTTCATCTTGGCTTTCTGCATGGACAACTACCATTCTGCCAGCAGCTCCAAAGACAGGCGTCCGACCGCAACCACAGAGCATACGTTGTCAGGTGTGTTGTTAGCTGTGTGACGGTACAACACTAAACCAACTACCGAGAGCGCTTCTGTGACATAAGCTCAGAATGAGTTGCTGATTTGCTTAGAATTTAGTAGCGTTCTCGACGAATAATGAATGTACTGTCCTCGAGGCGGTACTGAATGAACGCAAAATTAAGCCAACTTTTTTGGAGAGACGTTTAATCCGTATACCAACCATAGTTTTAAAAAAATCAATTTTCAACACCCTGCGGATATTCAACACTAACACGGATCCTGCAAATGTTGATCTTTTTTAAAGTCCCAGCTGACACAGGGTATTAAAGTACCATCTATCATGTCTACACTTTTTGCCTCCCGAACGTAATCCTTTATTCCTAAAGCCAGCTTCTCATCATCATTATCATCATCATCATCAGCGTCATTATATTCCTTATGCAAAGACACACAAATTTTCCGCTTAACGCCACTGCTCCTCGACACACCGACAAACATAAAAAGCTCCTTTAATTACATTTCGAAACCATCACACTGCCAGCATAGAGAGCACACGACAAGCACGAGAGAGCTCCCTCATCATAAGGAGGTGGAAGACTTTTCTTTTTTTCTCATTAAACTCACAAATTTGACTCATTTTTCACATGATACGTACTTCTAGCACCACGTTTCAAGCGCCAACTGTTGAAGCTCCACCGTACGTTCCAATATCACTTTAATTATACGCCCACATCACAGACCGCCTTCGCAATATACAGCATCCTACCGGGATCTAATCGCCCTGTAGGCCCAAATGTATGTTATATTTTGATAACATCACACTGTCAGCCAATCTATGCTGGTTTGGCCTGAGTATATATACGTTTATTGCTTCACTATTCACCAAACACCACCGGGCAAGACGTTCAGCACTCGCTATTCCTAAATGAGATTTTATATCCAGCCGGCTCGATGATCCTTCTCCTTCAGTAACGTAATCCAATTTTCGTCATTCAATTATGTCGCCTTTATGGATGTTGTTATAACCACCCAAGAGGAAAACTGTTATTGTTATTCCACTGCTCTCCTGAGTTTCCCAAAACACGCAAAGTGCGATTTCTCGAGCCAAAAAGAAAAACACCAATATTCCCTAGTAATACGCAACGGACGAAGTCGCGTTCAATGTGTACACAAGATTCGTTGAACCGCAAAAACCAGGCCCGACTTGTCTCTTTCGCTCAAATTTGATTTGCTTGCGCGGTTTTTAATTTATTTTTAGAGCGCGTCGAAACACTCTCACTCGTGCACTTCCACCCGAATCACCCCGCGGCGGCAAGTTCAAAATTCCTCACGCGCGCACTTTGCAACCGTAATGCTTAATCTAGCGAACGAGATATTATGACTTCTATCCCACTATCCTCTTTCGCCTTGCTCCACGTGATACCGTTGAAACGCGCGCGACAACAACAACAACAGCAGCAAAAAGACAAACCGATTCACTCTACAAGGACAGCTAATCTCTCAATTCCGAAACAAGTCTTTTAAACTCGATGACCATGTGTGCACCGTTGAAGCACTTTCCATCGACTGAAAACAAAACAGTACCGAGTTTCAAATCACGGCAAATGAGGCCCCATTCATCGAAGCACTTGCACTATCCTCGCTCTCACTGCCGTCTGTTTTTCTCTTCGGCCAGGGAAATTCCTTCACACGCAACAGACACAACGCTGGGAAAACTGTTCATTTTTCGCCGTTCTTCGTTCGTGGAGTTGGGAGCGTGCGAGAGCCAAATCCGTTTATGTTGGGTTGGACATGCGCTCAGGGTCTGCCCCAACGTCGGGTTCTGGCGAATGAACGGCGGAGGAATGAATACACCCACACTCAGCTGACGGGATGTGATTGATGTCCTGTTTGGGGTGGTAACCATTTCATAACTGATGCTGCTTATTTTCTATATCTTTGAGTTTTCTCCGTTATGGAATGAAAATCACTCGTTAAAGTTCCAGACTTCTTTATAGCAAACTCAAATTTTTATTTGGGTTAGAACAACGTTTTAGAAATTTGTGTAATTTTTTACATGATATTTCGTGTCAATTTTACCGATTAACACCCAATGATTTATTTATAGATGAGCATTTTTTTTTCTTTTATTATGTATTAATAGAAATTAAGAACGTAAATTATGTTTTCAATGTTACAAGAATGATTACACTCAAGGACGTAGCCAGGTTTCGAGCTAGGGAGGGGCGAAAAAAAATTACTATGGAAAATTTGGCCGAATGCCATTTCACCGAATCCCATTTCACTGAGTTTACACTAGTTACACAAGCCTATGATTACACTAGTTTACAGCATATTTGAACATTGTACGCTGATGGCATTTCCCATGTAAAATCGTGCGCTGACTCCAAAAATGTAGGTCAAAAAATCTCAGTAGAATAGTTTTCAAAACATAGCTAAAATATTAAATTGCACTTTAAAAAATGTATTTACTAAAATAAAAATATCTCCGCCTGTAATGAAGCAATATTATTTATTTTAACGCCAAATTAAAGATAAATGTTGCGTTTATAACCTTTTTTCAGTGAGATTGATAGTAACCACTACAAATATTTTTATTTACACTGCTTAAAAACTAAGCAAAAATTCAATTATTCTTAGAATAATGCAAAACATAAAAAATTAAACAAACCATCAATTAACTACAATACCACTTATCTCACTAACAATAAATGTGAAAGATATTTTTCTTACCTTTAATTTGAAGTTAACATAATTGATATAGTTACATTAAAACCAGCGATATTTGTATTTTAGTAAACAAAATTTTTAAAGTGAATTTTCATTTTTGTTTTGTTGTATCTGAAAAACTATCTTACTCCAATTTTTTTGGCTACATTTTTTGATTCAGCGCACGATTTTATATAAGAGTCAAAGATTCAAGTTCATTTTTTTTTTTTTTTTTTTTTTGTAAACTAGTGTTATTGAAATATCCTTAACATTTTCTTTTCAAATTGCGTTATCCTTGGGTTACTCCTGTCCGGATGCCAAAAACAACTTGGGCGTTAATGGGTTAAGAACAATATCGCATAAATGCAGCCTTGTTTTAACTACAACAAGCTGAGCAGTTCCACGCCAACTGACGGATCGATTTTATTTTTCCCACTCCGAATCCCATGAAACTTCGCATAATTGTTCACTAAGCGCAATGAACTAAGTTTGTGCCAGAATGTGGCCACTTTGACAGTCACAGCCGGTGGATATTGTAGAGGATGATTCGAGGCCCGTTTGCTTTCGCAGTCGTGTAGACCATTTCCGGTGGTGGGGGTTGTCGTCTCTTTTGTTCTCCAGCTGTTCTTGTGACGTTAAATTATTCGTCTTTGCATGGAAGCAGTGACGGGAAGGTGACGGGTTTGCATTGCCGGATCTATTCTCGACGATATTGGTATACCTTATGCAGAACGTATACATTTTGAATATCTTGGACGGTTAACGACCCGGATCTGCCATTTTTCAATCAAGTGAGTGCATAGGTGGCGCAGTTTGGGTTAAAAATGTGTGGGTCCGCACTATTGGACAGCGATCATGGTGAGTTGTTTCCACTTGAAAAACATTGAAAAACATTCATGTATTGATTTCCGTTTGCTCTCGGTGAAACGGCCTTTATAGCGGGTGATTTATTTTTCGTTTTTTTTTTGTTTTTGCTTATTTTGAAACATAATTAGGAATTCCGGAAAGCATGTTCTGTAAATTTCTATACTAAGCAGATCAAAATAAATGTTGCTGCTTCCATTTTGATTAGTACCATTTCACTTATAAGAAAGGGTGCCCATGGGCCAAAAAAGCTAATTTTCGTACCCTACATTACAACATTAATTTTTTTTAGCAAAAAAAACATTTTTAAGCATGTGAATATATTCATCAATGAAATATTTACAATTGTCATGGAAATGACTGATTTAAATAGATATTTTAATTGACTTAAAACTAAATAAAAATTAAACGTGTATTCATACTTTTGTTTGCCTGTAAACATGTTTGAAAACGTGTTTGAGCTACTATTTATTACAATTAACTTTACAGCACTATTCCAGGAGTTCAAGTATATCCAAGATATTGGCATCAATAAACATTTTTAAATATTGGTCCAATGTAGATGGGGTGAAAAATGTTGAAATTAATTATCAAAAATCAAAGAAAAATATGAACATAAATTCTGTGCCCATCTTACGTAAATACCTATCCG